>NC_133328.1:213245216-213550466 GCF_042186555.1 Aquarana catesbeiana | reverse complement strand
CACATTTATATATTTTTATAGCGGTATCCATATATCTTTTTGGATATATATTTGAACCAATTTTCTGTGTCCTAGTTACTAGCGCTGTATCTTTTTGTATAATGCTATTTTGTGTATCCAAAGGTTTGAGTGGGCACATGTCACATTTTGATAGTGTTAAAAATATGTTCAAATTTTTTGCTAAATTTCCTCAGTGTAAACATGCAATTAGTTGCATCTGCTCCTTAAATTTGAAAACTTGCCCTATCGTAAACATAAAGTCATTTGGAAATCTAATGTTAACCTGTACTTAGTATCATAAATGCAAATAAATAAATAAATATTAATTGAGATTGATACAGTTGCACTACGGACATTGCTTTGTGTCTTATTAAGTCTATTAGACCCCTTTCACACTGGGGCAGCGGCCGCAGTAAAGCGCTGCTCATTTTAGCGGGGCTTTACCGCTGGTTAAGCTGCGGCTTTTCGGCCGCTAGTGGGGCACTTTTAAAACTCCCGTGTTGTGGCACTTCCGAAGCACTTTTCAGGTGCTTCGGAAGCGCTGCCCATTCATTGCAATAGGCAAGGACATTTTGGGAGCGCTGTATACAGCACCCTAATCTGCCCCAAAGATACTGCTTGCAGGACTTTTCTGAATGTCCCAAAATCGCACTGCCCAGGTGTGAAAGCACCCATTGCAGAGAACAGGAGGCAGTTTTCAGTCGCTTTACAGTCGCTATTTCTAGCGCTAAAATGCCTGAAAACTGCCTCAGTGTGAAAGGGGTCTTAAGTCTGTTCCAACTTATTTAATCAATGTAGAAAACACAAGGAATTTAATGAGTGCTAGGGAGAGCTGTAGAACCAATGTCCTGAGAGGAATTTAAAGCCTATACACGTGCTAGACTTCCTAGCCACTGATGTTTAACAAGTTATGTTTGGTACATCACTTAATGGCCTAAATACGGACATTCTTTACATGCCTGCTTATAGGACTACTCTGCTACAGCGGAGGATGATACTTAACTGGATAAGTGTAGAAGTGCACAACAACTTCTATTCCAGATAAGGGCTGTTTATCTTCCAATGTATTTTAATAACTATGCACTTTAAAGGACTCTATTAATAATTCCAGGGAAAATAGATTTGTGACATACGATATTAAATAAAAGATACCAGAGTCTGGATTATCACTTGGAATGTGCAGGTCATTCTTTTCTCTTAAGTGGAACATGTTTAATTACATTTTATAAGCAATTAAAATTTGATGAGCATATTTGTGGGTTTTAGGTATGGCTTGTTTATATAACCTTATACTTCTTTTACCACCTTTGAGCTTAGCTCATCTCTGGCCAGAAGACATATATCTGTCAGGATTGTCAAAACTGATTGTCTGTGAGATTAATATACATACGGTATTTATATACTGATTGCATATTATAAACATAAAAATAAAATTAAAAGAACACAGATATAAATGTAAAATAGCAAATAATGATAGAAGAGGTAAAGATGCCCTGTTAAAAACTTGGGCTTTATACTTATAAGCACAGATGAGTTGTGTGCAAATCTGAATTCCTATTAGTTTTCAGTATGTGCATATATTAACCACTTCAGCTCTAGGGGGTTTTACGGCACTGCATTATTTTAACTGACAATTGCGCAGTCGTGCAATGCTATAATACTCAAATAAAATTGATGTCCTTTTTTTCCCACAAATAGACCTTTCTTTTGGTGGTATTTGATCACCTCTGCGGTTTTTACTTTTGCGCTGTAAACAAAAAAAGACCAACAATTTTGAAAACCTTTGTAGCCTTGGCAATAATGGAACAATTAAAATTGTATCAATGCATTGTTTTTCTAACTTGGAAACGGTAATGCGAGCAATAAACACCCTTATTACTAAATGAAAAAATACACAAATTTAGAATTTTAATAATTCTGATTTTTTTTATTCACTTGGAGAGACAGGTTCTTTTACTCCAGTTTTTATGAATGAGGTCCATTGGGGGTTATTTACGAAAGGCAAATCCACTTTGCACTACAAGTGCACTTGGAAGTGCAGTCACTGTAAATCCAAGGGGGACATGCAAGGAAAATAAAAAACAGCATTTTAGCTTACACATGATTGGAGGATAAAATCAGCAGAGCTTCCCCTCACTTCAGATCTACCCTTCAAATTTACAGTGACTGCACTTCCAAGTGCACTTGCAGTGCACTTGTAGTGCAAAGTGTATTTGCCTTTCGTAAATAATCCCCATTGCATTATAAACTGGTTTCTAGTATAAACCTATACCCCTGAGCATCTTACGCAGGCCTTAATTTCTAATATTGACCTTCAAATCTTGCATTTGACATACTGGGGTTGATTTAATAAAGCAAATAGGCTTTCCTATTTTCCTTTAGCTTAGTGAATGTTGCAAAAAATTCACTTTGCAAAGATGATCGATCCAATAACATGCAAGGAAAAATGAAAAAATAATATTTTTCTTGCACATGATTGGATAATGGAAGTCAACAGAGCTTGACATCATTCACTAGTCTAATGCCCCAAGTCTAGTCTAATTTTGTTTGAAGGTTGTTGGCTCCAACTTGTCTTGCATACACACGGTCACACAAATGTTGGCCAACAATTACGAACGTGGGAACGTGGTGACATACAAGACGTACGACGAGCCGAGAAAAAGGAAGTTCAATAGCCAGTGCGGCTCCTTCTGCTTGATTTCGAGCATGCGTGAATTTTTGTGCATCTGACTTGTGTACACACGATCGGAAACAACAAAGTTTTGTTGACGGAAAATTTGAGAACCTGCTAGCCAACATTTGTTGGTGGAAAGTCCGACAACAAATGTTCGATGGAGCATACACATGGTCGGACTTTCAGCCAACAAGCTCACATCCAACATTTGTTGTCGGAAAATCCGATCGTGTGTATGGGGCATAAATGAAAATTCCCCTGCAAAATAATCAGCCTATGTGTGTTTTAGTAAACCACACTATCTTTTAAACTTTATTAATGGATTTTGCTTGATCTTTCAACCTTTCTATAATTATTGAAAATGGTAATTACACAGATTTATGATATTTTAATATGTGCTAATTAAGTTATTCCATAATGTTTGAAGTCTTTGCTCTTAAAGAATTAGTCAGTTGAAAATAACTGAAATCAGTACATGGAAGTTGCTAGTAAAGACTATTCTTCAAGCTGCACTACAACAATTACATTGGGTAGCTTATTACAAGGAAAACATGGACATGAAACATTTATATCATTAGCTCATAACATTTTCTGGATCTAATTAGCAGCTGCAAAAGGTAATAGAGCCTTATGTGAAACTTCTGTGTGACTTCACGTGTATTTTCATAAGTGAGTAGCTTTCATATGGCTTTAAAGCAAGGAGCTGGCATGCCTCTGGTTAATTTCATAATGTCTAACTCTAGAGTTACAATGTGGTGACAGGTCTCATTGTAGGGATTTATAGATACACTTTGGACCCCATGCCTAACAAATTAGAGCATTTTCGGTCTTTGTGCTCTAGTCCTCATGTTATAAATCATGTACCCAGCTTCAGAGTGGTGTACATTGTAAAGCAACAAGACACACATTTTCAACATTGTCTATTAACATCATGATGTTCTGTGCTATTCACCAAGTCTTGTCTATGGCTTTAACTGCTTCATAATATTTGTTTAACTTTTTGTTCTGCTTCAATACATTCTCTTGGAAAAAATACAACTTTGATGCACATGTGAAATGAGTGTGATTTTGATTACCCTGACGCACAGGAGCATAATTTTTCTCCTACAGGTCCAAATATGCTGAGTATGATTACTTTTTGTACTGACTATAATGATATTGCACCTCCACATTGAGAGCTATATGTAACCTGCTTCTTTGAACATTAACCAGCATCAAAGTTAGGGAAGTAGCTCAGTGTGACAGTTAGGCAACTAGTATTTTCAGAGGTATGCAATAGGAGCTCTATATTTCTTTAAACACAGACTGCCTTTAAAAGTCTCTTTCTCAAAGTTTCTTAATGTAAAACTGTGTCGGTCTTTTTGATTGCTGTGCAAAAATAAGCCTCTACCAACCAACAAAACATGTCTCTCACAACTTCAAATGCATTTTATGCTAGCACCCAAAATACACATGTAAATACTTAGAGTCAGCCCAGTTGGAGAGGAGTTGTCAGGTGGAAGAACTGAGGATGGAGTGCTAGGCTATCGGGGTCTTTGTAGGATGCCCCCCAGTCGGGGGGGGTGACCTTGGGCCTGGGATTTGGGTGCAGGACGGATCCCTTCAAGAACTCATGAACTTCAAGAACTCATGAAGGATCTGAACAGGAGGCACAGAGAGGAGTCAGAGAGGACAGCAGGAGCTAGTCCTGCCAGGCAAATCTTCAGGAGGGAACCACCGGTGTGTGCAGCCAGGAGGGCTGGTGAGTGACATGTGCTGTCAGGAGGCCTGGAGAGGCATGTCAGAGAGGACTGGGAGGAAACAGTCAGAACTGGGCGTGGAGCCAGTAAGGATTGAAATGTCACAGGCAGTGGAGTCAGGCAGCTTCAGCCAGGAGGTCTGACAGGGCCTGAAGAGGACTTACTGGGAGCAGTAGTCCACCAACCACCATAGGACAGTTAGCACTAAAAGACTTCCTATTTTTATTTTTTGCTACATTAACCACTTCAGCCCTGGAAGGATTTGTTCCCTTCCTGACCAGAGCACTTTTTACAATTTGGCACTGCCCTGCTTTAATTGGTAATTGCGCGGTCATGGAATGCTGTACCAAAACAAAATTTGCGTCCTTTTTATCCCATAAATAGAGCTTTCTTTTGGTGGTATTTGATCAAAAACAATTTTTTGCGCTATAAATGAAAAAGACCAAAAATTTTGAAAAAAAATTGATATTTTCTACTTTTTGTTATGAAAAAATACAATAAACTCCATTTTAGTCATACATTTAGGCCAAAATGCATTCAGCCACATGTTTCAGGTAAAATTACATTATATTTATTGGTTTGCGCAAAAGTTATAGCGTCTACAAACTAGGGTACATTTTCTGGAATTTATGCAACTTTTAGTTTATGACTGCCTATCTAATTTCTTGAGGTGCTATAATGGCAGGGCAGTACACTCCCCTCAAGACCCCATTTTGGAAAGTAGACACCCAAGGAATTTGCTGAGAGGCATGTTGAGCACATTGAATATTTTATTTTTTGTCACAAGCGATTGAAAAATGACAAAGAAAAAAATGTACACAAAGTTGTCACTGAAATGATATATTGCTCAGACATGACATGGGCATATGTGAAATTGCACCCCAAAATACATTCTGCTGGTTCTCCTGAGTACAGGGATACCACATTTGTGGGACTTTATGGGAGCCTATCCGTGTACAGGACCCCGAAACCAGGCACTGCCTTCAGGCTTTCTAAGGGCGTAAAATGGTGATTTCACTCCTCACTACCTATCACAGTTTCGGAGGCTATGATATGCCAAGATAGCACAACCTACCCCCCAAATTACCCCATTTTAAAAAGTAGACACCCTAAGCTATTTGTTGAGAGGCATATTGAGTCCCTGGAATATTTTATATTTTGCCACAAGTTTCAGGAAATTGACAAAAAATGTTTTTATTTTTTTCACAAAGTTGTTACTAAATGATATATTGCTCAAACATGCCATGGACATATGTGAAATTACACCCTAAAATACATTCTGCTGCTTCTCCTGAGTACAGGGATACCACATGTGTGGGACTTTTTGGGAGCCTATTCGTGTACAGGACCCCGAAATCCAAGCACCGCCTTCAGGCTTTCTAATGCCCCGTACACACGATCGGACATTGATCGGACATTCCAACAACAAAATCCATGGATTTTTTTACGACGTATGTTGGCTCAAAGTTGTTTTGCATACACACGGTCGCACAAAGTTGTCGGAATTTCCGATCGCCAAGAACGTGGTGACGTACACCACGTATGACGAGACTATAAAAGGACAGTTCAGAACCAAGCGAGGCACCCTTTGGGCTCCTTTTGCTAATCTCGTGTTAGTAAAAGTTTGGTGAGAGACGATTCGCGCTTTTTCAGACTCGTGGTCTTCAGATCGTTTTCTGCTGTTCAGCTTGTGCTTGTGGGTTTGTATCTGCTCTTCAGTGCGTGCAGTCAGTTCGTATTGTACTATTCAGTGCGATCTTGTCCGCTCGTTACTGTTTTTCAGGTCGCTCTTCACAGGCCTTGCTGTTCTTCAGTGCGTTCTGTTACTTCATTCTGAGCAGCCGACCTTTTTCTAGCCATGTTGCGTATACATACTCCTCATAGAGTTTGTGCTGTGCGGGGGCTTGGTGTTGGGGTCCTTACCTTGACGCAAGTCCAATCCATGAACAGGGTGGGGAGGAGTTCATGGACCAAGAATTGGTTGCTTCAGCGTGACCAGTTCTGTCATATGCCTTTGCTCCGTGAGATCCTTGAGAATAATCCTGATGATTTCAGGAACTTTCTCTGGTTGACGGACCCTGTATTTCACCGTTTGTTGGCTTTGCTGACCCCCTATATCAGCAGGCAGGATACCTGCATGAGGCAAGCCATCACTCCGGAGCAGAGGCTCATCGCCACCCTGCGGTACTTGGCGATGGGGAGAAGCCTGCAGGACTTGAAGTTCTCGACAGGCTTCTCCCCCAGGCTCTGGGGATCATTATCCCAGTGACCTGTTCTGCCATCATCCAGGTCCTGCAGAAGGAGTATATTAAGGTAAGATTGTTATCCTTTAATATCACATTTTATTGTATGGAATGTTTGCTAATGTATTGTATTTCTTTCCTCATTCCCTAATTACCATGATTGTAATATGCTGTGAATGTCCCCTTTGTCCTCATGCATGCTGGATTTTTAGGTCATTATTTTTGTTGTCCTTCATACATATTTGCCTTCACTTACCTCCCCAGCATGGTCTCCTGGCCCTATATTCACCTGATGTAGTCACTTAACAATGTATTTTATCAGCTCCATAGTAGTGCTTTACCCCAAACACCCCCTAAAATGTTTTGAAATGTGATTTGTGCTTTAAATTCAGGAAGAGTGCCAGAGGCTTTTTTTGGGAGGTCCCCAAATCATTTTTAACCCTCCCTCCCCCCAACAGCTGATAACAATTCTCTATCTATCCTCAATCATCTATCTGCTGACTTTGCCAAACCCATACACACTATACCCACCTCTTTTGTGGTCAGATTTATGGATGAATTCTCCAAAGCATGTAGTGCAAGGGCCTGCCTGAATACTTTCAAATGGTACTGTTTCAAGTTTCTGTATACTATTATTATCTTGATAGGTAATAGCAGAATGTCCAAATGTGCTCAAATGTGTACAGTGTGTATTTATATCTTTGTATTATGACACTTTTTACCTGTCCAGTGGGCTGCCAATAGTGTAACTAAGGAGGGGCTGTTCAAAGTAATACCCATTATTTAGGCATTCATCTCTCAATGAAGTGGAGAGGGTTACCTGTCCAAGAGTTCCCCCCCTATAATGTTAGAAATGGCCCATGAGAGGGGGGGAGGGGGAATCTGATAGGTGTACCTTATACTTTGGTCTTTAAAAACTCCCTCAAATGGGGTCGTGGTCTGGAGCTGCATGGAGTAAGACGTGTGCTGTGAGAGCTCTGCTCGAGACCCATCCTTCACATCGATCCTTGGGGATATATTCTCCACAAACAGACGTCTAGATACCCTGCCTTGTCTGCCTACCTACACACAGCCATGTCTCCTCCTAAAAGAACTGGAGCTGCGGCTAGACTGGCCCAATACCGCCATGACGAGCGGGACCCGGGAGAGGAAGATGGCGCCGCACAGCTTCCCCCACACGACGATCACACCTCAGGAAAAACTCCCTCAAATAAATGTTATCTTGATGTTGGCCAAGAATGTTTGTGTCTAATCAGATTTCCCTGTTTATGTGCAAAATGACAAAATTTTTTTTTGTTTGACTCCACAGTTTAGTTCCACGCCACAGGAATGGCAGACTGTGGCCTTCCACTTTGCCCAGCGGTGGGACTTTCCTAACTGCGGAGGGGCAATTGATGGGAAACACGTCCACATCGTCCCACCACCCAACTCGGGGTCATACTATTATAATTATAAGGGGTTCAATAGTATTGTGATGTTGGCGGTGGTGTTGGCTACTTATGAGTTCCTGTATGTGGACATGGGGAAGAATGGCCGGGTGTCCGATGGTGGAGTCATCGCCCAGATGGAGTTCTACAGGTGTCTCCAGAATGGCAGCTTGGACTTGCCACCTCCAGAAGACAATGTGGAAGGACTCCCATTCGTCTTCGTTGCGGATGAAGCGTTTGTGCTGGGGGACCATCTTATGCGGCCATTCCCGATGAGGACCCTCACCCCGGACCAGAGGGTTTTTAATTACTGGCTGGCCAGAGCCAGAAGAGTGGTGGAGAACACGTTTGGAATCATGGCCAGCCAGTTCCGCCTATTTCTTACACCCATACACATGGCGGAGTACAAACTGAATCATATCATCCTGGCGTGCTGTGTTCTACACAACTTTTTACGGCAACATTCTGCCAACTATGCTGGCTCAGTTGGGCCTGAGGCTGGAATTCAAAATGAAACAACCCTAACGGCGCTTGAAAGTGGCCGTCCTGGCTTGCCCCCCCATAGTGCCCGTGATGTCCGGCTAAGATACCTTGAATTATTTGCGGGTAGGGGGGCTATCAATATGCCAGACAATGTCTGAAACCTTTTTCAAATAAAAAAAACTAATAACTACTCAAATCTTTGGTGACATTTACTGCTTGTGTTTGTTTTAGCTGACCCTGACAGAAATGTGGTGAGTCCTGAAAATGGCGTGATTGTGTAACCTTACAAAGCACTGTTGGGTGCTATTTACTAAAGGCAAAGACACTTTGCACTACAAGTGCACTTGAAACTGCACTGAAACTGCACTTGTAGTGCAAAGTGGATTTGCCCTTAGGAAATAACCCCCATTGTCACAGAAAACACCAATTAGAGCACCACAAAAGTGTTGGAGCGTTGGAACAATAATCCACACATTCTTGATTAACAATCTTTTTAATACCAGCACAATCACATGTGCATTTAGAAAAGGTTTTTAAAACAAACCAACATGTTTGTTGTATAACAATTTTTGGGGTCACATTAGAAAAAGTAGAAATGTCCATTTAAGAAAAAACAGGCATGTTTAAAACCAACAAGAAAGACACAAATCTTGAACTTACAAAGTTCACATTTGGTAGAACTTGAAGGCAATATCAGACATGAGTATTTACAAACTGTGTTTGATAGTGCGTTCAGATGGGGTGAAGTCACCCCAGGAAAAGCCACATTTTGAAGATGCACACAAATTTACGAATGTCAACATGTGCTACCTGCCATCACGGGGGATCAAGGGACGTGTTTTGGGGGTGCAACCCCTTCCTCACAGCTACTTTATTATTGAGGAAGGGATTGCACCCCCAAAACGCCTACATTGATCTCCCGTGATGGCATATAGCACATGTTGACACACTGTGTGCATCTTCAAAATTTGGCTTTTCTCAAATTTGTCAAAAAATGTCAATAATTTTTAGCACACAAAAAACCAAAGGAATTTGGAGGGGTTTTAAACTCTCCCTAAAACATCAGTGACGTTCTTCATTTTTTGTTGAACATCAATGATGTTTTTCTGGATGTTTTCCAAGTCCCTATTACACCCCATGATCTTCCCGATCAGGATCTGTGCACTTTCCGAGGTGAAAGGATCTGGATCCACAACATCACGATCACCTAAAAAGATAGAAACCAAAAAACACCATGTTCTATAAATATGCCGGCATCCATCTCTTACCTGAGCCTGTGGTCACAGACACTCACCTCTTGTGGTGCCAATTTCCACCACGTCTTCCTCCTCCTGCTCTGCTTGGCTTGGGTGGATTTCCCCTTCTTCCAGAGGTGGGGGGTCTCTGGTCTCCTCGGATGAGGGGTGTCCTCCGAGTCTTTTATCCCCTATGTTAAAAAAAATAGGTATACTTAGCACACAGATATTTGATGGCAGAACTATAAATATGAAACATTGCTTGGAAGTGGGGTACAATTGTCTGTTTTGGCAGAGTTCCAAGATGTTGCATTTTTCTTGTCCTTTGTCAAGCTTCAATACTTTACCTGTTTTGTACAAGCTTCACAGATGGAGACACCCCTATAGTATACACTGGAGCACCTGTGTGGACCCCCTAATAAAAAGGGTGTTCTTGTGTCTCACACTAGTGCTCCAGCGTCCAGATGTGTAAACAGCTGCTGAGTGTCCTCTTCTTACACAGAATCTAGTTTGCATTTCATTCTAGTAACAAACCCATCTACACAACCAAATTATTTTCAGACAAGTAGGCCCTAAAAAATGTGGGCAAATGCATATGGCCAAAACAATGGTGTTTTCTAGGCCGAACGAAAAATGTTTGATACGAACGAATAATGTGCCCATGAACATGAAAGTTGAAATTTTAAACTGGATAACAGTTAAGAAAAGCACATGGAGCAGCACGAACGTAATAAACATAAAAAGAATAGGAACACAGCACAACTACTTACTTTTTTGCAGCACTCTCTGGATCTTTCTGTACTGCTCATGCTCTCTTAATTTGAGGTCCGACCACTGTTTCCTGAGCTGATCTTTTGATTGTCATACCCCGAAATTCTGGTGCAGACTCCGGACCACTTTCGCCATGATCTTGGCCTTTCTGACATTGGGGTTGGGGTAAGGTCCATACTTCCCGTCATAATCGGCCTTCTTCAAGATGTCGACCATCTCCAACATCTCCCCAAAGGACATATTTGATGCCTTAAATCGTCTCCTTCTGGATCGGGACGTTTCAGGAGGAAGGAGTAACGAAGGCGCCGATCGTGATTGCAAAGGTAAGATTTAACATTGGGCCTATACTGCTTCTAGATTGAGGCCTGTATTTGCACAAGTTTAGAAGACTTTAGGCTGACATTAGGGTTTGTCTTGTGTTGTGTCTTGCAGTGAAAATGGATATCTTGAAAGATAAGGACCTTATGCCAATCTTCATTGATATGTTCAGGGAGCTGCCCTGTCTATGGGAGATAAACCACCCCGAATATAAGAACCAAACAAAGAGGAAGGCAGCGCTGCATAATTTGTTGGAATTTGTGAAGACGGTGATCCCCACGGCAGACATCACCTATTTGAAGATCCTAATTGGTGGCCTGAGGAGCACTTATCTAAGGGAGCACAAGAAGGTCCAGGATTCCCAGAGATCAGGAACTGCAGATGACATTTATGTCCCCAGGCTGTGGTACTATGACAGACTGCATTTTCTGGCAGGTCAGACTGAACCCAGGCCAGCACTCTCCAGTCTTCCTTCCACGCTTCCCCCCCCCCCCAACTGAGGCTTCCAACGCCCGACCTGGGCCTTCCAGGCAGCAACATGTGGAGGAGCCCAGCTTGAGCCAGGTATAGCATTCCTCTAAATCTTCATGGTTGTCCAATCAATGGTGTTAACTAGATGTTAGTTTGGAGTACTCATTTATGATTGTGATTGATGATGCAAAAACTAAAACCATGTCCCTTTTCATACACGGGGAAGTCTCAGCCAGGAGGTGGCCGAGCCAAGCAGGCTGCCTGATATCCAGGTCCCTCCCCTACACTTTAAAAGACAAAGTGGCAGGAAGAGGAGTAACCTGGAGGAGGCTGCTATAGGCCTATTTTGGAAGGCTACAGAGGCCCTGAGAACCCCCTACAGTGTGGAGGAGGACTTTGCTGGCATAACTGCCTGCAAAATGATGCAGATGGAGGAGGGTCAATGACTCCTGTGTGAGTCCTTAATTTTGGAAGCTCTCAATAAGGGGTTGAGGGGCCAAATAACATGTGCTACCCACATTTGTGACCTCACACATAGTCCTCCTCCTCCTCCAGGTCCTACTCCTCCTCCTCCTCCTCCAGGTCCTACTCCTCCTCCTGCCACATCTCCAACACCAGAGCCACAGCCGGGAAGGAAGCGTGGAAAGAAGACCAGAGAGTGATGGCCCTGGGCTCAGTCTGGTCTGGCAAAATATGCAGGCTCTTGTAGTACCACAGCCTGGGGACACAGATGTCATCTGCTGCTTTCATGATCTCTGGGACTTCTGGACCAGACTGCACTCCCTTAGATATGGACTCCTCAGGCCACCAATTTTGCAGGAAAAGAATTGATATGTGCCCTGGGGGTCAAAGGCTTCGCCAAATTCTGCTGTTTCTCCAGCGTTGCCTCCCTCTTTGTTTGGTTCTGTGCCCTTAATAAAGGAATTTTTGTTTCAATTATAGTTGCCTATGTGTGTTTTCCTTCAAAAAGGACAGTTTGTTTGTGAGGAGGCAGGTACATTTCAAAAATACAATGTGAAATTAACAAGGGACACCAACACCAAGCAATCTCCTTGAGATTAAATAATACAAGATATCAATGGTGTTGTGGTAACTTGACACACAAAACACACACAAAAATATTATGGAGTAAAACCCCCCCAAAAAAATAAAAAACATCAGCCTTGAAAAAATACAACCCCCCCAAAAAAAAAATCAGCCTTGAAAAAAAAACAAAACAAAAATAAAACAACAAAAAAGAAATTTGATCAGATGTGACAAATCAAAATATATTGAGGGAATCACGATATAACATAAAGAAAGAAGTTTGTGAGAAGTCTGTGTGAATATGAGCAGCAAAACTATTTTATTCTTCTCACATTATAAAGAAGAAGAGAGTGTGCTGTATTAAACAATTTAAAACATTGCAGCATGACGAAAGTGCTGTATCCATTCCGAACGCTAATTTTACCAGACCGAGCTGTTCCGTCTCGGAATTTCTTCTGAGCATGCGTGGCACTTTGTGCGTCGGAATTGGCCACACACGGTCGGAATTGACGCGATCGGATTTTGTTGTCGGAAAATTTTATAGCCTGCTCTCAAACTTTGTGTGTCAGAAAATCCGATGGAAAATGTCTGATGGAGCCAACACACGGTCGGAATTTCCAACAACATGCTCCGATCGCACATTTTCCGTTGGAAAATCCGACCGTGTGTAGGGGGCATAAGGCTGTAAAATGGTGATTTCACTCCTCACTAGCTATCACCATTTCAGAGGCCCTGAAATATAAGATAACACACACCCCCCCCCAACTGACCAAATTTTGGAAAGTAGACACCCCAAGCTATTTGCTGAGAGGCATGTTGAGTATTTTTCAGATCTCACTTTTTTTGTCACAAAGTTTTGAAAATTAAAAAAAAAAAATTTTCCTTTTCTTTCTTCATTTTCAAAAACAAATGGGAGCTGCAAAATACTCACCATGCCTCATAGCAAATACCTTGGGGTGTTTACTTTCCAAAATGGGGTCATTGGGGGGCTTGTGCTATTTTGACATTTTAGGGCCTCTGAAACTGTGATAGGTAGTGAGGAGTAAAATCACCATTTTACACCTTTAGAAATTCTGAAGGTGGTGATTGGAATTCTTGGTCCTGTACACAGCTAGGCTCCCAAAAAATCCCACACATGTGGTATCCCTGTACTCAGGAGAAGCAGCAGAATGTATTTTGGGGTGCAATTCCACAGATACAGATGTCATGTGTGAGCAATATATCATTTAGTGACAACTTTGTGTAAAAAAAAAAAAGTAATTTTCCCAAAACTTGTGGCAAAATATAAAATATTCCATCAACTCAACATGCCACTCAGCAAATAGCTTGGGGTGTCTAATTTCCAAAATGGGGTCATTTGGGGGGGGTTGAACTTTCCTGGTATTTTATGCATTAGAAGCAACATTAGAGGCTTATGCCACACATCACCCACTATTCTAACCACTTGAAGACAAAGCCCTTTCTGACACTTTTTGTTTACATGAAAAAATATTTTTTTTGCTAGAAAATTACTTTGAACCCCCAAACATTATATATTTTTTTTAAAGCAAAGACCCTACAGATTAAAATGGTGGGTGTTGCAATTTTTTTTTCACACAGTATTTGCGCAGCGATTTTTCAAACGCAATTTTTAAAAAAAAAAATACTTTTGATTTTTAATTTTTACTTTTAATTTTTTTAATTTCTATGCACTAAAACACACTATAATGCCCAAATGTTTGGTAGAATATAAAAGATGATCTTATTCCGAGTACATAGATACCAAATACGACATGCTTTAAAATTACGCACAACCGTGCAGTGGTGACAAAGTACATACATTTTTACAAGCCTTTAAAAGCCTTTACAGGTTACCACTTTAGATTTACAGAGGAGGTCTACTGCTAAAATTACTGCCCTCGATCTGACATTCACAGTGATACCTCACATGCATGGTGCAATTGCTGTTTACATATGACACAAGACCAACGCTTGCGTTCGTCTTTGCGCACAAGCACGGGGGACAGGGGTGCTTTTTTTTAATAAATATTTATTTTGCCTTCTTATTTTTACACTGTTCCTTTCTCTTTTTTTTTTAATTATTTTTATTGTTATCACAGGAAATAAATATACCTTATGATAGCAATAGATAGTGACAGGTACTCTTTTTAAAACAAAATTGGTGTCTATTAGACTCTAAATCGCTCCTCTGGCCTCAAAGCATCTGACCACACCACAAGATCCCAATGGCGCTGTTTATATCCAGCAAAACCAAAGTCATAAAATGCTCGTAGCTTCCGGTTTCTTAGGCCATAGAGATGATTGGAACCATTCTGGTCTTTGATCAGCTCTATGGTCAGCTGGCAGAACCACCAGATGCATTCTCAGTGCCCCGGTGGAACAGGAGAGCCAGAGAAAACCATGGAAGATGGCAGGAGGGGGGACGTTCCCTCCTACTGCTTGTAAAAGCAGTCTAGCTGCTAATTAGCTAAACCTGCAGGCATCATTCTGGTATAACCCCTCAAAATCCAGCAACGTACTGGTATGTTGCTAGTCCTTGTTGGGCATATATTGTAATGTTCTTTTTTTTCATGCAGCCTGTGGGCTGCATGAAAAAAGAGATTGATCGGTGGGTATGCCCACCGTTAGAATACCACCTGCATCCACACACTTCTAATGATGGGCATACATGCACCATTTTTTTTTTAACTGTGGTGGTGAAATCACCTCCTACAGCGCTGGAGCCCCTGATTTAATATCGTGCAAGCAGACGCTGTTGCTGACAAGATAAACAAATCAGTGCTGCAGCTGAATGGCATACCTGAAAAGCAAACAATGGTAACAATAAAACATTAACTCAATAAAACAACATTTTTTTATTGCAATCTGTGCCAAAAAAAGAGTAAAAAATATATGCCGAAGCATGGGGGCAATCCACCCCTAATGTTAGGGGCAAATTGCCCTTCCACCCCTGCCCCCATGCTTCAGCATATATGCTCTTTTTTCACCTGTGTTGGCGAAATCACCTCCTACAGCGCTGGAGTTGGTAATTTACGTATAGTGAGAGCAAACTCTGTTGCTGTCAAGATAGGTAAATCAGTGCTGAAGCTGAATGGCGTACCTACAAAGAAAATAACGATTAACAATAAAACACAGTAAACAATAAAGTATAAAAGAATTACATACTTGCAAAGCAAACATGATAAAGCATAGTAACAGTAAAACATTGCAGTTAAGCATAAAAACAGTAAAACAGAGCAGAACAATACAGAAAGAATAGAGAGAGAACAAGAAAAACACTATTTTTGGCTTTTTTATTATATATATATATATATATATATATATATATATATATATATATATATATATATATACACACACACACACACACACACACACACACATATATATATATATATATATATATATATATATATATGTGTGTGTGTGTATATATATATATATATATATATATATATATATATATATATATATATATATATATATAATGTTTTTTTAACACTTTTTATTGTAACTGTAACGGTTCCAGGTTTGGGTCTCTCAGAATCATCTTTGGAGACCCTGTGAAAGTGTGTCCTATGACTGTGCAGTGCTATACCCTACGCTAATACTCCACTAGTGTGTGGTAGGGTTGGAAACATCCACAGATGCAGAGACCAGGTTGGTCAGGACAGGAGGGACAATAAAAGTGGGTGTTGTGCCTGTATTCGCGTTTCCTACAGGCACAACATGTTCTTTGGGGTGTTCATTGGGTAGGGGTACCACAGAGAACATATAGAAAATGCCTCTCATGCAGTCGACTTACTGCATTTGCATTGGGAAGTTGGGGCAAAGCACTGTCTGGAAACAGAATGTCTGTGATGACCTCTTCCTGGAATTTAAGGAAGGATCCAGTTCATCCTGATGCCTTGTATAGCACATAAGCGTTCAGCAGAACCAATTGAAATAGGTATACAGACACTTTTTGTACCAGCATCTGTCTCTATGGGCAATTAAGTACGGCGCCATCAACTGGTCGTTGAGGTTCACCTCTCCCATATTAAGGTTGTATTCATGGACACAGAGGGGTTTCTTCACATCACCAGTGCTGTTGGAATTTGGATTGTCATATCTGCATGAAGGGAGGACAGAACGAAAACATTCCATTGCACTTCACTGCAAGAAAATTACAGTATTACATCTCAAGCATGCTCTCTCCCCTAGCCTAAGATGGGAATCTACAAGCCACTGGGGTTAGCCCTGAGGATTAGATCACACAGTGCCACATACGCCAATTCCACAATCAAAAAGGTGACTAAAAAGTGTCACGCTTGTGTAATAATTGTCCACGTACAAGTGGTAGCCCTTTCCGAATAAGAGTGACACCAAGTCCCACACAATCTTACCAGCGCTCCCTATGTAGATTGGGGAGTTCTCGGGCTCCACGTGACTATCTTTTCCCTCGTAAACCATAAAACCATATGTTATAGCCTGTTGCCCTGTCACAGAGCTTATACAACTTGACCCCATATCTGGCATGCTTGCTGGGAAGATACTGTTTGAAAGACAAGCAGCCATAAAACTTAATTAGGGACTCATTAATGCAGACAACTTAATTGGGAGTAAACAAGGCTGTAAACTGTTGGTTGAAGTGGTTTACGAGGGGCCCAATTTTGTAGAGCTGATCAAATCCAGGGTCACCCCGAGGACAACAGAGTTCATTGTCGTTGAAATGAATCGCAAGATCTGCTCATATCTAGCCCTGGTCATGGATGCAGAGAACATGGGCATATGGTGAATTGGGTCATTGGACCAATATGACCGCAACTCAATCTTTTTAGTTATGCTCATGAGGAGGGATAGGCCAAGGAAGGTTTTAAATTCAGAAACTGTAATAGGTTTCCAATTTCTGGCAAGGGTCAACTGGGGATTAGCGGTGATGAATTGACCAGCATACAAATTGCTTTGGTCCACAATAGATCTATAGAGATCTTCCATGAAAAACAGCGAATAAAAATCAAAAATAAACTGTTTCCACCTGAATTCCGGGTTGGCCAGTGAATGGGGGAAGTACGGGTGCTGCAGAAGTGGTGGGCTCCCAATTAGGATTGGCAAATGCAGCAGGAAGGGCACTATGGGGACGATGGGCCTGTGTTTGTCTTCTTGGTGGCTGCGAGACACTACTTGTGCTAGCCATTGCACCACCTTGAACTGCCCTTATGGGACTCGCCAAGTCACCATGTGATACTGCAGTGCTGGTTTGACTATGACCAGGGTGTACTAGGCCGCTGGTGCTTACCAGTTCCCCAGAATGATGAGCAGCACTAGTACTGGCTCTCTGCTCCATACGAGAGCCCTGCGGTTCTTGTACCTCAACAACAGAAGAAGAATGGGGTCGGGTACGCCTGACCTTGGCAGGGACCACTACTCCGTCGTCAGAGCTATCTGTTAGGGTGCCGCTGCTGTCTACTGGTTTGTATTCTGAGCCTGAATCTGACAGATTGGTGACTTCCTCTTCACTCTCATCTGTCATGCTCAGAAACATATAGGCCTCTTCACTAGTGTACCTTCAATTGGACATTGTGGCCTCTAAATTTACTGGCATCCAATATCCTAACTAGCTGATAGTTTGATCTATTATGGACTTTGTGGGGACTGCATGGCAGGGCTATATTAATAATATCCAAGCCAACTGCCAAACAGATACACGACAAGAAATAGGACTCAATCAATATATTGGCAAAATGAAAAGACTATTAAAGAAAAAATCTATTTTACACTGGCACGTAGATTTCCTTCAACAATACGCACGTGAAAACATAAGTCCCACTGGCCTTAGGGTCCAATTATTTCCATCTTTTCAAAATGTGGGCTCTGAGTTTAAAATCGCCTGGGAAAAAATCTTGAATCAATGCAGCAATGGGTTGATCAAACTTTTGATCGCTCATTATCAAACCGAACTTGTTAACTTAAATCAAGAAATAATTGTGCTCCAAAATGCTAGTGACACCCTTAAAAACCATATACAATTCAACAAAAAATGGCAAGAGGTCAAAGATTACATCACTAAAATCAATAAGGAAATTATTTTAAAAAACAGAATAAACTCATTAAAGATAGGACAGCCTTCACTGAAGGCTATGCCTACCGATGGCAGACACCTTTCCAAAGCCGAGGACCTAGGAAAACGAACTCTAGGAGGAAACAGTCAGGAAATGAAATAGGTACTACTGATGAAGATACTGAATTAGACTCTGACTCTTCTCTGTCTGTTTTTTCCTCACAGTTACCAATGGGAAGAGGACCATATCTGTCAGATAAGGACACTGGTGCACGTAAGCGACAATATGGTGGAGGGCACTTTACACCCTATCCGAAAAAAAATGATAAAAAAGACACTAAATTTAAAGACAATTCACTTCGCCATGGTGTTCCTCTTGAAAGAAGTGATGGGAATAGCTCACAGTCCAAGTATATGGGATCTAATGTACACAAAGCACTACAAATTCTGAATTCTCAGAATCGTACAAATAATACATCCACCACCCCTCATCCATTGGGAGCAATGGGGAGTTCCCTAAGTAGCACACAAACACCACACCCATCAACACTGCTCCTCAACCCAACTTCTCTAACCCCTTGAATATATCCAATTCATTATCTCTTACTCAATTACAAACTAGTAAGAAGCAAAGTACCCTCGACTCCCATATTAGTCAAATATCTACGCCTACCCTAAATTTTCCAATTCTGGGGACACAGCCGCCCCAGACCTAGGACTAGACGTCATTAATCTTACGCCGTATCAGTTTTCTGAACAAGAGCTTAGTGTACTAAAATTTGGCCTAAGCTTCTGTCCCACACAAAAAATCGATGAGTACGAAACCATCAAGGATGTTTATATGTTTACTCGTAATTTAATTTACAAATTCCTATTTGACAAAGATCGCCTAAGAGCGAAAGAGGAACGAGAATTTTCAGAGAGTATTAAGCACTTCAAGATGGAGGACTTTCGGGCCCTTCGTGACCTGATGTTACTCTTAGATGAGAACAATGACACTAACACCACTGACATGACTACTCCTAAAACACCTGTATCCTCAGCCACGAAATTTAAACCTAAATCCAAACAACTCCCTGATCTATCCTCAAACCCCCAAGCATGGGCCTTCTTACAAAATGTCGTGAGAGACATCAAACGTATGGATATCCCTCCAAAGAAAGTAATCTGACTTTGACACAACACCAAACTATCTTGAAAATACAAAACCACCCTGACGTGGTGGTAAAGGCTGCCGACAAAGGCGGCAACATAGTTCTTATGACTAGGCATTTCTATGAAACTATGTGTTTATACGTTAACATCTTATCCAATCAGGATTGGTACCGCCAAATCTCCATATCATATACTTCCCCTTTTAGGGACCAGTTTCTCGACATTATCAATGACGCCTACACTAAGGGTCTAATTAATAAAGACATCTACGATTACCTGAATGTTCGGTATCCCAGGGTGGCAACGTTCTATGCACTTCCCAAGGTACATAGGGACCCTTTATCGCCCCCTGGGAGACCGATAATTTCGGGTATCGGAAATCTCACAGAAAATGCCAGTAAACTGGTTGATTCTGTACTAATGCCTCATGTCATGGCCTTACCCTCCTATACCAAAGATACCCTAGATTTACTTAAACAAATTGAAGGGTTGTCGGTCCCTCCTGACTCCCTGCTCGTGACACTGGATGTGGAGGCTCTCTATTCCAGTATCCCTCACGATACTGTTTGCACCTTCCTTTACGAGGCGGATCACCATCATTGGAGCTTTAATGATTTAATCTTGAAATTATTGGAATATATTCTGACTCACAACTGGTTTGAATTTATGGGCTCCCACTACCTGCAGGGCATAGCCATGGGAACTTGCTGTGCCCCTGGCTACGCCAACCTGTACCTGGGGGGGTAGGAGCGCCATCTTTTTTCCCATGAGCCCCTTATCAAATTCACTGACCATATCCTGTGTTTGAAACGATACATTGATGACATTTTCATCATCTGGACAGATACCCACCAATCCCTAAAATGATTTATCCAAATCTTGAATGCTAATCACTTCAATCTAAAATTTACTTACAGTTGCGATGTTAAAACTACTAACTTTTTAGATCTTGTTATCTACAAAGATGCTAATTATACTATAGCTACAAATTTATTTTGAAAAATGACAGCCGGCAATACATTATTGCACACCTCTAGTGCACACCCTCCGGCACTTATTCAGAGTATACCATATGCACAATATATTCAACTTCGTTGCAACTGTACACATTTGGTCGATTTCCAACACCAGGCAGATCTTCTCAAATCACGCCTATTAGCACGGGGAAATAGCCGATCCCTTCTGCGTCAGGCTTACAACAAAGCTAAACAGAGAACCCATAATGATTTGCTATACAAAACCAGGATTCAACCAAAAGAACCCACTGTTAAATTGATTACCAAATTTTCATCTCCTCATAATAACGTTAGAAAAATTATGAACACACATTGGCACCTTCTTCAAGAGGATCCAACTCTGAGAAAATACATCAATACATACCCGGAGATAGTCTTTAGACGTGCTAACTCACTCAGAGATAAACTCGTGTCCAGCCATTTTAGAGTCCATGATCCATTTACATCCAAACTACCTTTAGGAACATCGCCCTGTGGCAAGTGTGCCTTCTGTCCTTGGATATCATCTGGACATCAAGTTTTACTCCCCAATGGGGAGGTTTATCATCCCAGATTCTCAGCTACATGCAGTACACAGGGTGTGGTATACCTTATGACCTGTACCTGTGGAGCTTTTTATGTAGGGAAGACAGCCAGACAGTTAAGATAAAGAATCAACGATCATATATATTATTCAGGAAATGGCAAAATGCTGACTCCTATCAGTCGACACCTCGATTTTTATCATTGGTTCGATACATCCTGCGTTTTCTTTGCTGTTCTGGCCGTCATCCCTAAAAGCCCTAGAGGGGGTGAGTGGGATAAATTTATATTGCAAAAAGAGACCCTATGGATTGAGCGCCTGATTACCATCAGAGCACCAGGACTCAATGAGACTCAGTCCTATAAATCGTTCTTCTAAATATCTTACACTCTCATCCCAAGATTAGTCATTATGGGCCACATCTTTTTCCATAAACATTTAAATATCTAATCTTCAGCTAATTTTCGTAGATCCAAAAAGATCTTTCCTCAAGTCCTGAACATTCACAAATGAATATCATTGTTCATATTTTTTACAATTACTATATCATAACCATATATCTGGATGCTAATATTGTTTATTTGTTTTAAAAGATACTTTATGTACCCTTTTTTTATATATATAGATATGTCTACACTATATATTTTGCACAATATCTTCACAACATGTACTATTACCATGTTTCCTTCCTTTTTATGATCCCACAGCGCACCCCCCTGGTCTTGGTCATTTGGCTTGGTCTCATGGCATTTGCCCAGGCAAACTCAGCCACATAGCGCCGCACATCTGTTTTTTTCTCTGACCAGATGTGATGCGATTGACGGGGACACGGGAGCCCCTTCCGGGTTCCCTTTCCTAGTCCCAGCCTCTGCTGTTTCAGCATTGGCCGGGCATCACGGCTCTGGTGCGTTATGCTGATGCGTGCGTGGTAGTCGTCAGGTCTTTCATCCTCCTCCCTGCTGCGCTCGCTCTAGACTCCCGTCTGGATCTGGCGCCTGCGCGGTAGCTGAAGGGCTTTCCATTCTCCTCCTGCCGCGCTCGCCCTGCATTTCCGCCTCGGTGTCGGCGGCGGTTTCGGCGCATGCGTAACAGCCAGTGGCTGGATCGGAGAGGGCCGAGCCTAATTGGCTATCAGCGCTTCTGGTGGGGGACACCATTTAAAGATGCACATTCGCCCCATATGGCCGACAGACGCTGCTCCACCAGGGAAGCAACACCATACCTTATAAGTTCCCCATTGAACTCTAGGTAGGTTCTTCTTAAAGATACTTAATATAGACCACACCTTTCTGGGTGTTAACTCATACAAGCATTTGAATATGTATGGTATTTCATTATGCCTCTATATTTGCTTGTTTCTTTTATACTAGAACCATTGATCTCTGCAAATCATTGCTAAAGACTTCTTTTCTACGTTCACTTGTACCGTGACATATCGGGGTCACTCGGGTTGCTTCCGCAGTGCTCTGGCATCTACTATTAATTCTTTTTTTTTTTTAGAATGCAATCTAGTGATTGCTTGTCCTTTTTTGGACAAACACTACATCTACATTTTTCTACTCGGTCTGACCATATGGGGTAAGCTATTTGTATCTAAACATGTATGTCTATGTATCTGCATACTTACTATAACTGCTGTGCTTCTTTTTATTACCAACGCTGTGGTGGACCTGCCATGCCTCTCTTTACAATTATGCACAACTGTGTTTGTTAATGGAATTTTACCAACCCCGTTAAAGGGCCTTTTGGTCACTCATTTTATGTCACAGAGGTTTGCAATAAATATAGTTAGGCATTGTTAGTTTATTCCATAATGCACAGTATATAATTTGCAGTGACATCCTATACGTATTTTTTATACATTTTTTCTACATTTATAATATGTGCTCTATTTAATGGCCTCCCCAGTTGCCGGGTTTTACTATGGACCCCCGTGTGACCATTTTTCCTTGCTGGGGCCTGCTCTTGGTGATCATTATAACTGGTCGGAATGTACCTTAGTCTGTATGAATTTCATTGCTGAGATATGTAATTTTTTTTCTTTGTATATATGTATTCATGGTGATCTTTTATGTGTATTTAGCAGAATTACCTCAAGCTCCTGAAGAAGTGTTATAAAAGCGCAACATGTCGAGCAATTAACCACTTCAGCCCCGGAAGGATTTACCCCCTTCCTGACCAGAGCACTTTTTACAATTTGGCACTGCGTCGCTTTAACTGCTAATTGCGCGGTCATGCAATGCTGTACCCAAACAAAATTTGCATCCTTTTCTTCCCACAAATAGAGCTTTCTTTTGATGGTATTTGATCACCTCTGCCGTTTTTATTTTTTGCGCTATAAACGGAAAAAGACCGAAAATTTGGAAAAAAAATGATATTTTCTACTTTTTGTTATAAAAAAAATCAATAAACTCAATTTTAGTCATACATTTAAGCCAAAATGTATTAGTCTTTGGTAAAAAAAATGTCAATAAGCGTATATTTATTGGTTTGCGCAAAAGTTATAGCGTCTACAAACTAGGGTACATTTTCTGGAATTTACACAGCTTTTAGTTTATGACTGCCTATGTCATTTCTTGAGGCGCTAAAATGGCAGGGCAGTACAAAACACCCTCAAATGACCCCATTTTGGAAAGTAGATACCCCAAGGAAATTGCTGAGATGCATGTTGAGCCCATTGAATATTTATTTTTTTTGTCCCAAGTGATTGAATAATGACAAAAAAAAAAAAAATTACAAAAAGTTGTCACTAAATGATATATTGCTCACACAGGCATATGGGCATATGTGGAATTGCACCCCAAAATACATTCAGCTGCTTCTCCTGAGTACGGGGATACCACATGTGTGGGACTTTTTGTAGGCCTAGCCGCGTACGGGGCCCCGAAAACCAAGCACCTCCTTCAGAATTTCTAAGGGCATAAATTTTTGATTTCACTCCTCACTACCTATCACAGTTTTGAAGGCCATAAAATGCCAAGATGGCACAAAACTCCCCCAAATTACCCCATTTTGGAAAGTAGACACCCCAAGCTATTTGCTGAGAGGCATGTTGAGTCCATGGAATATTTTATTTTTTGACACAAGTTGCGGGAATGTGACAAATTTTTTTTTTTATTGCACAAAGTTGTCACTAAATGATATATTGCTCACACAGGCCATGGGCATATGTGGAATTGCACCCCAAAATACATTTAGCTGCTTCTTCTGAGTATGGGGATACCACATGTGTGGGACTTTTTGGGAGCCTAGCCACATACGGGGCCCCGAAAACCAAGCACCGCCTTCAGGATTTCTAAGGGCATAAATTTTTGATTTCACTCCTCACTACCTATCACATTTTTGAAGGCCATAAAATGCCCAGATGGCACAAAACCCCCCAAATGACCCCATTTGGAAAGTAGACACCCCAAGCTATTTGCTGAGATGCATGTTGAGTCCATAGAATATTTTATTTTTTGACACAAGTTGTGGGAAAGTGACAATTTTTATTTTTTATTTTTTTTTTGCACAAAGTTGTCACTAAATGATATATTGCTCAAACATGCCATGGGCATATGTGGAATTACACCCCAAAATACATTCTGCTGCTTCTCCTGAGTACGAGGATACCACATGTTTAGGACTTTTTGGGAGCCTAGCCGCGTACGGGGCCCCGAAAACCAATCACCGTCTTCAGGATTTCTAAGGGCGTAAATTTTTGATTTCACTCCTCACTACCTATCACAGTTTTGAAGGCCATAAAATGCCAAGATGGCACAAACCCCCCCAAATGACCCCATTTTGGAAAGTAGACACCCCAAGCTATTTGCTGAGAGGCATGTTGAGTCCATGGAATATTTTATTTTTTGACACAAGTTGCGGGAAAGTGACAAATTTTCTTTTTTTGCACAAAGTTGTCACTAAATGATATATTGCTCACACAGGCCATGGGCATATGTGGAATTGCACCCCAAAATACATTCTGCTGATTCTCCTGAGTACAGGGATACCACATGTGTGGGACTTTTTGGGAGCCTAGCCGCGTACGGGGCCCCGAAAACCAAGCACTGCCTTCAGGATTTCTAAGGGTGTAAAGTTGTGATTTCACTCCTCACTACCTATCACATTTTTGAAGGCCATAAAATACCCAGATGGCACAAACCCCCCCAAATGACCCCATTTTGGAAAGTAGACACCCCAAGCTATTTGCTGAGAGGCATGTTGAGTCCATGGAATATTTTATTTTTTGACACAAGTTGCGGGAAAGTGACAATTTTTTTTAAATTTTTTTTTTGCACAAAGTTGTCACTAAATGATATATTGCTCAAACATGCCATGGGCATATGTGGAATTACACCCCAAAATACATTCTGCTGCTTCTCCTGAGTATGGGGATACCACATGAGTGGCACTTTTTGGGAGCCTAGCTTCATACGGGGCCCCGAAATCCAATCACCGCCTTCAGGATTTCTAAGGGCGTAAATTTTTGATTTCACTCCTCACTACCCATCACAGTTTCAAAGGCCATAAAATGCCAAGATAGCACAAAACCCCCCAAAATGACCCCATTTTGGAAAGTAGACACCCCAAGCTATTTGCTGAGAGGCATGGTGAGTATTTTGCAGCTCTCATTTGTTTTTGAAAATGAAGAAAGACAAGAAAAACGTATTTTTTTTTTCTTTTTTCAATTTTCAAAAGTTTGTGACAAAAAGTGAGGTCTGCAAAATACTCACTATACCTCTCAGCAAATAGCTTTGGGTGTCTATTTTCCAAAATGGGGTCATTTGGGGGGGTTTGTGCCATCTGGGCATTCCATGGCCTCCGAAACTGTGATAGGCAGTGAAGAGTGAAATCAAAAATTTACGCCCTTAGAAAGCCTGAAGGCGGTGCTTGGTTTTCGGGGTCCCGTACGCGGCTAGGCTCCCAAAAAGTCTCACACATGTGGTATCCCTGTACTCAGGAGAAGCAACAGAATGTATTTTGGGGTGTAATTTCACATATTCCCATGGCATGTTTGAGCAATATATCATTTATTGACAACTTTGTGCAAAAAAAAAAAAAAAAAATTTGTCTCTTTCCCGCAACTTGTGTCACAATATAAAATATTCCATGGACTCGACATGCCTCTCAGCAAATAGCTTGGGGTATCTACTTTCCAAAATGGGGTCATTTGGGGGGGGGTTGAACTGTCCTGGCATTTTATGCACAACATTTAGAAGCTTATGTCACACATCACCCACTCTTCTAACCACTTGAAGACAAAGCCCTTTCTGACACTTTTTGTTTACATGAAAAAATTATTTTTTTTTGTAAGAAAATTACTTTGAACCCCCAAACATTATATATTTTTTTAAAGCAAATGCCCTACAGATTAAAATGGTGGGTGTTTCATTTTTTTTTCACACAGTATTTGCGCAGCGATTTTTCAAATGCATTTTTTGGGGAAAAAACACACTTTTCAAAATTTTGATGCACTAAAACACACTATATTGCCCAAATGTTTGATGCAATAAAAAGATGATCTTAGGCCGAGTACATGGATACCAAACATGACATGCTTTAAAATTGCGCACAAACGTGCAGTGGCGACAAACTAAATAAATTTTTAAAAGCCTTTAAAAGCCTTTACAGGTTACCACTTTAGATTTACAGAGGAGGTCTACTGCTAAAATTACTGCCCTCGATCTGACCTTCGCGGTGATACCTCACATGCATGCAATTGCTGTTTACATTTGATGCCAGACCGACGCTTGCGTTCGCCTTTGTGCGAGAGCAGGGGGGGACAGGGGTGCTTTTTTTTTTTTTTTAATAATTTTTATTGTTATCTCAGGGAATGTAAATATCCCCTATGATAGCAATAGGTAGTGACAGGTACTCTTTTTTGAAAAAATTGGGGTCTATTAGACCCTAGATCTCTCCTCTGCCCTCAAAGCATCTGGCCACACCAAGATCGGTGTGATAAAATGCTTTCCCAATTTCCCAATGGCGCTGTTTACATCCGGCGAAATCTAAGTCATGAAATGCTCGTAGCTTCCGGTTTCTTAGGCCATAGAGATGTTTGGAGCCATTCTGGTCTCTGATCAGCTCTATGGTCAGCTGGCAGAATCACCGGCTGCATTCTCAGGTTCCCTGTTGGGACAGGAGAGCCAGAGAAAAACATGGAAGGCGGTGGGGGGGCATTCCCTCCCACTGCTTGTAAAAGCAGTCTAGAGGCTAATTAGCCACTAGGATTGCTTTTACATGAAAGCTGGATGAAAAGAATGATACCAAGATGATAGCTAAACTTGCAGGCATCATTCTGGCATAACCACTCAAAGTCCAGCAACATACCAGTATGTTGCTGGTCCTTGTTGGGCATATATTGTAAACTTTTTTTCATGCAGCCTGTGGGCTGAACGAAAAAAAGATATTGATCGGTGGGTATGCCCACCATTAGAATACCTCCCTTCATCCACCCACTTCTAATGATGGGCATACATGCACCGTATATATATGCCGAAGCATGAGGACATCCTCCCATAAAAGTTAGGAGCAAATCGCACCTCCGCTCTCTGCTGCCCACACGCTTCGGCATATATGCTGAAGTATGTAACTGTGGTGGTGAAATCACCTCCGACAGCGCTGGAGTCACGGCTTTATGTATCGTGGGAGCAAACGCTGTTGCTGTCAAGATAAATAAATCCGCGCTGCAACTGAATGGCACACCTGCTAAGCAAATGATGGTTAACAAAAAACAAAGTAACATTACAGTATAACAGTAATACTTACCATACCTGCAAAGCAAATACAATAGTACAAATAGTAAAAAATAAAACATTTAACGCAACCTGTGCCTACCTAAAATATATATATGCCGAAGCATGGGGGCATCCTCCCGCGAAAGGCAGGAGAAAATCGCTCCTCCACCCACTGCTGCCCCCACAAAAGTGGTTAACAATAAAAAAACAAAGTATAAAAAAATTGCATACCTATAAAGCAAACATGATAAAAACATAACAATAAAACATTGCAGTATAGAATACAATAAAAAAGAGCAGAACAATAGAGAGAGAGAATAGAGAGAGAACAATAAAACAACTATTTTTGTTTTTTTTATTTTATATATTTTTTTGTGTTTTTTTTTCTTTTTTTTTTACTTTTTTTTGTTTTTTTTACACTTTTTTTGTAACTTTAACTTTTTTAACTGGTACCAGGTTTGGGTCTCTCAAAATGCGACAGCATCTTGGGAGACCCTGTGAAAGTGTGTCCTAGTCTGTGCAGCGCTGTACCTTACGCTAATACTTCACTAGTGTATGGTAGCGTTCAAAACATTCACCAATGCAAAGACCAGGATTGCCAAGACAGAAGGGACAATAATACCGGGTGTCACGCCTAAATCCGCGTTTGCTGCAGGCACGACATCTTTTTGGGGGGGCTCGTTGGGTAGGGAGGACATAAATAAAATGCCTCTCTTACTGCATTTGGTTGGGGATGGTGAGGTGGAGCACCGTCTGGATACAGAAGGGCTCTGACGATCTCTTCCTGGAATTTAAGGAAGGATCCAGTCTGTCCTGAAGCTCTGTATAGCACATGAGCGTTCAGCAAAGCCAAATGAAATAAATAAACAGACACTTTTTTGTACCAGCGTCTGGCCTTACGGGCAATTAGGTACGGCACCAACAACTGGTCGTTGAGGTCCACCCCTCCCATATTTTGGTTATATTCGTGGACACAGAGGGGTTTCTCCACAACACCAGTCGCCGTAGTAATTTGGACCGTCGTGTCTGCATGAAGGGCGGTAAGAACGAAAACATTCTTATTGTCCCTCCACTTCATAGCGAGCAAGTTATTACACTGCAAGCAGGCTCTCTCCCCCAGCCTAAGACGGGAATCTAGAAGCCGCTGGGGAAAGCCCCGGCGATTAGGTCGCACGGTACCACATGCTCCAATCTAAAGATCAAAAAGGTGGCTAAAAAGTGGCACGCTCATGTAATAATTGTCCACGTACAAGTGGTACCCCTTTCCGAATAAGGGTGACACCAAGTCCCACACTATCTTGCCAGCGTTTCCTATGTAGTCAGGGCAGTTTGTCGGCTCTACGTGACTATCTTTGCCCTCGTAAACCATAAAACTACATGTATAGCCTGTGGCCCCGTCACAGAGCTTATACATCTTGACCCCGTATCTGGCACGCTTGCTGGGAAGGTACTGTTTGAATGACAAGCGGCCAGAAAATTTAATCAGGGACTCATCAATGCAGACAACTTGATGGGGAGTAAACAAGTCTGCAAAACGTTGGTTGAAGTGGTTTACGAGGGGCCGAATTTTGTAGAGCCGATCGTATCCAGGGTCTCCACGAGGACGACAGAGTTCATTGTTGTTGAAGTGCATGAACCGCAAAATCTGCTCGTATCGTGCCCTGGCCATGGAAGCAGAGAACAAGGGCGAATGGTAAATTGGGTCAGTGGACCAATATGACCGCAACTCACTCTTTTTATTCAAGCCCCTGAGGAGGGAAAGGCCCAGAAAGATCTTAAATTCGGAAACCGTAATTGGTTTCCAATCTCTGGCAAGGGAGGACTGGGGATTAGCGGTGATGTGTTGACCAGCGTACAAATTGCTTTTGTCCACAATAGATCTATAGAGATCTTCGGTGAAAAACAGCGAATAAAAATCCAGTGGCAAAAAGTCAACTCTTTCCACCTGAATTCTGGGTTGGCCAGTGAATGGGGGCAGTACGGGTACTGTAGAAGTTGTGGGTACCCAATTGGGATTGGCGAATGCAGCAGGAAGGGCACTATGGGCACGACGGGCCTGTGTTCGTCTTCTTGGTGGCAGCGGGACACTACTAGTGCTTGCCACCTCACCAGCTTGAACTGCACTTATGGGACTCGCCACGTCACCACATGATACTGCAGTGCTGGATGTACGACCAGGGTTTACTAGGCCGCTGGTGCTTGCCAGTTCACCAGAAGGAATAGTGGCACTAGTACGTCTCTGCTCCATACGAGGGACCTGCGGTTCTTGCACTTCAAGGACAGAAGAAGATTGGGGTCTGGTACGCCTGAGGAGCAAGGACCACAACTCCGTCGTCAGAGCTATCTGTCATGGAGCCGCTGTCCTCTACAGGATCGTATTCTGACCCTGAATCTGACAGATGAGTGACTTCCTCTTCACTATCTGTCATGCTCAGAAACCTATAGGCCTCTTCACTAGTGTACCTTCGATTTGCCATTTTGGGCTCTGAATTTAGGGGTGCACTAGTGAGACTCACAGGCAAAAAAGCTCCTGACTGATTCAAAACCCTACCAAAAAACTGTTAGCGATCGCAGGGATCAGGCCTGACTCTGTGAACGCTGCAGTTATGTGTGCTTAGTGTTTTGTAAGTGTCAGTGATCGATCGATACTGCACTTGGGTGGGCTGGGCTGGGCCGAGGGGCAAAACGCAGGTGCTAGCAGGTATCTGGGCTGATCCCGCTAACACTGTGTTTATGGGAACCCTAAACTGCTGGGGAGTATAGATCTGATCGGATCAGATATCGATCCGTTCAGATACTATAGCACTAAGGGAGGTGTATGCTGCGTGCGTGGGTGTTAGCGGTACTGGCGCTAACCTGAAGCTGCCTGGGGCGACGCAGACCTTATCTGATCCTAAAAACGTAATTTATATCACCGCCGGGCAATTAGGGGGTTAAACCTTTATAAGGTAATAAACGGCGGGTGCCCTAAAACTATAATAAACAAACCAACTAACCAGCGTCACCCGTAACACTTATACGGTGATCACTGGTGAAAGGGTTAACTAGGGGGCAATCAGGGGGTTAAAACCTTTAGCAGGTAGTATATGGGGGTCCCTGTCGCTATAAAACACTGACAGCGAACCTATATACTTACCTCCCTAACTAACGTCACCTGTGTCACTAATACAGCGATCAGAAAAACAATCGCTTAGCGACACTGGTGACGGGGGGTGATCAAGGGGTTAACCTTTATTAGGGGGGGTTAGGGGGGTACCCTGGACCTAAAAGGGGTACCCTAGACCTAAAGGGGGCTAACCTAACTGCCCTAACACTTATAACTGTCACAAACTGACACCAATGCAAAAAAAAAAAAAAAACTGCTATTGGTGTCAGTGTGACAGGGGGTACAGGGGGTGATCGGGGGGTGAAGGGGGGTGACAAGTGTGCCTGGAGTGTTCTACTGACCGTGTAGTGTTGGTGCAACTTACTTGGATGTCTTCTCTCCTCGGCGCCGGATCAAAAAGACCGGCTCGAGGAGGGATGACATCACTTCCTCTCCCTCTGTTTACATTACAGAGGGAGGGGAAGCATTTCATTCGCTGGGAGCGATCGGGAGGGGGTGGCCAACAATGGATAGCCTCCCCCTCACCTCTCATCGCCCGTGAACAAGAGCCGACCGCCTATGGCACCGGGGGGGGTCCGATCGGACCCCCCGCCCGCGGGAAGGCAATCACGTACCAGGTACGTGATTTTGCCTGCCCGTGCCATTCTGCCGACGTATATCGTTGTTAGGCGGTTGGCAAGTGGATAATGAGAACACCTACCTGACCTGCAACTCAACCCATTCTGTTTCCTACATTCATAACTGCAACTCACATCTGGGAAATTGTTTTTTCTTCTCTATTTTGAATGTCGGGATATACACACAAAATTAGCACGCAGGATAGGACTTATCTATGTATAATTCTTTTCTATATGTAAATTGTATTTCTGATAATTCTCAATCACATATATAATTTTAAAATTTAAATATAATAAAATAAAACTATTTTTATCTCTTATACTCTTTATAGTTTAATTACTTGTGTGCCCTTAAAGTCCAAATGTATTAGTTTCCATATTTTACTGGTACAACTAGTGAGACTCACAGGCAAAAAAAGCACCTGATTGCTTCAAACACTACCAAAAAAACTGTTAGCGTTCACAGGGATCAGGCCTGACTCTGCGAACGCTGCAGCTATGCTTAGTGTTTTGTAAGTGACAGTGATTGGTTGATACTGCACTTGGGTCTGCTGGGCTGGTCTGGGCTGGGCAGAAGGGGCTAAACGTAGGTGATAGCAGGTATCTGGGCTGATCCCGCTAATGCTGCATTTTTGGGAACCCTAAATTACTGGGGATGCCAATATAGTTCTGATCAGATCAAAGATATTGATCCGTTCAGACACTATGCTACTAAGGGAGGTGTATGGTGCGTGCGTGGGTGTTAGCGCTACTGGCACTAATCTGACACTGCCTGGGGCTGGCGCAGACCCTAACTGATGCTAAAACCTAACTGATGTCAGATAAACCTTTATTAGGTAATATATGGCAGGTGCCTTGACGCTATAAAAAATAACTAACTAACCAGCCTCACCTGTGACACTAATACGGTGATCACTGGTGACAGGGGGTGAAAGGGTTAACTGGGGGGTGATCAAGGGGTTAAAACCTTTATTCGGTAATATATGGGGGTACCCTGACGCTATAAAAGACTGACAGGGAAACTAACCAACTAACTGGCTAACCCGTGACACTAATACGGTGATCAGAATATAGATCTATACACTGTATTAGTGACACTGGTGACAGGGGGTTAAAGGGTTAACTGGGGGGCGATCAAGGGGATAAACCTTTATTAGGGGGTACCCTAGACCTACCGGGGCCTACTACTAACTGCCCTAACACTTATTAGTCACAAATGACACCAATGTAGTGATCAGTGAACACTGCACTTGGTGACACTATGACAGGGAGGGAAGGGGTTAACTGGGGGGCGATCAGGGGGGTGACAAGTGTACCTATGTGTACTGGTGTTAGTGTAGTGTTGAGCAACTCATGGTTAGATGTCCTCTCTCCTCTCTCGGGAATGGAAAAGAGTTCCACGAGGGACAATGACATAATTTCCTTTGCTTGTGTTTACACTCACAGGCAGAGGACAGTCTCTCATTCGCCAGAACCAATCACCAGGTCCAGGCTGGGAAATCATTGACTTGGGCCTGGAGACTGATTGGTCCTAAAGCAAATCTGATCTCCGTGCGTGTGCGTGCGCGTGCCCCCTAGACGGCCGTATGCCCGACGTATACCTACGGCGATGTGCCCAAGAGAGCCAACCTGTCACAGCATAATGACGGCGGCTGGTCGGCTACTGGTTAAAGGGACCTGCGGTCCCTGCCTGCAAAAGGCAGTTGCTGAGGCCTGATATATATATATATATATATATATATATATATATATATATACACACATAGTATATGTTTATTATTTAACTACTGCCGACCCGCTCACAATATTTTTTACTGTGAGCAGGTGGCTGCAACAGGCACAGCGGTTTACTGGTACTTCACTGAGCACATGCACACTGGCACGCTCCCTGGGGCACACAGCGATGGGATCCCATGATGTTGTGTCTGGTGGACACAACAGATTGCAACATCTGGTACCCGGTCGCCCGGGGTATCATGTGATCACTATGATTGGCCATTGTGATCGCATGATTACAATTGGCCCAAAGCTATCACATGGTACCTGGATCAATCACAGCACCCTGTACCATGTGATTAGCAGTAGCCAATCACAATAGTTTACATAAATGTATGACTCAGAGGGTTGGCCGTGTCATTGCCAACATCCCTTGTAATTTTTAGAACTAGATGTGTACCTCAAAATGGGATTTTAAGGGCAATGCAGAAATTGGCAGTGTTGAATTATAGTTAAAAAGAAGTTTATTGATACAAAAACGAATAGGATATACATGAACATACACATTGATCTAGTTAAGAATAATTATAAAAACATCAGATATATGGAAACATATGATGCATCCTACTGCTAGTTACAAGTACCACCCCCGATAGGTGTGATGGCGTCCTGATAGCAGATTTCCAACGCGTTTCAACTTATTGTAGGGATAAAGTCTTCCTCAGGGAGGGACTGCGTCACATTATTTGCATTTAACTGTGAAAAATCGCTTTCCCAGTGCTGGCAGGGGTCCTAACACGTGATTGTCAATGCTGCTCAAATATCCTCTACGGGATGGCCTGGTATATTGTGAAGAAACCAGTATTTGGCAGTCGTGATAATTAAACAACTTAAATTGATTGTGTCAGGTGTATTGTTCCAAGTGGCAGGGAGCTCCGGTCCTGGAGTACCTCTCTGTAACAAAGCCAGTTGTGGAATGCATTCCACAACTGGCTTTGTTACAGAGAGGTACTCCAGGACCGGAGCTCCCTGCCACTTGGAACAATACACCTGACACAATCAATTTAAGTTGTTTAATTATCACGACTGCCAAATACTGGTTTCTTCACAATATACCAGGCCATCCCGTAGAGGATATTTGAGCAGCATTGACAATCACGTGTTAGGACCCCTGCCAGCACTGGGAAAGCGATTTTTCACAGTTAAATGCAAATAATGTGATGCAGTCCCTCCCTGAGGAAGACTTTATCCCTACAATAAGTTGAAACGCGTTGGAAATCTGCTATCAGGACGCCATCACACCTATCGGGGGTGGTACTTGTAACTAGCAGTAGGATGCATCATATGTTTCCATATATCTGATGTTTTTATAATTATTCTTAACTAGATCAATGTGTATGTTCATGTATATCCTATTCGTTTTTGTATCAATAAACTTCTTTTTAACTATAATTCAACACTGCCAATTTCTGCATTGCCCTTAAAATCCCATTTTGAGGTACACATCTAGTGCCAATCACAATAGTAAGCAAGCTGTCATGAATAAAGGCCAATCATGACAGCTAAAACTTTTGCTTATAACAGTAATCATCACTGATATAAGAAATAATAGTAGTAAAAATCCCTGATCACTGTGGTGACACTGAACCATTCTGACGAGAGTAAAAAAAATGTATTTAACTTTCTCAACTTCAAAAAACTTGCCATGCCTCTTACTAAATATCTTGGGCTTTCTACTTTCCAAAAAGGGATTATTTGGTGGGTACTTGTACTGTCTTGGCATTTTAGGGTCTCAAAAAATGGGATAGGCCATTAGTACAGCAGGACTGATCAATTTTCAAATACAGTTCTTTGAAAGAGTATTCATACCCCTTGAAATTTTTTTTACATTTCTCCACATTTTGTCATGTTAAAACCAAAAACCTAAATGTATTTTATTGAGATTTTATTTTATAGACTAACACAAAGTGGCACATACTGTAATTGTGAAGTGTGTATATAATGGTTTCTAAGGACTGTTTCTGATGTGTGTTAACAAATGTATCCAAAGATTAACACCCAGTTAGCAGAGCACATATTCAGCTATATGCTGTACCTGTTCAGACATGGGTATAATGCAGGTCTACTTGAAAACTTTTGAAAACAATGAAAAGATTTAGATTTGAATGCTTTATACTGTTATATACCATCTACATAAAGGAGCTGACCAGCACAGAGAACAATACTTTATAAATACACCGAGCTTTGTGTCTTTATTTCTGATTTGTACTTATATAGAGTGTATAATTGGCAAGACTAATTTTGTGACCTTAAAAAGAACTGGTGTAAATTAATGTAAAAATTAACTTGGCTGAGTTAGAAATGGATACCTCAAGATTACCTATTATGGATATAAAATCTTTAACTTGAATCATGTTCTGATCATAGCAAGTATTGCCAGACCACAGACTGGTACAAATTACATAATCTCACTTTACTTTGTACATTTCTTTTTTCTTTTTGTTGTTACATAGCATTGACACTCCTTAGGTTCATGTTACACTAATAGTGGTAAGGAATGCTTTCGAGATGTACAACAGTTAGGCTGACAGATGTAACTATTGTAGCAACAACACACATTATATTGTGTTGTTAAACATGAGCGGATTGACATAGAACAATTCTTGCTGACAACATCCATTACATAAATAGTTTTCTTGGATTGAGTAAATCATCACAGAGACATGGAGATGTAAAAAATAGCTGCGTAGAAATTACCTGGAATTCTGTTAGCTGAACTATGTCTGGTATAGTTTCAAGGGCCCCACATGTAGTCCTATTGTCTAAACAATATCACAGGTATTGAAGAAGGAAGAGGGGGTTGGGACTTTATATGAGGCATCGAACATAGTTGAACAAATGCCTCCATCCCTGTTACATGAAAAATATGGGGAAGGTTTGGGACTTTATATGAAGTGTGCAGCCAGGGAGATGACACAACAAAGGTGTGTCTGGTGGGTAATTAGTGAAAAGGAATAGATAGAAAGTGCAGCGCTAATTAACATAATTGTAAAAACCATGTGTTGATGCGTGAACATCAGTGTGTCTAAACCAATCTGTACAATGTTTGGAAAACATATTAATTAATATGAAAAATATATAGGAAAATAAGCAACATCAATGATTAGATAATGTGTACCAATAATAAAGTGCATCCATGCTAAAACAAATAAGAATTAAATATAGCACTAAAATGCAAATGGAAACACAAAAGTGCATAAGTGCTGAAAGTTGATTAGTAGTCACAATGAAGTGAATGTAGCAGGTGGGTACAAATAAAAATCCAGGTACATCATATTCAGCTTAAATGTCCTTACTGTAAACCAAGCTGGTGGCAGATGGAAAACTGAAAAAGTCTATGCCAAGGACAAAGGATGAAGAGTGTACACTGATGTAAAAACACCCAGGATGGTGTGTCCTCCACCTAGGGAAGGGGGTAGGTACTCTTATTGGAGACTGTGGACCCACGTGCCAGTGGCAGTGGGTCCACCATGCTTGGAATGGGAACTGGAACTCTGATGCAGATCACCGAAAATCTGGAGACAGTGAACCCACGTGTCAGCAGCAACAAGACAACCGCGTTGAATGAAAATCGGAACTCTGATGCAGGTCACCAAAAATCCTGGTGTTATCCATGAAAAACCCATCCCACAGATGTTGATAAATAAGAGTTGTAAGGAAAGAAATGCCTCCACATAGTGTAGGTCAAACGGACGGTTGATTTATTTTAAAAAAACAGTACCAACATCATGAAGATGTACAAATAAAATGTGATCACAAATTGAACCACAATGTATGAAGCTGTCTAGTAGAACCCAAGGTGTTTCGTCCTACAGGACTTCAACTAGGGTGAAAAAAGGAGGTGAAAAAATAAGCAGTGTTTGAAATGGTGGAAAGTAGTATAGTATACCTCAATAAGGGAGATGAATAGTTAAAAGAATCAATCCAACATCCTTTGGTCACAGTACCACTACACTTTCCTTTAATTATTAGTCACCTCATTCTATACCCTTATGCAATATTTCACATTAAATTCCCACTTTTTTATGATGACGATACAGTTCACATATGGGGGTTCATACCCAGGGGCTGCTGTTTCCTGCTTCTAATTTCCATCCTTGTGTCATGGGGTTTACTACCTCAGCTCCCTGGGCTAATGACCTTTCAGGCCGGCCTCCAGCTCTCCACGCTTGAACCCAGATTCATAGTTGGTCTGTTTGTATGACTGGATGTTTATTTTTCCACCCCTTTTCACTCCTCCTCTTATAGACAGACCCACTATAACATTCTCCAATTTATAGTGATCTTTAATTTTTATTTTTATAGACTCCTATCTTACATCTTCTCCTGAAGAGTGGTGGTAGCCACGGAATGCATCAAGCTGTTAGGTGCCATATTCTTGTTCAATAGTTTTTATTGTAGGTATATCAAAAATTTATAACAATACAAACGCGTCATGTCCACCCGCACAGGGGAGAACCCCATTTGGGGGAGAACCCCATTATTTCCAAGTTGGTCAGGACTTTTATGTCAACACCTCCTTAGTGGGCAGTCCTGACATCGACAGGCAGACAAAGAAGGCTGTAAAATCCATCAAAAAGAGAAAACCAGAACAGAGGGCAAGACAGGAGAGAGAGGGAAAAGTAAAGTAGAACAGAAAGTAGACAAGAGAGAGGAGGGATAGGGAACCCGGGGCCACCTGAGACATCAGCTAGAACCGACCCACGCTTGTCAGGGGGAGATCAGGGAAAGTATACGCCAACCATGGCTCCCAGACCTTGAGAAACCTGGCGTGTGTGTCGTGGAGAATACTAGACATTTGTTCATTTAGCACAGGGATCCTCAAACTACGGCCCTCCAGCTGTTGCGGAACTACACATCCCATGAGGCATTGTAAAACTCTGTCATTCACAGACATGACTAGGCATGATGGGAATTGTAGTTCCTGAAAAACTGGAGGGCCATAGTTTGAAGACCCCTGATTTAGCATCATGACCGTAAGACGGCCCCTCACTCTTTGGAAGGGGACTGTGGGTTTTTTCCAAGCCTGGGCAATCGTCATCTTGGCTGCTATAAACAAGTATGATGCCAATTTTTGCTGATGAGCGAATAGGCCCAGAATGGGGCAGTGCAACAAAGCAAATTTAGCCTCCTTCCGAGTATTTAAATGGAACAAAAAATATAGCAGACCAAATACTCGGGACCATAAGCCCACCAGTAGAGGGCAGGTCCCCCTTGTTTATATTTCAAGATTGTTACTAATATTATACTGACTACCCTTTACTGCAGTGTACCAATTTAATCAAGATTATGTTTTTATACTGTGGAGACACACAATAGTGAGTTTGGTGTTTTTATTGATATTTACAATATGAAATAATATGTTACTATATTATCATGTTACTATTTACTCTCTATTTAGTACATCTTATGTATTTTACTTCCTTTTCATGCATTATGCTATTATGTAACATATGTGGTTACTTTTCACTAATTACCCACCAGACACACATTTTTCGTGTCATCTCCCTGGCTGCATGCTTTAAATGAGTCCCAATATCACAGGTATGAAAAGATGGGCTTCTGAGGACACCTTAAGGATCCATTCACACTAATAGAAACAAAGACACATAAAAGTAAGTAAAACTTGATCCATCAAGTTTGCCCCATTTTTGATACTTTTTTATTTTTTCCTTGTCAAAAGAAGTTTATTGAGTATACAATGTTATAAAGATACATAAAGATACATAAAGTAAGTTTACAAGGATCTATAAAGTAAGCTCATTGTTTTACAGTAGGGTTTATATAGGTAAATATCATGAAATTTCAAATATTAAACATTGGGTTCACGTAAACCTAAATTAAAGATATATATCATTTCCTTAGTTACTTTTGTAGGTATTTAAATGATTTATACCTACTATACATATTGTTTACAAGTAGAGTGTATATAGGTCAAATAAATTCTGATAATGAGCTTTAATCGTAAGGTGGAGAAAAGGAAAGAGAAAGAAGAAAAAGGGTTGAAAGGTAGAGGTATGGTCCACAAGGTTGTCCCGCTCGTCAGTTTATTATTCTTTTTAGTTCTCTTTGAAGCCTTAGAATGGGTGTCTCTGTAAGTCATTTAATCTGTTACCATGGCAACAGGACAGAGTCATTGAAGTTTGACAGGAACTGTTGTTTTATCCAAGGATGCCAAAGTTTTTCAAATTTTGAAATTTGATTTTGATCGATGGCTACCATCTTAGCATGGGACATTGTATTATTCATTCTGTGAATTGTTTCTGCTAGTACCAATGTAGGAGATTTCCATGCCTTGGCCACTGTTTGTTTTGCAGCCGTTATTAGTTGGATCATAAGTTTGAATTGAGAGAGTGTTAACCATTCCGGTTTTAGATTAAGTAAAGTTAAATATGGATCTGGTTGTATTATTTTTTTAAATATTTTAGATGCAATCACGAAGACTTCCTTCCAGAAGGTTTGGATTACTGGGCACGTCCACCATATGTGTAAATATGTGCCTATTTCTGGGCATCCTCGAAAACAAAGAGCTGAGGTATTAGGTGAATATTTTGCCACTCTAGCGGGTACAAGGTACCAGCGAGTTAGGACTTTATAATTTGTCTCCAGTGCTAAGATGTTGGGTGAAGATGACTTAGATGTGAGCCATATGTTAGACCAGTCCGTGTCTTCTAAAGTTCGTCCCAGGTCCTCCTCCCACCTCTGAACGTAAGAGGGTCTATTAAGATTTGCTACTCCATATAATTGATTATAAAGTGATGAAATTGTACCTTTAGCAAATGGATCTTTTGTACAGATTGATTCAAAAATGGATAATTGGGATAATGGTGTATCCCCCTTTAGGAATGGTGTATAGAAATTTTTGATTTGGAGATATCTAAATATCTCAGAGTTTGGTAGATCATATTTTTCTCTAAGCGATGGGAATGAAAGGAATGATTTAGATGCTATGAAGTCATTTAGTGTCTGAATGCCTGATGTTGTCCAAGCTTTAAAGAATTTGGGTAGATCCATGCCGGATAAAAGGCCGGATTTCTGATAAAAGAAAGGAGAGGATTGTGTGGAGATTGTAACTGATATTTGGTTTTTAGTTTATCCCAGAGAGATAAGAAGTGTTTAGTTATGGGATTATGAATTTTAAAGCGGTCTTTAGGATCAAGCCATAATAAATTTGATATTAATAGAGGGTCATTTTCTGAAGCCTCTATAAATACCCATAATGGGATTTCCTGTTTTGCATGGTATTTGGACAGACTGGCCAAATGTGCTGCTCTGTAGTAGTTAGTAAAATTAGGGTATCCCAGGCCTCCTTTATTTTTGGGAAGATGTAGTGTGTGTATAGGTATATGTGGTTTAGAAGAGCCCCATATAAACGAAGTTGCTCTTTTTTGTACTTTTCTCAAAAAATAGGAAGGAATTGGAATAGGGAGGACTCTGAATAGATAAAGCAATTTGGGTAGAATAGTCATTTTGATTGCATTAATCTTCCCTATCCAGGATAAAGGAAGTTGCGACCATTGTTTTATTAGATTTGTGATCTGTCTTAATACAGGAGGATAATTGGTTGAGAATAAGTCAGAATGAGATGCTGTTAAATGAATTCCAAGATATGGGATTGATTTTTCTGCCCATGTGAATGGGAGTGCAGCCCTAGCCGGGATCAATTCCATGTTTGTGAGTGAAATATTAAGCACTAGGCATTTCTTAGGATTAATCATAAGGCCGGATAGGGCTGCAAATCCATCAAGAGCTGGTATTAAGTTAGGACCAGAGACCTGTGGTGATGATAGAAAAAGTAATATATCGTCTGCAAATATACATAATTTGTGTGTAATACCTCCTACTTCAATGCCAGTTATAGTTTGGTTTGTTCTGATGTATTGGGCCATGGGTTCGAGTATTAGGGCAAATAATAAGGGAGATAATGGGCAACCCTGTCGGGTACCTCTTTCGATAATAAAGGCTTCAGATTTGTATCCAGCATATTTTATATAGGCTTTGGGTTTATTATATAATGCTTTGATCCATGTTAAAAAGTGGGGTCCAAAACCCCATTTTTGTAATGAATATTGCATATATTGCCAGGATACTGTGTCAAATGCCCTCTTAATATCAAGAGATAGAAAACATAAAGGGATTTTCCGTTTTTTAGCAATATGTGCCAATAACACTGCCCTGCGTATATTATCACCTGCCTGTCTATTTGGCATGAAGCCTACTTGATCTCTATGTATTAATTTTCCTATAATGCTATTGAGGCGTTTTGCTATTATTTTTGCTAATAATTTAATATTGAGGTTTAACAGAGAGATAGGCCGATAATTCACACAGGAAGTATCATCAGAAAGGGGTTTTGGGATCATACAAACAATTGCCATTAGTGTTTCTTGCTGAAAAGAATGTCCATCTAGAAGTTTGTTAAAAGTTTCAGTGAGAATGGGAGAGAGTATTTCTGAGAATGTTTTATAGTATAAAGCCGAGTAGCCATCTGGGCCTGGTCTTTTGTTAAGTCTTAGGTCTTTTATGGCGTTAGCAACTTCATCTATAGTTATAGGCTCATCCAAACTGCTTTTTTGATTCTGAGATAACTCAGGTAAGGTTATTTTTGAGAAGAAGGATTCAGCTTCTGTAGGATTAAATTCATTGTTTGTCTTGTATAAAGTTGCGAGATGTGAGTGAAATTTATGGACTATTTTAACTGGATTACAAGTGTAAACATTTTTTGATAATTTCAAACGTATTGGTTTGAAAGATTTGTTAGTTGAATTTAATGCCCGAGCCAAATATGTACCTGGTTTGTTTGTATTCATGTAGAAATTGTGTTTGGAGCGTTTGAGGGATTTATCAACTGACTCAGTGAGAAATAGATCATATTCCAATCTAGATTTTTCCAGATGAGATTTTGTACTCTGAGATGGATTATCTTGAAATGATATGTAGGCTGCATTAAAATTGAGTTCTAGTTTTTTTGCTAGATTTTTGCGTTCCCGTTTAAATAGTGCCATTTGTCTTTGTATTGTACCACGCAAGACAGGCTTATGAGCTTCCCACAGTGTTATTGGGGAGATGTCTGTTGTATTATTAATTGATATGTATTCCTTTAAAGCTTGTTCAATGGCCATCTGATGTAGTGGGTGTTTGAGCATTATGTCCGGTAAGTACCACGTTGGGTCATGCGCTTTTGGTATGGCTGAGGCTATAGTAGTGTATACTGCATTATGGTCAGACCACGGAATCGGAATTATATTTGATGCAATAATTTCTGGTATCATTCCTATTGTTAGAAAAATATGATCTATTCTGGTGAAGGTTTGATGAGGGTGCGAGAAATAAGTGAATTTCTTTTTCATTGGGTTACTTTCTCTCCATGAATCTACCAGATTGTATTTGGAAAGAAGTTGAGAAAAAGGTAATCTAGAGGTTATTTTGGATGGTGTAAAAGGTGATTTATCTAGAAATGGGAGGAGGACCTGGTTCGAATCCCCACACATTATCACTGTTCCTATTTTGTGTGTATTAATCACTTGTAATATATGTGAGAGGAATGGTGTAGGTTGTTTGTTAGGAGCGTAGTAGGAAATCACCGTGATTGCTGTATCCATTATATAACCCATGAGTATCAGGTATCTACCTTCTGGGTCTTTAATTTCTGATGATAAGGTGAATGGTGTGGATCGGTGAAATGCAATTAGAGTTCCCCTTTGCTTGGTACAGGCAGAAGCCGTGTAAATTTGTTGATAAAAAGGAGAAATATATTTTGGAGTAGAATCTTTGGTGAAGTGTGTTTCTTGGAGGCATACTATGTGAGCCTTCTTGTTATGGAAAGTACGGAAGGCTTTGGTCCTTTTTTGAGGGACATTTATTCCCTGAACATTCAGGGAAAGTATATTCAGTGGTGCCATGGCAATAGATCAAATAGTTTTGACTTACTTTTTGTTATGCAGAGCTGACTGCGCAGATCAACCTGTGTGGACTGAAGAGATGAATAGATAGAAAAGAAACCAGTGAATTCTGGAGTAAAGAGTAAACAAAAAACATATGAGATTAGATGATACATTGTATAAATTATTTTTTGCAAGTAATCACAATTTACCCGTGAAAGAGAATAAATATCTCTCTCAGGGGAATAAGTGCCTTCGTCACACTCCCACATAATATGGTTGGGAGAATGAGGAGGGCTAATGGGGGTACACGGATCTTCCACTTACAGGAGAGAAGTGCTATGTCAAAAGACATCAAAATGATGTTTCATTAATTGGAGTGCAGAATATAGTTTTTGTTGAAATTATTTATTCCAGGGTGGTTGTATATGGTTAGTCTTGCCCTAGGCGAAATAATTCAGTTAGAAAGGTACTGTTAATAACTTTGGTATTGATGAAGATAGTTTGAATTATTTTGGGATTTTAACCCTTTTAGAGTAAACAATTACATATTTTATTCATATGCAACTGTTTAGATATGTTAACTCATAAAATTGAGGTTGTATTGCTTCAGATTAGAATAAACAAAAACATAATTCTAGGAACTAGTTAGGTAATAATATATTTGTTTTAAGAAAAGAAAGAAAAAGCTTCCATTACTTCTGGATTATTGAACATATTTGTCCTAAAAAGTAATAAATCTATTGTTATTATCTGATAATATATAGCTGAACAAGAATTTCCTTATTTCACTTATATATTCTAAGGCTATATGAATCAGAAGTAATAAGAAATATAACTGGAATGTAACATGATCCCACACAGTGTGTGACTATCAGAATGCAGTTACATTCAGTTATAAATATAGGTTTTTTATAGAGAACCATCTCTTAGTATAATAAATGAAGAGATATCAGGAATTAGGATGTCAGTCCATTGAATCTTCTTGGTCCATGGATGATGTGGCATAACGGCCTCTTTTGTGAGAATGATGATTCCCATTTTGTTCTGAAATTTTCTGGGTGCTGCCTGAAGGTGAAGATGACGCCATTCTTCTGCGTGTGGGAGTGTTGCTGCTTGTGGGTTCTGTCAGATTTAATTTTAAAAGGGTTTGTTGTAGTTCATCTGCTGATCTGCTTCTGTAAATTGTACCTTGGTAGTTAAATCTGACTGAAAAGGGGAAGCCCCATTGATACATAATGTTGTGGCGTTGCAGTTCCATTAGTTGGGGTTTCATGGATCGTCTTTTAGTAATAGTAAGTTGGGATAGGTCAGTAAAAATTTGATAATTGTGTCCTTGAAAATTAAGTTCCTTTTTTTCTCTTGCAGCAATTAGTATTTGTTCTTTCGTTCTGTAATAATGAAATTTTGTGATTATATCACGTGGGGGTCCATCTTTCTTTTTGGCTGTGAGGGCTCTGTGTACTCTGTCCAGTTCTAAACGTTCAATAGGGATATCTGGCTTTAGTTCTTGTAATAGAGCAGTAATAGTAGATTGCAGGTCTGTCACAGTTTCAGGTATTCCCCTTATGCGCAAGTTTGAACGTCTGGCTCTATTTTCGTAATCTTCGAGCTTAGTTTGAAGTATTAAATTCTCTTTTTTTAATTGTTCCAATTCTGTTATATTTTCTTGGGTTGTAATTTCAATTTCATCCATTTTTATTTCTAAGGCTGCGGTGCGGTTTCCCAGCTCTCTTATTTCTTTGGTTAGGCTTTTTGTTATTTGGTCTGAGGTTTGTTTTAAAGCCTTATGAAGCATCTTTTCAAATTGTAATAATATTACTGGGGATACTGAGGAGGCTTGTGGAGAAGTTTGTGAGAGGATTTGTTCTGTATCTGACTCAAATGGAGAGTCTTGCTGTGACATTTTCTGTCTGTGAGAGCGCCCTGATGCAGTATCTTGTGAGGTGACTGGAGCTGCTTCAGCTGCAGTGAGTGCCTGTGAGCTCTTTGTGAGGTGATTTTTATTTCTGCCACGGTTTCCTCCCAGTACCATATTTCCTGCCCAAACTTTCACAGTTTGTTCCCTGGGGCAAAAAGGTTCAAATGGATACCTTTTGAGCCTGCAGGCTCCGCTTTGTCCTTCTCTTCTCTCCTCAGCGGTGTGGAGCTCTAACAATGCATGTCTGCTCTGCTAGGCTCCGCCTCCTGCCCTCCTTATTTTTTATTATATTTTTTAACCTTTTTTGTTTGAGTATAGATCTGCATTTGTCCCAAACATATTTAATTCCACTTAAACTCTGCTAGAAGTCTCTTTCATGCAAACGACTTTTTTTTTCTCTTTCACGCCAACTCTCCTCCTGTTAGTTAAAGGTCTTGTCCTTTGGTTCTTGAGCCTAGCTTCATATTGAAAATACTGCACTCCTGAGCCTTGTTCCAACCCTTGATTACTTCAGTCATGTGCCCTCTTTTCATTCTTGGCTCAAGACTAAACACACACACACCTCCTGATATTTTTATCTCTTAGAGCTTTTACTATATATATATATATATATATATATATATATATATATATATATATATATATATTTTTTTTTTTTTTTTTTTGCCCATCAATGGACTTGTTCTCTTTTTGTAAGTGAACTGGATATAGTATTATGTATTAAGTATAATAAGGTCTAAAATCTATATAGTGGAATCTGGACTTCATTCCCTCCTGACAATGATCCTTCTAGTGATACAACTTAGAATTCTATCTTATTCCCCACTGTCAGGCCATGTTGTTTGCTCATTTTGCAGTCATTTGAAATAATCAGCTCCAAATTAATTTCCTCTGTAGTTATGGCTAACATTGTACCCTCAATATTTTATTCTGCCAGATAATTCTTTTCCCTATATGTATTACCGTATTTATCGGCGTATAACACGCACTTTTTTCCCCTTAAAATCAGGGGAAAGTCGCAGGTGCGTGTTATACGCTGATCCCCTGCGATCCCGTGGTGTCAAAACTTCAAAATCGCCGACCGCGATTTGAAAATGGCGCCGCCGGCGCCGAAATACACAGAGCCAGTCCTCGGCTCTTTCCGGCGGCTCTCGTTCATTTTCGGCTCCACTCGTAGTCCCGAGCGGAGCTATACGAACCTACTCGGCTAGGTTCGGATAGCTCCGCTCGGGACTACGAGTGGAGCCGAAAATGAACGAGAGCCGCCGGAAAGAGCCGAGGACCGGCTCTGTGTATTTCGGTGGCGGCGGCGCCATTTTCAAATCGCGGTCGGCGATTTTGAAGCCCAATATGGCAGGGACAGGGGATCGACGGCTGCAATGGGGCAAGGCTGCACTGGGGAAGGCTGCACTGGGGAAGACTGCACTGACAAGGCTGCACTGGGGAAGGCTGCACTGACAAGGCTGCACTGGGGAAGTCTGCACTGACAAGGCTGCACTGGGGAAGGCTGCACTGACAAGGCTGCACTGGGGAAGTCTGCACTGACAAGGCTGCACTGGGGAAGGCTGCACTGACATGGCTGCACTGACATGGCTGCACTGACAAGGCTGCACTGACAAGGCTGCACTGGGGAAGGCTGCACTGACAAGGCTGCACTGACATGGCTGCACTGGGGCAAGGCTGCACTGAGAAGGCTGCAATGATGGGCATTTAAATGTAAGTTTTTTTCCCTTCAACTTCCCTCCTAAAAGTTTTTTTTCCTTAAAATTCCCTCCTAAATTGGGGTGCGTGTTATACGCCGGCGCGTGTTATACGCCGATAAATACGGTATTTTGCATTTAGAAATGTTGATCTGCTTTGAACAATCTTCTAGCAAAGTCAAATCATGTTCCAAGTTGTAAACACCCCCAGGAATACCAACCTAATTGCACATCTTTGTGTCATCAGCAAAAAAAAACATATCTTAACCACCCAACCTTCAGTTATATCACTTACAAACAGATTAAATAGAACAGGGTATAGTACAATGCATTGTGGTAATCTACTAGTACCTGATCTCTGTTCCAAATTAACCCCTATTTACAACCATCCTTTGATATCTATATTTTAGCCAACTGCATATCCACTGAACCACCCAAGGTTTAAGTCCTAGCTTGTTCAATAATTATGAGATCATTATGTGCAACTGCTTTGCTTAAATCAAGATAGGTTATGCCCACAGCACAACCTTTGTCCAAATGTTTATGATATAGTCAAAAATTCTGTTTGATTAGTTTGACACAACCTGACATCAGAAAATCCATGCTGCTTTGGGCCCAGCAAGTTGTGTGTTTTTAAATGATCAGTGATCCTTCTTTTAGGAGTGATTTGATTATTTTTACTATTACAAATGTTAAACTCACTGGCCTGCCAGCTCTTCCTTAGGCCCCTTTCACACTGGGGCGGTGGGAGCGTCGCAGTACAACAGCGATATTTTTAGCGCTGCTGTACCGTCGTTCTTGCAGCTGTATTCGGCCGCTAGCAGTGCGGTTTTAACCCCTGCTGGCGGCCGAAAAAGGGTTAAAATCACTCATACAGCACAGCTATAGCCGCGGTATTGCCGCGGTATAGCCGCTCTGTCCCATTGATTTCAATGGGCAGGAGCGGTTTAGGAGCGGTGAATACACCGCTCCTTCACCGCTCCAAAGAAGCGGTTTGCAGGACTTTTTTCACCGTCCTGCCAGCGCACCGCTTCAGTGTGAAAGCCCTCGGGCTTTCACACTGAACAAACAGCGTAGGCTGTTTAGGGGCGGTTTGCAGGCGGTATTTTTAGCACAATACCGCCTGCAAACCGCCTCAGTGTGAAAGGGGCCTGACTATCATTGTTGATAGGTACAATTTAAGCAGTCCACCAGTCATGGGGAACTTCTCCTGTTAACAGGGATTAATTTAAAAAAAAAAAAAAGTAATTTAACAGCCCACCAATTATATCTTGAAGTTTTCTTAAAATTATAGAATGAATACCATCAAGACACATTGAGGTTGATTTACAAATAGACTATGCACTTCGCAAGTGCAGTTGCACTCACTTTCTTTAGTAAACGTAAATGTGGTACAGCTTCACTTTGTAAAGGATACCCCATCAGGTGCAAGGAAAATTAAAAAAAAAAATTCTTGTTTGCACATAATTGGACAATGAAAATCAGCAGAGCTTTACCACATTTAGGGTGAATTCGCACATACTACGGTGACAGGCATTTTACTGCATTGTAAAACAATTGTTACCGCAAGGACACAGAGGAAACAATTGTGCCTTATAAGGTCAAGTTGCCCCCAAATCGAAGACTTCAAAAGTGCCCACTGATTACTGACTCCTGCCATTTTATTCCAACCCTTCAATTTATTTATTTTTTTAATTCACCCATTATAGCAAAATTTGGCATTTTGGAAAACTTTGTTTTTGTGTATGACTTTTCAGATTTTATTCTAATACAAGACCAAACAGATTGGTAACCACTAGAACCCAAATATTATCTCACTTCAGCATCAGCCAAATCATGATTTGTCATTATCAGGTCTAGAATATTATCGCTTTTGGTTGGGCATTTTAATAGCTGTTTTAAAGTGGTTGTAAAGCCCAAACATTATTTACCTTAGGCCCCTTTCACACGGGGGCGGTTTGCAGGCGTTATTGCGCTAAAAATAGCGCCTGCAAACCGACCTAAAACTGCTGCTGCTGTTTCTCCAGTGTGAAAGCCCGAGGGCTTTCACACTGAAGTGGTGCGCTGGCAGGAGAGAAAAAAAACTCCTGCAAACAGCATCTTTGGAGTGGTGAAGGAGCGGTGTATTCACCGCTCCTAAACTGCCCCTGCCCATTGAAATCAATAGGGCAGCGCGGCTGTAGCGGCATTATGCGAGCGGTTTTAACCCTTTTTCGGCCGCCAGCGGGGGTTAAAACAACACCGCTAGCGGCTGAATACCGCTGCAAAAACAACGGTAAAGCGGCGCTAAAAATAGCGCAGTTTTACCGCTGTTGCCCCCACCGCCCCAGTGTAAAAGGGGCCTTAATGCATTCATTGCATTAATGTAAAAAAAGTTTAGGTATCAGCATTCCCCCTCACCCCTGATTTTACACACCTGAGCCCTCATTCCAACCCAGCGCCGCGCACATCTGCAGCTCTTCTCTTCCCTCACTTCTGGATCTTGCTGGCTTTGCTGGGGTACAGGGAGCCATTGGCTTTCAGTGCTGTCAATCTAAGCCAGTGACGAGGGAGTGGGGGACGAGGATGAGTCCTGCTGTCTGTGTCAATGGACGCAGCAGCGGGGTTGTGGGTGCAAGCAGGCATGAATGCCCACATGGGAAGCAGCTTGGGCAGGGAGGAGGAGACAGTAGTGCCGGCGGGGGACCTGAAAAGAGGAGATTCACGGCCAATTCCACTGCACCGAGCAGGTAAGTATAGACATGTTTGTTATTTAAAAATACAAAAAGTGTGTCCCTGGTATAGGTGCTTCACAGTCATAAAAATCCCTAAACTATGCATCTGTAATCACAACTAGGGATGAGCTTCGAGTTTGAGTCGAACTCATGTTCGACTCGAACATTGGCTGTTCGCAAGTTCACCGAACAGCGAACAATTTGGGGTGTTCGCGGCAAATTCGAATGCCGCGGAACACCCTTTAAAAGTCTATGGGAGAAATCAAAAGTGCTAATTTTAAAGGCTAATATGCAAGTTATTGTCATAAAAAGTGTTTGGGGACCTGGGTCCTGCCCCAGGGGACATGGATCAATGCAAAAAAAAGTTTTAAAAACGTCCGTTTTTTCAGGAGCAGTGATTTTAATAATACTTAAAGTCAATCAATAAAAGTGTAATATCCCTTTAAATTTCGTACCTGGGGGGTGTCTATAGTGTGCCTGTAAAGGGGCGCATGTTTCCTGTGTTTAGAACAGTCTGACAGCAAAATGACATTTTGAAGGAAAAAACTCATTTAAAACTACCCGCGGCTATTGCATTGCCGACAATACACATAGAAGTTCATTGATAAAAACGGCATGGGAATTCCCCAAAGGGGAACCCCGAACCAAAATTAAAAAAAAAAATGACGTGGGGGTCCCCCTAAATTCCATACCAGGCCCTTCAGGTCTGGTATGGATATTAAGGGGAACCCCGGCCAAAATTTAAAAAAAAAAATGACGTGGGGTTCCCCCTAAATTCCATACCAGACCCTTCAGGTCTGGTATGGATTTTAAGGGGAACCCCGCGCCAAAAAAAAAAAAAAAAACGGCGTGGGGTCCCCCCAAAAATCCATACCAGACCCTTATCCGAGCATGCAACCTGGCAGGCCGCAGGAAAAGAGGGGGGGACAAGAGTGCGGCCCCCCCTCCCTCCTGAACCGTACCAGGCCACATGCCCTCAACATTGGGAGGGTGCTTTGGGGTAGCCCCCCAAAACACCTTGTCCCCATGTTGATGAGGACAAGGGCCTCATCCCCACAACCCTGTCCGGTGGTTGTGGGGGTCTGCGGGCGGGGGGCTTATCGGAATCTGGAAGCCCCCTTTAACAAGGTGACCCCCAGATCCCGGCCCCCCCCCTGTGTGAAATGGTAAGGGGGTACATAAGTACCCCTACCATTTCACGAAAAAAGTGTCAAAAATGTTAAAAATGACAAGAGACAGTTTTTGACAATTCCTTTATTTAAATGCTTCTTCTTTCTTCTATCTTCCTTCATCTTCTGGTTCTTCTGGCTCTTCTGGTTCTTCTGGTTCTTCCTCCGGCGTTCTCGTCCAGCATCTCCTCCGCGGCGTCTTCTGTCTTCTTCTCCTCGGGCCGCTCCGCACCCATGGCATGGGGGGGAGGCTCCCGCTCTTCTCTTCTTCTCTTCTTCTTTTCTTCTTTTCTTCTTTTCTTCTCTTCTTCTTCATTTTCTTCTCCGGGCCGCTCCGCAATCCATGCTGGCATGGAGGGAGGCTCCCGCTGTGTGACGGCGCTCCTCGTCTGACAGTTCTTAAATAACGGGGGGGCGGGGCCACCCGGTGACCCCGCCCCCCTCTGACGCACGGTGACTTGACGGGACTTCCCTGTGGCATTCCCCGTGACGTCACAGGGAAGTCCCGTCAAGTCACCGTGCGTCAGAGGGGGGCGGGGTCACCGGGTGGCCCCCCCCCGTTATTTAAGAACTGTCAGACGAGGAGCGCCGTCACACAGCGGGAGCCTCCCTCCATGCCAGCATGGATTGCGGAGCGGCCCGGAGAAGAAAATGAAGAAGAAGAGAAGAAGAGAAGAAAAGAAGAAAAGAAGAAAAGAAGAAGAGCAGAAGAGAAGAGCGGGAGCCTCCCCCCATGCCATGGGTGCGGAGCAGCCCGAGGAGAAGAAGACAGAAGACGCCGCGGAGGAGATGCTGGACGAGAACGCCGGAGGAAGAACCAGAAGAACCAGAAGAGCCAGAAGAACCAGAAGATGAAGGAAGATAGAAGAAAGAAGAAGCATTTAAATAAAGGAATTGTCAAAAACTGTCTCTTGTCATTTTTAACATTTTTGACACTTTTTTCGTGAAATGGTAGGGGTACTTATGTACCCCCTTACCATTTCACACAGGGGGGGGGCCGGGATCTGGGGGTCACCTTGTTAAAGGGGGCTTCCAGATTCCGATAAGCCCCCCGCCCGCAGACCCCCACAACCACCGGCCAGGGTTGTGGGGATGAGGCCCTTGTCCTCATCAACATGGGGACAAGGTGTTTTGGGGGGCTACCCCAAAGCACCCTCCCAATGTTGAGGGCATGTGGCCTGGTACGGTTCAGGAGGGAGGGGGGGCCGCACTCTCGTCCCCCCCTCTTTTCCTGCGGCCTGCCAGGTTGCGTGCTCAAATAAGGGTCTGGTATGGATTTTTGGGGGGACCCCACGCCGTTTTTTTTTTTTTTTTTTGGCGCGGGGTTCCCCTTAAAATCCATACCAGACCTGAAGGGTCTGGTATGGAATTTAGGGGGAACCCCACGTCATTTTTTTTTTTAAATTTTGGCCGGGGTTCCCCTTAATATCCATACCAGACCTGAAGGGCCTGGTATGGAATTTAGGGGGACCCCCACGTCATTTTTTTTTTTTAATTTTGGTTCAGGGTTCCCCTTTGGGGAATTCCCATGCCGTTTTTATCAATGAACTTCTATGTGTATTGTCGGCAATGCAATAGCCGCGGGTAGTTTTAAATGAGTTTTTTCCTTCAAAATGTCATTTTGCTGTCAGACTGTTCTAAACACAGGAAACATGCGCCCCTTTACAGGCACACTATAAACACCCCCCAGGTACGAAATTTAAAGGGATATTACACTTTTATTGTTTGACTTTAAGCATTATTAAAATCACTGCTCCTGAAAAAACGGCCGTTTTTAAAACTTTTTTTTGCATTGATCCATGTCCCCTGGGGCAGGACCCAGGTCCCCAAACACTTTTTATGACAATAACTTGCATATAAGCCTTGAAAATTAGCACTTTTGATTATTCATGTTCGTGTCCCATAGACTTTAACGGTGTTCGCATGTTCGAACGAACTTTTTTCCTGTTCGCATGTTCTGGTGCGAACCGAACAGGGGGGTGTTCGGCTCATCCCTAATCACAACATAGTCCAAAGCTGTCAGCTCACAAAGCTTATTACCAAAACTACAGTATATCACCTGACTAATACTGCTATGTAATCTTGTATTTCTAGCAGCAGAATCTTTAACTGCATTAACTACCCTATTAGCCAAGTCCTTAGAAACACAAACCTTCACAGTTATTTTTATACTTTTTGAGGACAGAAAGGTTCCTTATCAATAAAAATCTGTACTCCCATTTCTCAGTTTTAATGCATGTCGAAAAAACTCCTGAATTCCATACTAAGTAGCTAAGCACCATTGTGTGAGGGATGCTGACCTCTTTTCTACAGCTCAATATCAGACCACCTTCTAACACCGTGACTAACATAAACATAGCCTTCCGCTTTACACCATTCCTTTAACCTTGAACTCTGAAATATGAAAGACTTTCCCTTTTTGTTTATTTCAGTCAGGTAAGGCCTCTGAAAATGAAAGGGTAAATCATTTGATTCTGAATGGCACTCCAATGCACTTTGCTGACAAGTTAGGCAGCCCACTCATTTGTCGTAATGCAGCCCACATTAATAATTAGTATAATGTGCATTAGCTTGCATGTGCTAAAACAATGCATTAATGTGCATGGGTCTTAAAGAGGAACTCAAACCCCCTTCTTTAGTGGCTGTACCCTCCCTCCAGCACTCCACCACTATGGCACATGCACAAATGTGCCACAGGGCTCTAACTGGCCTTCAGGTCCTGGCAGAGCTCTTCAGCACACCTGCGCATGCACAGGAAATGTCCCCACATGCACAAAGATGGCAAAGGTTTGTGACTTCCATATTAGCCATCTCACAGATGTTCAGGGAAACCTGTGTTGGGTAGATGTGCCGCAGGGCTCACTCAGGAACCGAAGCCCTGTGGAAAAATCTGTGCAAGAACAGAGTTCGGAAGGGGGAGTGGGGACACAAATCTCATTCTCACCTAGACAAGAAATGTGAAAAAAATCCCTTTAAATAAGAAAAAAAATGATATCCAATTGTGACAAAGGGAGAGGGGAGGAAGCAGGGCAATATGACACTTAGGTTAAGATGAAGATCGCAGCGCTTTTGTATTCTGCTGGCAGGGAGCATGGGGAGTCGTCCCTGGTGGCAGAACACAATGATCACAGCTGGCCGCTATAGCAGCATTAATTGCATGAAGAAAAAATTTGACAGGCTGGTTGTACTGAAGTCGAGTAATGGATTGACTTTAGTACAACCAGCCTGTCCCTAGCTGGATTGAATCTCAACCAGTCACTGCTGAAATGGCAGAGATTCAATTCATGTATGACCGGCTTAACGCTTGCGCACTTTTATCTCCCTATTGGACACTAAAAGGAAATCTCTCTATTGTGGACACTAAAAGGAAATCTCCCCATTGTGGACACAGACAGCAATAAAAAACTTGACAAAAACTTTGAACTCTCCCTCTGTCTTAAGCAGGGCTCATATATAAACAAATACAATCTGATTATTTGCTATAGGGTGCTGCACAACATGGCGCTTGGCCCTATAAAATAGATTTTACAGCATGCTTGCAATACTGGTGTGGGAACAAGGCTTGAGGGCATTAAAGCATGTGTTTCCCCAACATTTATTATTCCTGATATGTGGCTGCTGTACCATGTACTTGTATGAGAAACTCTCCTGTTCTCTTTGTATTGCTTCCCTAATGTGAAATCCCTGGTGTTCCAGCTAGTCCCTCTGCTTTCCTATTAAAAGCTGACCACACTAAGCATGAGAGTACAACATGGTCAATTATCTAGCTATGCTGGAAACTTAACCTGCTCTCCTCCAATGATTAGACTTGTCCTGACATGCCCCCACTTCACAGCCATTCAATGGGAAGCTCAGTGTGCTGCTGCTTCTCCTCCCCCCCAGCTCTTATGCAGCTGAGGGAATAAGATCACTTAAAAAATAATTTTAATTAAAAAAAGAAAAAAGGTATTTATAATTTTTTTTTTATGTATCTATACACAAATGTTTTACTTTTTATTTCTATTTTAAACTGAATTGGTTGTAGTGATTGTAGTGCAGGAGCCCCCCAGAGCCCCCCTTTTACTTACCTGAACCCAATTGCTCTAGCGATGGGGATGAGCACACCAGCTCCAGCCACTGTCTCGGGTCCTCATTGGATAGATTGATAGCAGCAGGTTGACCTGGCTCCCGCTGCTGGCATTCAAATCCAGTGACATGGGAGCCAGGGGCGCACCCATTCAATCACTTTAAGGTTGCCATAACAGCTCCTCAATAAAACCTATATAGATGGCAAATGAAAGCCTGATCCACAAACCATTATGGAATACGATTTACTATCCTACTCTAGAAATAAAATGAAAAATGTATTCTGGGTGAAACTGATGCTTCTTGCAAAAGCAAAAACATCTACTGATAAAACATGTGCTTATTATAATTATGCTTATTTTTGATAATAAGTTGTAACGTCCTAAAAAACAAGCACGATAAAAGACAACACATATCTGTTTAGTTACACTGCAGTCGTTTATTATCCCAAATAAGTATTTAAAATTATTATTTTGCTTCTCACATTTCTAGCTAATCTGCAGGCATTATATCAAGCTATATTGAGATGTGTGATGCTTTTATGAGTGACTGGAGTATGTATTAAATTCACATTATGTACTTATACCAGTAATCTCCCACAAAGTAGGATTACTATTACATGTTAAGTCCAGCATTACATTCCTATTAATTTATCATTTTAGATTCAGTATGAAAGTTAACCCATTGTTACAAATGTGCAAATTAACAAAACTCTACCTCTGCACTTCTAATGGTTGCAGCATTCTGCAAAGCATTATTAATTATTGTATCAATTAGCTGTTAACAAAAACAATGTGTATATACACATACACACATATACACATACTGTAAATATCTTATATACAGTGGGGAAAATAATTATTTGATCCCCTGTAGATTTTTTTAAGTTTGCCCACTTACAAAGAAATGAAGGGTCTATCATTTTTTTTATCATAGGTGTACTTTAAATGATAGAGACAGAATATCAACCAAAAAAAAAAAAATACATGATACAAATGTTAGTTCAGTGAGTAAAATAAGTATTTGTTCCCCAAGCAAAATGTGACTTGGTGGAGAAACCCTTGTTGGCAAGCACAGAGGTAAGACATTTCTTGTAGTTAGTAACTAGGTTAGCCCAATAAATTTGACATGATCTGTACATTTAAAGGTTTAATGTGGAAGCTTTATTACCCACAAAAATATTGTGAACTTCGTAAAGAATGTTTCACAGCCCCCACACTGTAACATTTATCAAAATTTTGTGTGGCCACCATTATTTTCCAGCACTGCCTTAACCCTCCTGGGCATGGAGTTCACCAGAGCTTCACAGGTTGCCATTGGAGTCCTCTTCCACTCCTCTATGACGATATATCACTGAGCTGGTGGATGTTAGAGACCTTGCGCGTCTCCACCTTCCGTTTGAGGATGCCCCACAGATGCTCAATAGGGTTTAGGTCTGGAGACATGCTTGGCCAGTCCATCACCTTTAGCCTCAACTTCTTTAGCAAGGCAGTGGTCATCTTGGAGGTGTGTTTGGGGTTGTTATCACGTTGGAATAACGCCCTGCAGCACAGTCTCCGAAGGGAGGGGATCATGCTTGACTTCAGTATGTCACAGTACATGTCGGCATTCATGGTTCCCTCAATGAACTGTAGCTCTCCAGTGCTGGCAGCACTCATGCAGCCCCAGACCATGACACTCCCAACACCATCCTTGACGGTAGGCAAGACACACTTGCCTTTGTACTCCTCACCTGGTTGCCATGACACACGCTTGACACCATCTGAACCAAGTATGTTTATCTTGGTCTCATCAGACCACAGGACATGGTTCCAGTAATCCATGTCTATAGTCTGCTTGTCTTTAGCAAACTGTTTGCGGGCTTTCTTGTGCATCATCTTTAGAATAAGAATAAGAAGTGTGCGAGCAATTAATTTGCCTCACACACCAATGGTAGCGTGACAGTTAGAAAATATATTTTAAAGCCCATAGCAAGAAGCAGTTTTGTAATTGTTGCAATATAATTGGTTCATGGGGTCACATGGTTACAACTGCCAGGGCACAAGCTAATAGTAGTTATTTAAATTTAAAATAATCTGCGCAACAGTTTCAGTCAGCGCTCAGCAGGAGAAAAAGAAGCTTACCACCCTCCCTCCCTTGTCGCGGTCCTTGTTGTGTGGCCCTTTCTGCTATATGAGAAGGGACAATTTTTTTGGTTAAAATGGTTATAACTTGAGCTGTAATGGCTGAGTTATCATATATGGTTTTTAAGATGTGTGTACATTTTATAATAAATTTTGGTCTGGTGTGAAAATATTTGGTGATAAAGACATAAATGTACATGTGTGTTATGATATTGATTTAAAGATCAAATAATTTATTGCCAATAATAAAGGGCCGTGGCCAATTTCAATCCATTGAAAGTTTGTCTAGTGTTTTTTATTAAGTATTATTAAAGCGTATTATATGGATTATTTAAGTACTGTCTACGATCCCAATGGCTTCCTTCTGGGACGACAGCCATGCAGACCAATTTGATGCAGTGTGTGGTGTATGGTCTGAACATACACCGGTCTGACCACTGACAGGCTGACCCCCATCCCTTCAACCTCTGCCGCAATGCTGGCAGCACTGATACATCTATTTCCCAAAGACAACCTCTGGATATGACGCTGAGCTTGTGCACTCAACTTCTTTGGTCAACCATAGCGAGGCCTGTTCTCAGTGGAATCTGTCCTGTTAAACCGCTATATGGTCTTGGCCATCGTGCTGCAGCTCAGTTTCAGGGTCTAGGCAATCTTATTATAGCCTAGGCCATCTTTATGTAGAGCAACAATTTTTTTTTCAGATCCTCTGAGAGTTCTTTGCCATTAAGTGCCATGTTGAACTTCCAGTGACCAGTATGAGAGAGTGGGAGCGATAACACCAGATTTAACACACCTGCTCCCCATTCACACCTGAGACCTTGTAAAACTAATGAGTCACATGACACCGGGGAGGGAAAATGGCTAATTGGGCTCAATTTGGACATTTTCACTTAGGGGTGTACTCATTTTTGTTGCCAGCGGTTTAGACATTAATGGCTGTGTGTGTTGAGTTATTTTGAGGGGACAGCAAATTTACACTGTTATACAAGCTGTACTACACTCACTATTTTATATTGTAGCAAAGTGTCATTTTTGCAGTGTTGTCACATGAAAAGATATAATAAATTATTAACAAAAATGTGAGGGTAGTACTCACTTTTGTGAGATACTGTACATTCTTTCTACACTTTTTTTTAATAATTAAAATATAACTAAAGTCAAGATAATTTTTTTCTAGTTTTGAATTGAATGGAAAGGAATCAGAACACCTTTGAGGCTTTGATAATGAAGTGCAAGGAGACAATTCTCCAAAAGGGGTCTGCAAAGCAAGAAGGGGAACAGGAAAAAAATGTATCTCGGTACCCTGAACAGATTGAACATCAGATAAAACTTAAGAATTGTATTAATACATAGTTAAAATATAATCAAGTATCCAGATACAGTAATTGCAACTATAAAAAATTGTACAGATATGACATTACAATAGTACTCAAATACACTCCTTGATGGAAAGTAGGAGTTTTGAATTTCCTCATTATCAGGCATTTGGATGATGGTACCCCTTATCTCTATTTTTATTTACTTAATTGGAGGTTTCTCTGCTATACCTTTGTGGTTTTATTGCTCTCTGTGTCCTCTTTAGGGACATTCACCCTCTCTATCGGTCATCTCTCCTACACCCAAATTACGGGTTACAACCAGAGCAGGAATAAGGCTGGGTTCACACTGCTGCCAGATACTGCTCACAGCAGGGGGTCCGGTGCGTCCCTGTTCCTTGTTTCAAGGACGAATCAGGGCTAAATTTTTGCCTGAATTTGGCCCTGAAACAGAGCCAAAGACGCACAGGACCTGCATCCAATTCACACTAGTGTGATCTCAGCCTTAAGGGGCAATCTTCCAGTTGGGACATTGGGTCTGTTAAGTTTGGAGTCAATCAGAAATTCCCTCACTTTGAAGGGATTTCCTCCTCTCCTTCACTTTCTCTTTTTTTTGACAAGAAGCAAAGGTACTTCCCACCAGTGGAACAAATCTAACAAAAATAGGTTATTACCTTCCTTTACGCTATCCAAAATAAGGAAAAAAGTTTTGCTTTTAGTTTCACTTTAAGTATACTCATTGAGGTGTGTTAGCTTAATGCCGTCTACACACGATCGGACTTTACAGCATACTTGGTCCGGCGTACCGGATTTCGTTGGACAATTCGATCGTGTGTGGGCTCGAGTGGACTTTGTTTTCTCAAAAGTTTCTTTGACAGACTTAGATTTGAAACATATTTCAAATCTGTCTGCCGGACTTGAGTCCGGTCGAAAAGTCCGCTCGTCTGTATGCTAGTCTGACGGACAAAAAAACGACGCTAGGGCAGCTATTGGCTACTGGCTATGAACTTCCTTGTTTTAGTCCGGTCATACGTCATCACGTACGAATCCGTCGGACTTTGGCTTATTGTGTGTAGGTAAGTCCGTTCATTCGGAAAGTCTGTCGTAAAGTCCGTCGAAAAGTATGCCGGACAAAGTATGCCGTAAAGTCCGCTCGTGTGTACGCTGCATTATGAACTGAACCTTGTGCCTAAGGGCTGGTTCACCCTGGTGTGAAGTCTGACATCTGATGTGATTTGCACCGTACTGCAGTACAAATCACATGTGATCTCTGTGTGATGCGATTTCAGCCATACAGATAGCATGGCTGAATTTGCATTGCATTCGGACCAAACTCAAACAGGATCCTTTTTTTGGTCTGCAGCAGAATCTGATCACATGGGTGTGAACACCCATGTGATCCGATTCCTTTCTGAATTAGCACTTTGCACTGCGATATGTAAACTGATTTTGGGGTGTCATTAACTTTCATTTGACACTCCCAGCAGTTCGCATAAGGCATTGTGAACTGTCCCCGGTAGACATGTGATGCGGCAACCCGCAATGTATTCGCAGGGTTCCCGCATCGCTGCAGTGTGAACCGAGCCTTAGGGCCAGTTCACACTAGTGCAATGCCAAACATTGCATATGATTCGCACCGCATTGCCGTGCAGATCACATGCGATGTCTGTGCGATGCAAAGTCAGCCATAAAAACAGTATGGCTGACTTCGCATCACATTCAGACCAAACTAGTGCAGGATCCTTTTTTTTTGTCCGCACCAGAATCGGTTTTGCGCGGGTGCTCACACCAATGCGATCCGACTCTGCAAATCACGCTGCATTTTGCAAACTGATTGCGGGGTGTCATTAACTTAATATACACTCCGCAATCAGTTCTCATTAACAGGTTTGCAATTTAGATGTGATGCGGATTTGCAGCGAATTTGCTGTGAAATCGCACTGCATCTAGCCTTAAAGCGGGGTTCCACCCAAATTTTGAACAATATCTGTATGTATTCTCTTCCTTGCCTAGATGCTGACATGCCGTTTAAAAAAATTTAAATCGCCGTAATTACCTTTTATTTTTCTATTCTTATTTGCACTTCCTGGTTCTCCTCCCATGGGAGTAGGCGTGTTTCTAGCCTCTCCCAGACTCCTGGGAGCTAGTCTCAGGCTTCCCAGGATGTCACTGAGCATGTGCGGGAATGAGCGGTGAATGCTGGGAGCACAGCATTCATCACATCCAGGAAATAAATGCTTGTGGGCTTCAAATGCCCACAATGAAGATGGAAACCGCCTGCAGTGAATAATATAAGTTATTCTTTCCGACGAAATCTGACACAGGCAGACATATCACACACAATATGTGAGTATGTAATGCTGAGAAGAAAAGTTTGTGAATGAACTCAAAAAAAAAAAAACGATAGGTGGACCTCCGCTTTAAGATACCTGCACCCCTAACTAATTTAGCCATTCCCTAATGCAGATGGGCTGGTTTACTAAGGAGATTGAGAATCTTCACTTAAAAAATTGTGTGAATATTAACTTCAGGTATCTAATTATTTGAAAATTATCTGGACATGGTTTGATACGCAAAGTGAACTGCAAATGATTGGATAATTAAAGAGAATATTCACACAATTGTTTTTTTTTTTAAGATTCTCAACTCATAGTAAATCAACCTCACTCTGTCACTTTACTGAGCATTTATGTTTATGACTGTGGAGAGACGTCGGGAAGGTGCATGCCCTCATCTCTGACCCAGACTTATTAGCGTGTATACAAAAACAATCAGAAATGGTTTTCAAATATTTTCAATAACTACTACTCTAGATGAGAATCAGCCTGTGGCATGTGCAGGTAACTTCTTACATTGTCATCTGAGGACACTGTCATCTAATCTTCATGAGCATCTTTGGCTGCATTACTTACCTAGAATCTACATCAGAATGTAAAACACATATTTTGCATTATTGGACAAAATATTCTACAAACATTAGGAGGGAACGGATCTTTTTCTAGGAAAGTTTTCCCAACAGGTGTCAGAGGCATTTAAGGGAAAAAAAATATATAATTTTCAAGTCCTTTGAGCAGGCTGATTGCTGTTAACATTGCTTAAGAAGCTCAAAGGGTGATGTAATTAAAAAAATCTAAGAAAAAAAAAGGTAGCCTTGATGTGCCCTTAGAAAATCATAAAGCATTTGAATGCTTGCACATCAAAAGTGCAATAAGGGCTCCCACCTGCGTGTGAACATTAGGGATATATTGACACCTTAGAGTTTACAATTAAAAGGACAATATTTGCCATCACAAATCTTAAAAGAAAAATGACTTGATTTAGAATTAAAAGGAAAGATATTCTCTATCACAGAGCTTAAAAAAAAGTTTTTTTTTTACATTTGCAACAGGAAATACACTTAAAAATTACTTATTTTCATGGATTTTTGCTTTTAAAAGGATAAAAGACTTTGCAAATGAAGTACCATTGTTCTTTATGATAGGATGCACACAGGTGTTTCTTCTCTGGTATATGATGCCATCTTCACTTGTTTCTAAAAAAAGCGCAACACTATTATAATTTTTGTTATTACCAATTGAAGTCACTGAACAAGGCAAAAGACCCATTCAAACTATTACAAGGTGAAGGTCTGAATAGGGCCAAGTAATTATTTTCTTTTTTCTTTTCTTTTTCCAAAGACTAATGTCTCAGTTCATTTCTAAATCGATTCCACAAACATCTATATGCACACAACCATAATGTATGCCTAATAATGGGTGCTTACAATTTTTGGAACACTGAAGTGTTATATAATTTTTATTACTATTTTCTCTGTGACCTGTTATGTTTGTTAATTGGTTTATTTAAAGATAAGTCTTCAGACCACATAACACAAGAACCCTGTCAGGTGGTTATTTTTATTATGTTTAACACCAGCCAGGTGGTGCTTTGCTAACAACAAAGGAAGACTTGCCTCTGCATGAAGAAAACTTCAGAGAGTAACAAAGTTGAGAGGCAATGAAGTGCTGACACAAGCAGCTGTGGAGTGTTTAGCCTCCGGCTAGATTATGCCCAACATATATTTCACCAGAGTGATAAAAAGATCATTCAAAATTAATTGTTAAATATGACTTGATTTATTTCCATCTATCTATCTATCTATCTATCTATCTATCTATCTATCTATCTATCTATCTATCTATCTATCTATCTATCTATCTATCTATCTATCTATCTATCTAATAGTGTGTATATATATATATATATATATATATATATATATATATATATTTCACTCAACCCATTTATTAACCTCCCTGGTGGTATGATTATTTCAGATTTTTGCGTCTCAAAGCTGTACAATTATTTTGCATAGAAATGTGGTGTTTTATATTGTAGGCCTGTAATTCTTAGCAATAACACACTTAAATCTGTCCACCAAGAGTCTAGTAGACATCCCGGGTATGATGAAGTTTGAAACACAAAATCATAAATTGTAATATAATAAATAAATATAAATAATTTAAAAATAATAATAATATAATAATAATAAAATTTCCCCATGATTCACTATCGCTCAATTCTGCAAGTGTTCTAATTTACTATCGCTGTTTTCTAGCTGGTCTAAAGCCACTTTTGACGTAAAGGGACACTTTTTAGTTGCTATGGACAATCTCAAGTTTCCAGGCAGAAAGAACAGTATATATAATATAAAAACTGCATGCAGGGCATTGGACAAAGCATTGGGGACAAAAGGGATGTGAAATAATTTCATACAGTACTGTAATCTGTAAGATTACAGTACTGTATGTGTTATGATTTTTACAGTTTTTTGAATTTGCTGCCAGGCTCCGACCCTGTGCGATGCTCACAGGGAATCGAGCCTGGCACAGAGAGGCTTCGGGAGGAGGACACAGCCCGCAGACACCGCGGGGGACATCACAGGATCCTGGTGACAAGGTAAGTATACCGCACCAGGATCCTGCAATGCAATCCCGAGTGTGGCTTGGGGTTACCACTAATGGTGCTGAAATTTAACCCCGAGCCACACTCAGGAATACCGTCAGGGAGGCTACGCTTACAACATACACATAGCTGAAACTGTTTTTTCCCCCAGTGTGTTATTTTTACACTATAGCAACTGTAAGAAGTGCACTATCATACTATTTGTGGCATAAGAATAAGGATTTGAGCAAAAAACTGATAGTGAACCCCTTGACTCTGTTAAGTTGGAGCTGCTTTGTATGTTTCCTGCAATAGGTGTGTCTAGCAATTTAAAACTCATCAAATTAGTAAATGCAGTTGCTTTTCCCATAATAAAATATCTGTTCACATCTGGTCTTAAAAGAGCACAGACATACATGTCTGAAATGGGGGATGAGTGTGCCACACATTAGGATATGCTTTGCTCAAAAATCTAAAGATATGGTAACAGAATATACATTGTCAATTAAATTACTTAAGTTGCTTGTAGAGTAGTGTGACTTTCTCTGAGTGTACCAGGTACACAGAGGCGACTTCACCCGTGGGGTCCGGGCCACCATTCTGTTCCAGATTGGCGGCATATTATGTACAGTATCCCACAAAGTGAGTACACCCCTCACATTTTTGTAAATATTTTATTATATCTTTTCATGTAAAAACACTGAAGAAATGACACTTTGCTACAATGTAAAGTAATGAGCGTACAGCTTGTGCAAATTTGGCTATGGAAAAGTGTTGGTCGAGTCGCACTGCAAAGTGAGCACAGCTTCTCTCCTGGGGAGTCCTGGGGGTTGACATAGGGAATGTAAGCCCTATGGAGCAACTTGAATTGGGTTTCCCTCCAGGATTTGTTTAGTGTTAGTTTCAAGATCAATTTATACCCCTTCAATAGTAGGTGCGAGAGGTTGTCAAGTCGAAGGTCCTTGCTCCAGGCTTTAGAGGCTGAGGGTGATTTAGTAAAGAATGTTAGGAGAGGATTGTAACTCTCTGAGGTAGAGATGATCCTAGCTCCAACGAGCTTGTCTATAAATGTAGTTTGGAATCTAAGATGAGGTTTCAGACAGATTTTGTTGATGAAGGCTGAAACCTACATGACTTGGAAGATATGTTGGTCAGGAAGATCAAAATCAGATGTAATTGATTGATAGGGTTTAAGGCCATTGACTGTTTCATAGAGAGAGGCAACGCAGAGTAAGCCTTTGTGCTTCCAGATGTTAAAGGCTTTATTTTGGGTAGCCTGTGGGAACATGGGATTGCATGTATCGATAGATGAGGAAAGATGTTCGGAGAGACCCCCAAGTAACCACTGATCCCCGAAAAAGTACATTTTGTTGGAGGTTAGGTGGTAGTGATTTCAGTTTGCTTTGAATAATAGATGCTAGCTCATAGGGATGTGCAATAGCCCACTCCAATAACAAGTCATGTTTTGACAAAGCGATGCAAGGTCTTTTGCAGCACCATAGAAAAGCCGCAAGAGCTCTGTTAATCTTTTGAAAGGCTCAGTGTTGGCTTAGCATTGGTATAGTTTGTATTGGGTACAGTGGTCGTGAGAAACAGACCATTTTGTAGAGGTGGCATCTCCCAAAGAGTGATAAAGGAAGGTCCATCCACGCTTCCAGTTCAGTAATTATTTTGGATATCAAAGGAATATCGCTTAACTGGTAGATAGAAGCGGGATCTTTGCCTATGTTCACTCCCAAATATATGATGTGGTGTGGCGCTGGTGAGGAAGGGCGAGGAGGTCGTCCAGGAACGTTGCCCTTCTTTCGAAGTGGTAGCACTTCACTTTTGGAAAACTTGATTTTTAGACCTGGGCATGAGTGGAAAGAACTAAAGGTTTGTTGAATCAATGGGATATCCGCCTGGGGGTTTGCGGTGAAAATCGAAATGTCATCCGCAAAGACTGCTACTCTGATATCTGCCTTACCTAGTTTAATAGTATTTTGGGTATAGCCTCAGATAGAAAATTTCAAGAATTACAGTATAAAAAATACCATCATACAATTTTTGTATAAAAAATAAGGGGAGGAAAGACGGATGTGGACGGTTGCTGAGACAGGACTCATCGCAGACCCCATACCCCTCTACAAGAGCACGTGCCAGGGATGCCCCCTATCGCCCCTACTTTTCAATCTGGCTATCGAACCTCTCTCTCTGTATCTTAGTTACATGGCTCCCTTTCACGGCAATTAACTAGGTTAAAACAATAAGGGGAGGAAAGAGGGTATGGATGGTTGCACCTGCATGCAAGGTTTACCAAATCTGCAGGTAAAAAGCCTCCCTATTGAAGGGGAAACCCTATAAAAAGGGTTTGTAGGAGATCATTTTGTTAAGGCTAGGGGGAATGGTGGCATTCAAGCGTTGGAGCCACATTGTTTCTTGTTGCAAAATAATCTTGTCCTAGTCCCCCCCTCTTGGGCTTTCATTGATAACCTCAAAGACCAGACATTTTACCACCGTGATATCAAACCGGTGGTACAAGCCAATATGGTGACCCATGGTGGTTAGTTTGAACTGCTTGAATAATATAAATGATCGCCAATTCTCTGACGAAGTTCTCTAATTATTTTACCCACATAATAAGATTTGCATTTACATAGCATAAGGTAGATAACGCCCATCATACCACAATTAGAATGGAAGCGTTGTTCAAACAATTCACCGTTTGGCAACTGGACTAGTGCCCTCAAAAATCCATGGGCAATGGGGACAGTTACCACATTGGAAAGTCCCTGGGTCCAGTCAACAACGGTTCTGGTAATTGATAATGACTATTGCTCAAACGGTCTCCGGAACATCAATTTGGGATTAGGTCTCACATGCTTAGTCAGGACATGGTGCTCAGTGAGCAGATGCCAGTGATTAGACAATATCCTTCTAAATTGTTGATGATGGGCAGAGTATTTGGTGACAACTTTAACTGTTTCAGTTTGTTTAAGCTTAGGTGGAGGGTAAAGTAAGGAGCTCCTAGGGCGAGCTAATGCTCGATTAAATGCCCTCCTTAGATTCGTGCATGAGTAGCCTTTCAAAAGGAGTCGATCACGTAGGGCATTGGCTTGTATTCAAAAATCTGTTTCAAGGGTGCAGTTCCTTCGTAAGCGCAAATATTGTGCGTACGGAATACTGCGTACCAATGGTCGGGGGTGGGCGCTTGATGCATGGAGTAGCATGTTGTCAGCCCTCGGTTTGCGAAATAGGTCCAAAAAGGGGATCCGAGTATCATCAAAACTGAATGTAAATTTCAGGTTAAAATTATTAAAGTTGAGGGCATGAATGAAGGCCAGTAGCCCATCACTGGTACCAGTCCAAACCATGGACAGGTCATCGATGTACTTATACCATAGTAGGACATGGTCCAAAAATGGTGCATACCGATCTCCAGAAGTTATAAATCTCTCCCATCTGCCCAAATAGGGGCGCAAGATGTCCCCATAGCAACTCCCTGGGTTTGAAGATAGTACTGATTATTGAAGGTGAAGTAATTCTTTGTCAAAATGAATCTTAAAACCTCCAAAATAAAATGGTTCAACGGCCAGGAGGTCTGTTCCTGTTCTGCAAGGAAGGATCCAGCCATTCGGATACCCTGCTCATGGGGGATACTCGAGTACAGAGCCTTGATATCTATAGCCACGAGCAGGGCATCCGGAGGGATCCAGGTCCCCTCAATGTGTTTCAAAAGATCCCCATTGTCCCGTATGCAGGGAGGGAGACTACACATGTGGCATTTAAAAAGGCATCCACAAATTTATTGGCATTGTCCGTAAAGGATCCAATGCCTGAAATGATTGGCCTGCCAGGGGGTACAAGCAATATATCACACAGAACTATCAGGTAGTGTGAGAGTCAGCACTCACTGGCAGCTAAAAGGTGGATCATAAGGGATCAGTAACAGAGGGGGGAAACAACAAGATATACCCAAAATGAATTAATAACAATTAGTCCATACAGTCCATAGTAGTAAGGGATATCAAGGAGAAGTCCACAGGTTGGATGAATCCACAGGTGGATGGGGATTGCACACACAGTCACCGGTCCTCAGCGGGAAATGTGAGCTCCCTCGTATCAAACAAAAACAGCAGAAAGAGGGTGCCTGGGTCAGTGTGATAGTAAAAGCAAGTAACACTTTATTCAGATACACTTACATAAAAGTATCATAGAAGCTGCACACAGGGTGGATGTGGATCACCAATCAAGCAGTCAGCCGCCACAAGGGATGAGAAGACCAGAAGACCACTGTGAGGATAAGCTCAGACTTGACATATGGAGGTGTATAACCAGCAGTAGGGATGAGCCGAACACCCCCCGGTTCTGTTTGCACCAGAACTTGCGAACGGACCAATAGTTCGCACAAACTTTCGAACCCCATTAAAGTCTATGGGACTCGAACGTGAGAAATCAAAAATGCGAATTTTAAAGGCTAATATGCAAGTTATTGTCCTAAAAAGGGTTTGGGGACCCAGGTCCTGCCAAAGGATACATGTATTAATGTAAAAAAAGTTTTAAAAACGGCCGTTTTTTCAGGAGCAGTGATTTTATTGATGCTTAAAGTGAAAAAATAAAAGTGAAATATTCCTTTGAATATCATGCCTGGGGGGTGTCTATAGTATGCCTGTAAAGCGGCACGTGTTTCCCTTGCTTAGAACTGTCCCTGCACAAAATGACATTTGTAAAGGAATAAAAGTCATTTAAAACTGCTTGCGGCTTTAATGTAATGTCTGGTCCCGGCAATATGGATGAAAATCATTGAGAAAAAAGGCATGGGTAACCCCCCCAGCCCATTACCAGCCCCTTTGGGTATAGATATTAAGGGGAACCCCGCACCAAAATTAAGAAAAGGTAAGGCGTGGGGCCCCCAGGCCCTATATACTAAGAGAGGGACTGTAGGTTTGTTCTTAAGTAGAATCTGTTTGTAATTTTGAACTGGTACATTTTTAAAGTGTAGCTCCAGCCAAAAAATCTATTTTTAAGCTTTTTGGAAAACATAGGGAAGGGTTATCACCTCTGTAACCTTTGTTTTGCTGTCTGTGCACCTGTTCAGAAGATTTCACCTCACTTTCTGTCCCAATGACAATCGGATTTTGAAAATTTGGGGTTTTTAGTGAAACAAGGAACTCTTACAGGAGAGAATTTCCCTTCCTTGGGGTAGATTTCCTCTCACTTCCTATTATCTCCTTCTGTTTGAAAGTAGGAGTCGTTTGTAAGTTGGATGTTTACCACAACACTGTAAGCCAGAGGTCTCAAACTGGTGGCCCTCCAGCTGTTGCAAAACTACAAGTCCCATCATGCCTCTGCCTGTGGGAGTCATGCTTGTAACTGTCAGCCTTGCAATGCCTCATGGGACTTTTAGTTTTGCAACAGCTGAAGGCCTACCAGTTTGAGACCCCTGCTGTAAGCCCTCACAGTTACTCTTGGTGGGTGCAGGAACGGGCCCTGCTGTGAAATATTAGATCAAGAATTTCAATTACATGCCCCCGTTGAACAGGGTAGGAAAAATTGGGCCTTTGGTGGTGGACGGTGTGGTGGTCTTGTCACAACACTGTAAGGCCTCACAGTTACTCTTGGTGGGCGCAGGAACGGGCCCTGCTGTGAAATATTAGATCAAGAATTGTATTTACATGTCCCTGTTGAACAGGGGCAGAAAAATTGGGCCTTAGACACAAGTGCTGGTGCCACAACACTGCAACCCCTCACAGGAACTCTTCAGTACCTAACGGCGACATTGTGTTTCCAGAGCGATCCCATCTGGTATGAATCATGAGGGGGAACGCTGTGCCAAATTTTAAATAAAAAAACGGCGTGGGTTCCCCCCCAGGGGCATACCAGGCCCTTAGGTCTGGAATGGATTGCAAGGGGAACCCCCCTACACTGAAAAATCCGCGTGGGGTCCCCCCAAAATCCATACCAGACCCTTATCTGAGCATGCAGCCCGGCCGGTCAGGAAAGGGGGTGGGGACAAGCGAGCGCCCCCCTCCTGAACCATACCAGGCCGCATGCCCTCAACATGGGGGGGTGGGTGCACCCTGCAGGCCCCCCACCCCAAAGCACCTTGTCCCCCTGTTGATGAGGACAAGGGCCTCTTCCCGACAAACCTGGGCGTTGGTTGTCGGGGTCTGCGAGCAGGGGGCTTATCGGAATCCAGGAGCCCCCTTTAATAAGGGGGGCCCCAGAACCCGGGCCCCCCACCCTATGTGAATGAGTATGGGGTACTTGGTACCCCTACCCATTCACCTAGGAAAAAAGTGTCAATAAAAAAACACACTACACAGGTTTTAAAAGTGATTTATTAGGCAGCTCTGGGGGTCTTACTGCAACTTCGGGGTCTTCTTCCAACTTCGGGGGTCTTCTTCTGGCTTCTCCGCTCTCTCCGCCCTCTTCTCCCGGTGTTCGGCTTCTTTTCCCGGTGTTCGGCCTCTTCTCCCGGTGTTCGGCCTCTTCTGCCAGGCCCCCCTGCTATCTTCTGCCGCTCTTTTCTAGCTGTGGCCCGGTCTTCTGTGCTGTCTTGTCCCCTCTTCTCTTCTTCCGATGTTGACACGATGCTCTCTCCCGCTGGAATGCTGTGTGTGAGCTGCGCAACCATTTATATAGGCGGTGACCCCACCTCCCTGTGACGTCACAGTCCCAGCATGCGAAGGGACTGTGGCGTCATAAGGGGGTGGGGTCACCAGGTGATATCACTCGGTGACCATGCCACATGCTTATATAAGTGATTGTGCACCGCTCACACAGCATAACAGCGGGAGACAGCGTCGTGTCAACATCGGAGGAAGAAGAGAAAAAGAAGAGAAGAAGGAACAAGACGGCGAAGACCGGGCCACCGCTAGCAAAAGAGCGGCAAAAGAGCAGAACATAGCGGAGGAGCCCGGCAGAAGAACCGGACACCGGGAGAAGAGGCCGAACACTGGGAGAAGAGGCCGAACACCGGGAGAAGAGGCCAGAGAGAGCGGAGAAGTCGGAGCTGCCTAATAAATTACTTTTAAAACCTGTGTAGTGTGTTTATTGACACTTTCTTCCCCAGGTGAATGGGTAGGGGTACCCCCTACTCATTCACATAGGGTGGGGGGCCGGGATCTGGGGGCCCCCTTATTAAAGGGGGCTCCTGGATTCCGATAAGCCCCCTGCCCACAGACCCCGACAACCAACGGCCAGGGTTGTCGGGAAAAGGCCCTTGTCCTCATCAACATGGGGACAAAGTGCTTTGGAGTGGGCCCCCCACCAAAGCACCCACCCCCCATGTTGAGGGCATGCGGCCTAGTACGGTTCAGGAGGGGGGGCGCTCGCTCGTCCCCACCCCCTTTCCTGACCGGCCAGGCAGCGTGCTAGGATAAAGGTCTGGTATGGATTTTGGGGGGAACCCCACACCGATTTTTCAGCGTAGGGGGGTTCCCCTTACAATCCATACCAGACCTAAGGGCCTGGTATGCCCCTGGGGGGAGCCCAAGCTGTTTTTTTATTTAAAATTTGGTGCGGCGTTCCCCCCTCATGATTCATACCAGACAGCTGTCAGCACTGCCTGTCGCTCATCGGAAAAGAAAAAAAAAGTTTTCCTTTCCCGATGAGCGAGCCAGCTCGGCGCTGGCTCCCATGACGGGGCTCGCAGGTGTCAAATCTCGCCGATAACAGTGGAGAGATGGACACAATATTGCGGTCACCTACTGTAGTTGGAGCGCATGAATGAGCCCTGCTGCAAATTATTGCAGCAAAAATTGTAATTACACGCCCCTGTTAAACAGAGGCAGAAAAATTGGGCCTTAGCCACTGCTGCCACAACACTGCAACCCCTCACAGATGCTATAGTTGGAGCGCAGGAATGAACCCTGCTGCAAAGTATTGCATCAAAAATTGTAATTATACGCCCCTAAACTGGGGCTGAAAAATTGGGCCTTAGGCACTGGTGCTGGTGCCACAACACTGCAACCCCTCACAGATACTCTAGTTGGAGCGCATGAATGAGCCCTGCTGCAAATTATTGCAGCAAAAATTGAAAATGACATGCCCCTGTTAAACAAGGGAAGAAAAATTGGGCCTTAGCCACTGGTGGCGGTGCGCAGAACCAAAAATGTTCTTACAAGCTATCAGCATGAAAATTGAGGAGGAAGAGGATAGTCACTTAGCATAACAGGATACAGCATCAGCATAGGCAGTCTTGAAGGGATCTCACGTTAAAAAAAATTATTCGGTTACATCAGCATCAGGTGCTTTGTAGCTGGTGATCCAAGACTGATTCATTTTTATGAAGGTCAGCCGATCGACCGATTTGGTGGACAGGCACACCCTGTGATTGGTTACAAAGCCTCCAGCAGCACTGAATGTGCGTTCCAAAAGAACGCTGGATGCAGGACAGGCCAGTAGCTCAACTGCATACTGTGCAAGCTCTGGCCAGTGATCCATCCTCAAGACCCAGTAACTCAGAGGATTTTCAGTGGGAAAGGTGTCCAAGTCTGATCTTGCCCCTAGGTATTCCTGCACCATGTAAATCAGACGCTGGCGATGGTTGCTGGAACCGATCATACTTTGGGGCTGCGGACTAAAAAATTGTCTGAATGCATCGGTCAGACAGCCACCTTCTCCACCCCTCCTTCTGTGACTGACCGAATCCTCAACAACACGTTGTCCGGGACCAGGAATTTGTAACCTCCCAGGCTCTGGAAACGCGTTGCACAAACCTTTCTGCAAGACCTCCAGAAGATGTTTCATCCTCTGCTCCCTCTGCGATGGCAAGATAAGGTCTGCAACCTTACCCTTGTAATGTGGATCAAGGAGGGTTGCCAGCCAGTAATGATTCCTCTCCTTGATACCACAAATATGAGGATCCTTCCACAGGCATTGCAGGATCAGGGAGGCATTCAGTCCAGAGTCCTCTGGGTCACTAAGGACAACATGATCCGCAGCCACCTTCTCCCAGCCACGTACAAGTCCATGGGTTTCTTGGGACTGTAAATGATCCCTTGAAGACTGATGCTGATGCTGAGTGCTAGGCTGCACCTCCATGCTGACACAATCCTCCTCCTCCTCTTCCTGTGTGATCGGTGGGCCAGCAGGAACACTGTCTGGATAAAGGGGGCCTTGAGAGGTAAGGAAGTCCTCCTTTTCCTCCCTCTGTTCTGCCTCAAGTGCCCTGTCCATTATTGCACACAGCATGTGCTCCAACAGGTGGACAAGAGGGACAGTGTCACTGATGCATGCACTGTCACTGCTCACCATCCTTGTGGCCTCCTCAAATGGTGACAGAACAGTGCATGCATCCCTGATCATAGCCCACTGGCGTTGGGAAAAAAAACAAGCTCCCCTGACCCTGTCCTGGTGCCATAGTCGCACAGGTACTCATTGATGGCCCTCTGCTGCATGTGCAGCCGCTGCAGCATGGCCAACGTTGAGTTCCACCTGGTGGGCATGTCACAGATTAGGCGGTTTTTGGGCAGGTTAAATTCCTTTTGGAGGTCAGCTAGCCGAGCACTGGCATTATATGACCGGCGGAAATGCACACAGACTTTTCTGGCCTGCCTCAGGACATCCTGTAAGCCCGGCTACCTGCCCAAGAACCGCTTCACCCCCAAGTTAAGGACATGAGCCATACAGGTCACATCAGTCAGTTGTCCCTGTCAGAGGGCGGAGAGGAGGTTGGTGCCATTGTCGCAAACTACCATTCCTGCCTTAAGCTGGGTGGCGTCAACCACCTCTGAGCCTGCCCCTGCAGAGCTGACAGAATCTCTGCCCCAGTGTGGCTCCTGTCTCCCAAGCACACCAGCTCAAGCACCACATGGCATCTTTTTGCCTGCGTACTTGTGTAGCCCCTTGAATGCCTACAGAGCACCGCTGGTTCTAAGGACAAATCAGCTCAGGAAGAGGCCATGGAGGAAGAAGAAGAGGAGGGGTGGAGGAGAGAGGTGTGTCAGAATCACCACTAGTCGCATTTTGGAGGCGTGGTGGTGGAACAACCTCCAACACTACTGCACCCTGTCCTGCATCCTTCCCAGCTGCCAGCAGAGTCACCCAGTGGGCTATGAAAGATAGGTAATGTCCCTGTCCATGCCTCCTGGACCATGAGTCAGAGGTAATATGCACCTTATCGCTGACCGCCCTGTCCAGCGAGGCCAAGACATTGCTTTCCACATGCCGGTAGAGAGCTGGAATTGCCTTCCATAAAAAAATTGGCGTTTGGGAACCTGCCACTGAGGAACCGCACATTCCACAAACTCCTGGAATGGGGCAGAGTCTACCAACTGAAAAGGCAGCAGTTGAAGTGCTAGCAATTTATACAAGCTAGCATTCAAACGCTGGGCATGTGGATGGCTGGGAGCGAACTTCTTTTGGCGGTGCAGCAGCTGGGGCAGGGAAATTTCCCTGGTACAATCGGACGTTGGTGTACCGATAGCAGATTGCCGACAAGTACTTGGCAGTGACACACCTAATTCCACACCTTCATTCCTCTCAGTGCAGGTTTCTAAGAGGACTGAAGATATAGTGCGGTTGGAGATCCCAGCTGATGAGGAGCAAGGAGAGGTCCACTTTGTTCTTTGGTGTGGGTCTTTAATGTATGCTTGCCAACAGGCTGCATGGCAGGTCGACATATGTCTGGTCAAGCATGTGATGCCCAAGCGGCTGCTTTTTTGGCCACTTGAGATACGCTTCAGACATATGTTGCAAATAGCAATGGTGCGATCTGCTGCACACGTCTCAAAAAAGGCCCACACCAAAGAACTTTTGGAATAACACGCAGAGACAGCAGGGCCCTGCACATGCGGAGCTCTGCGGTGTGATGCAGTTGGTTGGCTGCCCTTAAGCTGGCCCCTGGAGGGCATCCTGCCTTGTTGGAGATGTGCCTCCTACTCCTCCTCCTCCTCCTCTCTTCTATCAGGCACCCATGTAGAGTCAGTGACCTAATCATCCCCTCCCTCCTCATCACTGGAGCAAACCTGGCAGTATGCTGCAGCTGGGGGAACATGACTGCCAGTTTGCTGTCCTTCCTGGGCACCCCCTCTCTCTGGGCTCACATAACTGCCTTCATCAAGCTGGGTACCATCATCAGAGCCCTCAAAACGCTTCTCATCCTCCTGCAGCATGTACCCAAGAGTTCAGGGGACTCCTCAGGAGGACATGGTGGGGCTAAGGAAGGAGTGACTGATGCCATTGAGCCGAGGGAAGAGGCCGCTTTGGCAGCTGCTTTGGCAGACAAAGTACCCTGAGCCTGGGTGAGAGATGATGAGGACGGCTTGATCATCCACTCTACCAACTCTTCTGCATGTTGTGGCTCAACACGACCAGCTCCAGAAAAAAATGACAAGCATGCCCCACAGCCACATGCTGAGGATGTACCGTGTCCACAACCAGCACTGTTTGCTGTAGACACAGAGCCTGCTTGCCCTCTTTTAGTGGCCTGTGAGCGTCTGCCTCTCCTTGGTGGCCTTCCAGATATACTGTATGTCAGAGAAGGGTCTTTTCCAGCCGCATTCGCCATGGTCCCGTGCGCGCGGTGAATTGGCACTCCGGCACACGTGCGCGCGTGGCCCAATGGAGCGGCGCGTGTGTGTGTGCGCAGTGACCTGTGCACACCAGTTGTGATGCTCTGGCGGGGCTATTTAAACGGCTTCAGTGCCCAGATGGGTTGCTGGTTTGTCGTCAGCTTCCTGTTGGTTCCTGCTTCCTGTTTAACGTATCTGATTTCCTGTTGTGACTCGGACTGTCCTTACCACGCTACTTCTCTCCTGGATTGACCCTCGGCCTGCTTAACAGACTTTGCCTTGCCTGCCACCAGTGTTTGACCCTCAGCCTGCTTAACGGACTTTGCCTTGCCTGCCACCAGTGTTTGACCCTCTGCCTGCTTAACGGACTTGCCTTGCCTGTCACCAGTGTTTGACCCTCTGCTTGTTTACAGATTTGCTTGCTTCACCCAGCATCGGGTCCTCAGCCAGTTCTAAGACCCCTCCAAGCCCAGATCGGGCTCTGCAGTCTTCCTCCAGGAACTCTATACCTGCTGGTGGCCCATGCTCCTTAGTGCCACCCATTCCCTGTATCATCCCCAGGGGACGGGGTGCGCGTAGTTGCAAGGGCGAACCGCTCTCGGCATCTCGGCCTCGGTAAGTGCTCTCCTGACACTGTACAATTAGATTAGCAAAACAACGCCTGAAGTTTACTAAAAACATTACACCAGGAATGGCCTACAGTAAGGTATAGGCTTGGCTAGACTATATATATACAAGCCTGTATATATCTTTATTAAATGCACTGAGCTCAGTGAGTCACCTGCCCAGTGAGTCACCTGCCTGGCTGAAGTATATTAGACACAATACACCAGGAACGGTCTGCAGTGAAATGAAGCTAAACTGTATACAGTGTATGTATATATATATATATATATATATATATATATATATATATATATATATATACACAAAGACGGGATGTATATTTATACTAAATACGCTGTCTCACCCACCTGCCTGAAGTATATTAGCGACAGTACACCAGGAACAGTCTGCAGTGAGATCTAGCTAATCTATATACAGTGCATATATATATATATATACAAAACCGGGATACATATATATATATATACACACAATACACTGCAGCTATCTAACTATTAGCAACAGAACACCAGGAAGGAATTGCCTAACTGCTGAAACTAAATGATATGACAGTCTCTGTCTCTCTCTTTAACAAACACCACCAACACACTACACACGACCGACATGCAGGCGGCCTTATATAGTGTGGGGCGTTTACTTAACCCCCTGAGCCATATTTGGCCACAGGCACCCTGCTTTTGCCCAAATTATGGCTCTCTTCGGTGACGGCGCTGTGATTGGCCAAAGCATGCGGGTCATAGTGCATGCTTGGCCAATCATCAGCCAGCAATGCACTGCAATGCCGCAGTGAATTATGGGCCATGACGCGCCACTCGAATTTGGCGTGAACGGCCCATAATGTTCGTAATTTGATGAATGATTGAACGGCTAATGTTCGAGTCGAACTTAGGTTCGCCTCGAACTCGAAGCTCATCCCTAACCAGCAGCGTCTCCAGCTCTCACACCTGCTCTCACAGAGCTAGCAAGAAACCAAATCAGGAAGGAGACAGGCCGCAACATGTTTCCGAGGTGCCGCCTCCTTCTTCAGGCAAACCTGTTACCTGCACCAGTTGTTGGTGGGTAGAGAGTGCACCTCGCAAGTGCGGTTATGGTGAGTTCCTCTCCTACCCTTATCTGCTAAATAATGGTATGGCAGAATGGTTAATGGCCATTCCTGAGAAATTGTCCCGTACCTGATAGGAGGCTGAAATTACAAGGTCGGCCTCTCTTCTATGTCCAGCCCGGGCCCCACTGAAGGTGGAACAGAAGGTCCTGAGGGGCAGATGGAACACGAGTGCCTGCAGATGTTGATGGGAGAACTTGCAGCAGGAGATGTGGCCCCAAGGACACTGGTGAATAAATGGATCAGGAACAGTAGTAATGTTCAGAAATCTAGCCCAGGTTAAAGGGGCACTCAGCTTATGCTGTTGGTTCGGGACATGCAGCTTGTCAGAGCTCTCAGGAGACTTGAGGCAGGAACATTCAGCAGTGCACAGAGCTGGTACAGCAGACAGCCAAACAGGCACTTGAACAGGACAGGAAGCCAGGATCAGAGACAGAAACATGGTCACAGGAACAGCCAGTGTCATCAACAGGCGGGCAGCAAGCTACCAAATGAGTAAAGCCGAAGTCAAGAAAGGAGCCGGGTCAGGAATTAACGGCAGGTCAGAAGCAGAATCCAAGATCAGGTTAGGATCAAGCTGGGTTAGCATCAAGGGAATGATCAAATAAAGGATCAGGATAAATGCAGGACACAGGGAACAGCAGAAGATCGGTCACAACAGAACATGGGCATGAGCATCCTTTAAAGAGCCCATCTGGCGGCAACAGGAATTGTGCGCGTTCATGGTTTCCTGCAAGCACCTGGTAACTGTTCTGTGGGAAATACCATGCGCGTGCACATATCTGCACACCAGACATCTCACAGGGATTCCCTGACAGTCCTTTTGAAGGGACCAGACCCTTGCCAACCAATTTACTCAAGTTAAATGGCTATAGAGATGCACTCCATATTCTAAAAAATGTCATGGCTGACTTATGAATTTTGAACAACAGGGCTGTCCTGTATCTTCTCATACAGTTTTTTGGCATGCTCAGTTCACATTATCATTACGGTTAGTAAGTACAGTATGTCACTAAAGTGGGTACACCCTCACATTTTTGTAAATATTTTATTATATCTTTTCATGTGACAACACTGAAGAAATTATACTTGACTACAATGTAAAGTAGTGAGTGTAAAGCTTGTATAACAGTGTAAATTTGCTGTCCCAGCAAAATAACTCAACACACAGCCATTAATGTCTAAGCCGCTGGCAACAAAAGTGAGTACACTCCTAAGTGAAAATCTCCAAATTGGGCCTAAAGTGTCAATATTTTGTGTGGCCACCATTATTTTCCAGCACTGCCTTAACCCTCTTGGGCATGGAGATCACCAGAGCTTTACAGGTTGCCACTGGAGTCCTCTTCTACTCCTCCATGATGACATCACAGAGCTGGTGGATGTTAGAGACCTTTCACTCCTCCACCTTCTGTTTAAGGTTGCTCAGTAGGATTTACAGTAGGTCTGGAGACATGCTGGGCCAGTCCATCACCTTTACCCTCAGCTTCTTTAGCAAGGCAGTGGTCGTCTTGGAAGTATGTTTGGGGTCGCTATCATGTTGGAATACTGCCCTGCGGCCCAGTCTCCAATATGAGGGGATCATGCTCTGCTTCAGTATGTCACAGTACGTGTTGGAATTCATGGTTCCCTAATTGAACTGTAGCTCCCCAGTGCCGGCAACACTCATACAGCCCCAAACTATGACACTCCCACCACCATGCTTGACTGTAGGCAAGACACACTTGTTTTTGTACTCCTCACCTGCTTGCTACCACACACGCTTGACACCATCTGAACCAAATAAGTTGGATGGAACCATGACTACAGGACATGGTTCCAGTAATCCATGTCCTTAGTCTGCTTGTCTTCAGCAAACTGTTTGCGGGCTTTCTTGTGCATCATCTTTAGAAATGACTTCCTTCTGGGCCGACAGCCATGCAGACCAATTTAATGCAGTGTGTGGCATATGGTCTGAGCACTGACAGGCTGACCCCCCACCCCTTCAACCTCTTCAGCAATGCTGGCAGCACTCATACATCTATTTGCCAAAGACAACCTCTGGATATGATGCTGAGCATGTGCACTCAACTTCTTTGGTCGACCATGGCGAGGTCTGTTCTGAGTGGAACCTGTCCTGTTAAACCGCTGTATGATCTTGGCCACTGTGCTGCAGCTCAGTTTGAGGGTCTTGGCAATCTTTTTATAGCTTAGGCCATCTTTATGTAGAGCAACAATTCTTTTTTTCAGATTCTCAGCGATTTCTTTGCCATGAGTTGCCATGCTGAACTTCCAGTGACCAGTATGAGAGCTATAACACCAAATTTAACAGACCTGCTCCCCATTCACACCTGAGACCTTGTAACACTAACGAGTCACATGACACCGGGGAGGGAAAATGGCTAATTGGGCCCAATTTGGACATTTTCACTTAGGGGCGTACTCATTTTTGTTGCCAGCGGTTTAGACTTTAATGGCTGTGTGTTGAGTTATTTTGAGGGAACAGCAAATCTACACTGTTATACAAGCTGTACACTTACTACTTTACATTGTAGCAAAGTGTCACTTTTTCAGAGTTGTCACATGAAAAGATATAATAAAATATTTACAAAAATGTGAGGTGTGTACTCACTTTTGTGAGATACTGTATATGTGGCTCTGAGGAAGAGGCTAGTCCTCGAAACTCGTTAGCCTATTGGATCTCCATTTGTCCTGTCACACGTTATGATGTACTATGGACTGGATGGTGCTGTTCTTTGTGATGAGCTTTAATACAATTATCATCTTGTGAGTATAATACTTATCACTTTAAGTAATAAAAGCCATGTTTTTAGGGTAATGCACTAGGTCGGTGCGCCCTCTCTTTTGTTTTGTAGTTTCAGTGGTTCCAGACTTCCCCTGTCTAATGAGGGCAGCAAGATGAGGCTTATCCATGAAAGGCAGGATAGAAATATAGCCTACTAAATATCTCTGGGCCCACTCTCAAGTGCAGGAGATTTTGTGTTTGTCATTATCAGTAAGCATAGGTGTTAGGAGGGGGGAAGGGACAGTTTTAAGAGTAGTAAGGGTTATCCTGGAATTCCACATTAAGGATGCTGAGAAGGGAGATAACAAGGAACATAAATTTCTAATTTTCTCTGTGATGAATGAATCTGTAAGCACTCAGCTCCTGTCATTTCTGGGTTCTCAGCTGTCAGTTCCTGGTCTCCTGTGGACAGGAGAGCAACAGATTAGGGACTGTTTGTCCTTAATCTGCTTGGCTCCATTGCAGGTGATAGATTACCTGATGCTTCCATAAGAGTACGGAGTACCTGTCATACCAGCTTTACTATCATATAGGGGACTTGTCAGCCCCCTTATGATAGTAGTCAAGTTGAGTAAAAAGAAATCAAAGAAGGAGTAAAAAATAATAAAATACAACAGATTATATATTTACATTTAAAGGACCTTCACATATACGAAAGCAAATGCAGGCGTATGGTACATAGACATACATAAACACAAAGTGTGCAAAACACACTCTAGGTATCACCAGCACACAGAGTAGTTAATTTACTAAAGGCAAACTGTGCACTGCAGGTGCAGTTGCTCTAGATCTGTGGGGAAGCTCTGAAATGAGGGAAAGCCCTGCTGATTGCTATCACCCAATCATGTGCAAGCAAAAATGCATTTTTTTTTTTTTCCTTGCATGCGATTGGGTATTAATTTTCAAAGTGAAGCTTTATCTCATTTACTAAGCTCTGCAGCAGTGCACAGTATAGAGTGACAGAAATAATTCCAGGGCCTTCATTTATTGTTAACTCTAATTTGATGCTTGGTAAAGTTTTATAGAGAATCGTTTTGGGTGTTGTAGTATATTGCCACTTCCTGGGCATATGCAATTTTGTGGCTCAACATTTTTGGTATCTGAATGTTTGAATGTACCGTAATTTGAATGTTATTTTGTGTTAGTGTGTGCTAAAATTAAATAATAGATTAGTTACTGAAAACATACAGTATACTGGATAAACAGTTGTGCTAGTAATATGCTTTTGAGGCTTATCCCCTTCTTCTGAGCTCCTCCAAGCATGTGTGTGAAAAAATGTAAAAGTTGGCCCAGTAGAAAAAGATCTTGACACTTTTTGCAGCACTTTCTGGGAAAATCACGTACATATACGTCATTTTCCCTGCTCCGGTTTAGGGGCGCTCTGCCAGACACAGTGGATTGCGGATACCAGTACTATGGGGCCCAGTCATCATGTGATTGCTATGTGATCACATTATCACAATGTCAACAAAGCTGTTGCGAATGAATTCATTCATAACAATGAAGATCTCAAATTTTGTTTGTTGGAAATTCCAACGGAAAATGTCCGATGGAGCCTACACACGGTCGGAATTTCCGACAACAAGCTCCCATCGAACATTTCCTGTCGGAAAATCCCACCGTGTGTACGCGACATAACACTTCGAAACATCAAGTTTCAATTGCCATATAAATTGATGTGACAGACTGACTTAATAGAATACCATTTGCGTATCCAATCTACCTCTGTCTGTTTTAGCTGTAACCAAGAGGTTACCCTCTTTTCCACTTAGGAACACTGTCAATAAATAACAGCATATTTCAATTGAGACACCGCATATCCATGATCAATGATAATTTTAGCCATAGGCAGTTTTTTTTTTTTTTTACCATTGTTAATAAAATATTTATGGCCCACTTTGCAGTCTTTAACCTTTTGTGTGGTTTCCATTACATAGCAAATGCTACAAGAAGACTTTTTTATGTAGACCACACAATCACTTTGATGGGTAAAGAATTCCATTGTACACATATCATATACAGTACTGTATAGGAGTGAGTGAATAATTCCATTTAATCAGATCCAAGCAATATATCAATTTACAGTATCTCACAAAAGTGATTACACCCCTCACAATTTAGTAAATATTTTGTTATATCTTTTCATGTGACAACACTGAAGAAATGACACTTTGCTACAATGTAAAGTAGTGAGTGTACAGCATGTATAACAGTGTAAATTTGCTGTCCCCTCAAAATAACTCAACACATAGCCATTAATTTCTAAATCGCTGACAACAAAAGTGAGCACACCCCTAAGTGAAAATGTCCAAATTGGGCCTAATTAGCCATTTTCCCTCCCCGATGTCATGTGAATAGTTAGTGTTACAAGGTCTCAGGTGTGAATGGGGAGCAGGTGTGTTAAATTTGATGTTATCGCTCTCACTCTTTCATACTAGTCACTGGAAGTTCAACATGGCATCTCATGGCAAAGAACTCTCTGATGATCTGAAAAAAAGAATTGTTGCACTACATAAAGATGGCCTAGGCTATAAGAAGATTGACAGGAACCTGAAACTGAGCGGCAGCACGGTGGCCAAGACCATACAGCGGCTAAAACAACTCTAAACAAGCCTCACCATGGGTGACCAAAGAAGTTGTGTGCACGTGCTTAGAGTCATATCTAGAGGTTGTCTTTGGCAAATAGATGTATGAGTGCTGCCAGCATTGCTGCAGAGGTTGAAGGTGTAGGGGGGGTCAGCCTGTCAGTGCTCAGACCATATGCCGCACACTGCATCAAATTGGTCTGCATGGCTGTCCTACCAGAAGGAAGCATCTTCTAAAGATGATGCAGAAGAAAGCCAGCAAACAGTTTGTTGAAGACAAGCAGACTAAGGACATGGATTACTGGAACCATGTCATGTGGTCTGATGAAATCAAGATAAATGTATTTGGTTCAGATGGTGTCAAGCATGTGTCGCGGCAACCAGTATGGGGGTGGGAGTATCATGGTCTGGGGGTGCATGAGTGCTGCTGGCACTGGGGAGCTGCAGTTCATTGAGGGAACCATGAATGCCAACTTTTACTGTGACATACTGAAGCAGAGCATGAACCCCTCCCTTCAGAGATTGGGCCGCCGGGCAGTATTTCAACATGGTAACAACCCCACACACACCTCCAAGATGACCACTGCCTTGCTAAAAAGCTGACGGTAAAGGTGATGGACTGGCCAAGCATGTCTCCAGACCTAAACCCTATTGAGCATCTGTGGGGCCTGCTCAAATGGAAGGTGGAGGAGCGCAAGGTCTTTAACATCCACCAGCTCCGTGATGTCGTCATGGAGGAGTGGAAGAGGACACCAGTGGCAACCTGTGAAGCTCTGGTGAACTCCATGCCCAAAACGGTTAAGGCAGTTCTGGAAAATAATGGTGGCCACACAAAATATCAGCAATGCTGGCAGCACTCATCTATTTCCCAAAGACAAATTCTGGATATAACGCTAAGCACGTGTACTTAACTCCTTTGGTCGCCCATGGCAAAGCCTGTTCTGAGTGGAACATGTCCTATTAAACCGCTGTATGGTCTTGGCCACTGTGCTGCAGCTCGGTTTCAGGGTCTTGGCAATCTTATTATAGCCTAGGCCATCTTTCTGTAGAGCAACAATTCTTTTTTTCATATCCTCAGAGAGTCATTTGCCATTAGAGGCCATGTTGAACTTTCAGTGACTAGTATGAAAGAGTGAGAGCGATGAGACCTTGTAACACTAAGGATTTACATGACACTGGGGAGGGAAAATAGCTAAATGGGCCCAATTCAGACATTTAAACTTAGGGGTAGGTCACTTTTGTTGCCAGCGGTTTAGAATTTAATGGCTGTGTGTTGTTATTTTTAGGGGACAGCAAATTTTCCACTGATATATAAACTGTACACTCACTACTTTACATTGTAACAAAGTGTCATTGTCACATGAAAAGATATAATAAATTATTTACAAAAATGTGAGGGGTGTACTCACTTCTGTGAGATACTGTATATTGCATATATATATATATATATATATATATATATATACTGTTTGTATACTGTATTATAAATGAGATCACATTCCTGATCAAATGCATTGTTTATGCAATTCCCCTAAAGTTCAGCCAGCACAGTCCCATGGCCAATTGTCAATTCTTTGCTGATATGCACACATCTCTGTTGATGGCATTTAGCCACGCACGAGCTGAGCCCACCTCTATTTATCATAACAAGAAAAGCTGTAAGATATATTTAAATGTGCCGTATGTGAAGCGCTTTTATTTCTACTATATTTTGTCACTGTTCCATTTTACTTCCCACTTGAGAAGAGATGAATTCAAAATATCATCTACCCACATACTCTCCAAAGATACTTATCTGTAGGTAGATCACCCAACCTGACAGTTATATTTTTAAGCAACTATTTGTCAATCATAATAAATAAGCACAAACAAAACCAAACAAAATAATCAGTTAAGGACAATGTAATAGTTTGTTGGCACATTTAACTAGCACAATTTATTGACACTCTAAATATTAAAAATATAGTAATTATATTAGTGTTATTACTAATAGTATTATTATTGATGCCAGGAACCCTTTTTTTAGACCTGACTGGTAAAAAATGAAAGACCAATTTTAGTGTGCATTGTACAGTATATTGTATTACTACTGTATTCTGATAATGTGCGGGGTTAATTCCTGTAATGATAGCATTCAGTTTATTCCTCCTTTTTAATTTAAAATGTCTTTATGTTATGCAGTCTGTTACCAGGCATACTATACATGTATAATAATATGATATACAGTATATATTTTTTTTTAAATAGTGTATAATTTTCATGAAATCTCCCAAACCTTATTCCTAGTCAAAAGTACTAAGACAAACAATTTAATTTAGTTTTAATGCAACTTGGCAACAATGAAAATACACAAATTCTTTAAATAACATGCTTGGGGGATGCCTTAACCCCCCTACAGATACAGTACTGTATCAAATAATTACACATTCCCTTTGTCCCTAGTGGTCTGCCCAGTGTCCTGCATGCAGTTTTATATTATAAAATATATATTATAAAAACTGTTCTTTCTGCCTGGAAACTGGAGATTGTCCATAGCAACCAAAACCATCCCTTTACATCAAAAGTGGTTTTAGACCAGCTAGAAAACAGCGATAATAAATTAAAATCACTCGCAGCGATAGTGATTTGTAGGGAGATCCGTCATCAAACACGGAAAAGTAATGACAGTGACAATTCTGCAACTGAGCAAATTTCAGTGTTTTTGATTTGATTACATTATTGAATAATTTTTATTATTATTGTATTATTATTTGGCATACCATATTTATCGGCGTATTACACGAGCCGGCGTATAACACGCACCCCAAGTTTAGGAGGGAATTTTAAGGAAAAAATGTTTTAAGGAAAAAAACTTACATTTAAATGCCCATCAATGCAGCCTTATCAGTGTCCATCTGCAGCCTTGCACAGCGTCCATCTGCATGCTTGTCCAGTGTCATTTGCAGCCTTGGTGTCATTTGCAGCCTTGGTGTCATTTGCAGCCTTGCAGCCATGATGTCATTTGCAGCCTTTGTTTCATTTGCAGCCTTGGTGTCATTTGCAGCCTTGGTGTCATTTGCAGCCTTGCAGCCTTGATGTCATTTGCAGCCTTTGTTTCATTTGCAGCCTTGGTGTCATTTGCAGCCTTGGTGTCATTTGCAGCCTTGCAGCCTTGGTGTCATTTGCAGCCTTGCAGCCCTGTCAGTGCCAATCTGCAGCTTTGTCAGTGTCCATTTGCAGCCTTGCCCAGGCTGCAGTTAAACTGCAGTGACTTGTCAGTATCACTGCAGTTTGAAAATGGCGCCACCGATATACGCAGAGCTGGTCCTGTGTATCTCGGCGGCTCTCGGCCGCTTTCGACTCCTCTCGTAGTCTCACCCAGGATGGGCGTGACTGTGAGTGGAGCCGAGCGCCGCCCATATACATAGATAGCCGAGTGTACTCGGCTAGGTCCTGCACGGTTTAGGAGATATTTGCTATATAAGCTTGCGCCAACATCATCGGCGCATGTACACCAAAGAAAGGGCATGATCGTGACGTTTCTATAGGGCCCATGCCATGACAGTCTGCTCCCGCGCGTGATGTCACGTGACTCCGGCCATTCACAGAGCCGGAATCCATGGCCCCAGAAGGAAGAGGGGTGAAGATAGATGCGGCCACCAGCTGGGACATCGCAGACATTGCGGGCTTTGTTTGCAGGTAAGTGGGCTAGTATGCAACATAATGGGCTAGTATGCAATGCATACTAGCCCATAATGCATTTACTTTGCAGGGGAATAAAAAGGAAGTAAAACCCATCAGGTTTCACTTCCTCTTTAAAGGTGACAGTATGCATTTAAAAAATTTGACAAAAGGCATGGGGCTCTGCTTCAAATTCTACTCAGACCATGATCCAGTCATTGAGCCTGGGTGACTAGAGAAGGGAGGAAAACAATTGCATGGCCTGCCCTTCTTGCTTCAGATCTGGCCACATGACTTTCAACATTTGAGGGGGGGGGCTCTGCCTACCTCCTGTGTCCCAATAAGGGGGACTCATAGTGGAATCTATACTTTATAGCCCTGAAAAATCTTCCCATGGGAATGAGTACAGGGGTACTTTACTACCCCTAAACCAATCCCAAGGAGTTAAATGTTCATGAATATGCACACTTTTGAAAAAGTACTTCCATGTCATTACAATAAATTATACATCAAAAAAGGTTAAAAATGCCCCACATGGCATCCAATGCCAATCACTTCATCCAGCAATGCAATCCATGCCAGTCATAATGTCAAATGGTGTAATTGCTATGAACCATGACAGCCCCACCCCCATAATGTTTACACGAGGCACTTCCATCGCTAAATAACAGATCTCTGGTGCTGCAGTAATGTAAGCATAGTTCCAGGACTTCAGGGTGATATATTTAATCAATAATGCCACTATGGATACCCAGTTCTATGCTTCCATTACAATCCTGGTGAGCAAATGGCTGCAATAGTTCAGCGGGTCTGCAAACAGCAAACAGCCATAGATCCACTTCCGACCCAAACCTGTAACTAATCCCTAATTGTAACCAGAACAATGAAGATATTAAAGCATACAGGTATTGAAAGGAAGGTTTCCTCATGAGAATGGATGCAAGCAGTGGTCTTCCATTTAGGGCTGCCAGTTCTTTATAACAGGTAACGCAACAAAGGTTGTTCAGAATGACAAAATACATAAGTGCAATATTTGCAGCTGAAAGTAAAAAAAAAAAAATTATTGGAAATAGTTCTTTCATATAAGAGTTGTGAAAATGTGGTATATCTTTCTACAAAAACTAGTACTAGCCGACTGTACACAAAATAAAAACAGCTACCTATTTTTGAAATATTTGAATGTCTTGCTTTAATTCCTGGTGTGGCAGGTGAGACTATGATGTTGCAAGCATGTATTAGCATTATAAATGAACTGTTCTCCAAGTAGTCTCTATTTAGAGCATTTTTTTTACTCAAAACTGGTAAACTTCAGACCTACTTTATTTGCAAAACAAACCTCAAACCCCAGGATGCTTTTATTAGCCATATCATTGCCTGGTGGTCTTTTAGACTCCCAGTAGCTGGAAGGTCATGTGTTACTTGCTTATCACCGTTGTCTACTACACAGCAGTATACATACTAAGCCATGAAAATAATCACCCTGTGTCAATATAAAGTGTCAGGTACGAAAAGCAGTTACAAAAAGCAATGTGTTTTGCAAGATTGCTTTTACATATCAGATATAACCACATGGTTTGGCATGGCTTCCCATTCATCAGGTCAGAGGGAATTCACCCATCTTCCTCGAATAGTTAGATGGAATACGGGCGTCTGGAAATTGTGCTTTTTCAAGGCAGATGTGTGTTCCGTATTAATAGGCTAAGGAAATGAAGTAATGTTTAAATCTTACAGGAATGTCTCTTTTTTGTGGTGATGTTTTATACAGATTGTAACCTTTTCACTGCCAGATATATTTGGGTTATCCTCCAATATTCCCATTGTTATTTTGTTATAGATTTACTTAATCATTTGAGTCCCTAAATCCCCTTGAGTCCCAGAGCATTTTTTTTCTCTTACGGTGATGTGTTGGTTCTGCACATTATTCTTTTAGTGTTTGTAGTCTACCTTTATGTATTATACATGCTTTTTTTTTAGGGCAGATAGGGATTTTATTGGGTAGCAGATTTGGATACATATGTTTTTATTTTATTGTTTTTTTAATTATTTGAACATTAAAAAAAAAGAGAAAAAAAGGGGAAAGTTCAAAGTGAAAGTTTACAATTTAATTTAGTAGAGCTTTATTCCCCTTTCGATGTTTCATTGTGACTCAAGCAGAGAAAAAAAGATCAGTTTGTGTAAATCGATAGCATAACATTAAAATAAAAATAGTCAAAGGGTAACAAAGTAACAATTAAACTAAAAGAAAAAAATTATTTTCAACATATAAAGTTGATGCTTACACTGTCATGTGTATCCCCATACCCTCAAAAATATTGTGCAACACAATAACAAATCAAATTTCAATAACAATGCAGGGTTTATATTTTTTATAAATATGTGACAACTCTAAAACTGTGGAGAAAAAAAAACACCTTAATATTTGATCAGCATATAACCAGGAAGTGAGACTGAATCCATTCTGGTTTATGTGAGCTGGGAGTCTAAGCCTTAATAAGACACAACACCTATTAATGCAAAACGTTCTTTTAGAGTGCTGCACCACTTTCTTAGTGATCTATATTTGTGAGTGTACATCTGTACAGGCTACCGTACCTGTCAGCCCGTCATTGTTTTGTGCACACTTCTCCTCCTCTCCTTCCTGCAGGCATTCAGTGGCTGCAGGAGAAAAATGGAGAGTTTGGTTCTTCTGTATGCAGCCGCACCACTGCTTCTCCTATCCAGGTGTACAGGGGGGCCACATGGGACCCTTGGAGCATGGGGCTGGGTTGCAATTGTGACCCCCTGTGGCCCCTGGTTTCAATCATAGTGTCAACTTCCCTCACCCATAACTTGTGTGGAGCACATATAAGCAAAGGTAGTTTCTTTTAATACCACTGCCAGGGATGCTAGTTTCACTGCAAACTTTGCTCATCATCAAGTGAGAGTTACCCAGGGTTTATTAGCCCTTGGATGTACTTGGGGCCAAGTACATGTACATCTAAAGATTATAGGGTGCACTGTGAGAGCCTCTCCACATTGTCATATGTGCCACACAGATTTCCTACAAAATGACCACTGCCCTATTCCACTCATGTACGGGAAACAGAATAACTAAAGAAAAGATGTAACAAACAAGCCCCTATGCTAATATCAGATGCTTAAAGAAACGCTTTAAAATTGCACTCGCTCGTGGAATGGCGACAAACTTAATAATTTCCAATCTAGCAAGAGAATTATTGCTCTTACTCTAACATTCACGGCTATACCTCATATGTGTGGTTTGAATACCGTATACATATGCGTGTACGACTTATGTATGTGTTCGCTTCTGTGCGCGAGCAGGGAGGGATGGGGGCGCTGTCTTTTATTATTTATTTTACTTTTTATTTTTTATTTTTACACTGTCCTTTTAATTTTTTTTTACCTTTCATTCTTATTACAAGAGATGTAAACATCCCTTGTGATAGAAATAAGGATGACAGGTCCCCTTTATGGAGAGAGAAAAAGACCCCAAATCTCTCCTTTACCTTTAAAAGAACATTTACATTTTTTTTATCTTTTGCTTTAAAAAAAAATACATACATATTTTCTTCCAGCCTGGACCAGAACTGACATTGTGACGTCGCTCTGGTCCTTCAAGTGTGTTAACTCTATGGGAGCAACCGGCCACACCGTCGGATTGTTTCTCAGACGAACCGGCAGAAACAGTAAGCCCGAGAAACAGCGGCAAGCGGCAGAAGGGAGGGGTATTCCCCTCCCGTCGCTTCAGAAACTGGCCCAGCGACTCATGAGACACCCAGACTGGTTTCATGAGAAAGCCGGCCACCTGCTGGAAAAAACGGTACTGGGGTTATGGCTGATCTCTTCAGCCATAATCCTGGTAAACCACTTGCAGTCTGCAACCTATATATACGATTGGGGTCGGCAAGTGGTTAAAGGACAGTCACACTTACACTTGATGGGTTTTAACTTTGTTTTAACCACATACAATTCTAACGAATTGAATTCGAGTCTCATGAAATTCCTTAACAATGTAAAGGTATTGTCCTTCAGTGCATACATCCTTTTAGGTATATCCTTTCATTTAGAAATGGATGATGAATAAAGCAGGTTTCCTATGACAAGCTCAACGTCTCAGTGTGGCAGCCCCAATGTCAAATGGGTAGGGAAAAACACCACCTGTAAAAAAACAAAAGAACAAGAGACATTGGGCCCAACTCTAGTGCATTGAATGTTACACTGTGGAGACAAATAAAAATAGTGATGCACTCACAAGGGTTCAATGGGAAAACAAGTGTCTACTTCCAGGCCTGGTTGCATAATCCTAAGCAACCAGACCCAGTAGTAGATGCTATTCTTGTTTTATGGTCAAGGATCACAACCTGTCCACTTGTCATGTCAGGTTGTCGATACTACATCCATAGGCCAGTTCCAAGTGCTTTTACCTTCCACTAATAAGAGAATGCAATCATTGATTTTACTAAATTAAAGTTTTCTCTGTTAAAACATGATAGCAGTTTAAATGTGCCTTCCCAGAATAGTTGGGAAGAATGTCCATGTGCTTAATACCAGATTGCTGTTTGCCATAACAATGTTGACAGCCACATTTTCCCATAGAACCTTTGTGAGTGTATCACCATTTTTATGTATCTCCAAGGTATCACATTAATTGCACTGTTATATAAAACTCCTTAATCTCTGGATAACTTCTTTAGATAATACTTTGGTGTTTGCCATAATAAAAACATGATGGCAAATGGTAAAAAAAATGTTTTTGTTTAAGCTTCAGCAGTGTCTCTCTATTTAGCCCGTGAATGTAATTTCTTTCTAATGGAAGGTGTTGTATTTGATAATCTCACGCAGCCAATTTGCATTCCATCATTGACAAACATATCAGTTTTAGTAAGAAGCATGCCAGATTATCATAATTGCTAACTCTAGAGAATTGAAAGCATGGACTGGTTATTAATACATTTGGACAAAAGAAAAGTGTGTAATGTCGTAGCTGGTTCTTAGTAGCAAGTTTATACAAGGATTGCTTATCATTTTGTCCCCCCCAAAACGAAAAAACTTTACAAAAACAGAAAACCAGAATACAGATAATGTGAGACACACTATTATAGAGGCTAAGATCAAATAGTTTTTTATGTACTGTACTGTTTACTGGACTAGTGGGCATTCTCTAGTATCTGTGGCTCCAGAGCCTTATAGAGACTTCTGTACTGCAATCTATTGTCCTTAATGAATTGCAGAGACATTGCTTTAATTAGATCCTGTTTGTAAATCTTCATAATCAGTTTACCATTGTTCTGTACTAAAGGCTGTGTGGCATCCTAATTTTAACCCTGGTTGAATTGTTAATTCTACTCTCCACCTGTTGAGTAGGGTTTGGGTTAAAGCTAACCTCTGCTTGATCATTTGGCATGTTCCCCTACCTGTTACACTACAATATAAGACTTACTACAAAACAATACATTTATATAATTTGAAATTACATTACACGTACATCTGCATCTAATAAGTATAAAATTAAAAAATACATATTTATTTGGGTTATTTTTTGTGGTTACATTAAGGGTGCAGTTTAACATTAACTCCATAATCCACTGCAACTAGATTGTTTTTCATCTAATGCCCATTTTGTGCAGTCCAAACAATCATCTATGTGTTTCTTGCATTTTTGGGGATTTTACAAACACAAAATATTATGGTTACCTTGTGGGATATAATATTGTTGCTTAAGACAACTGATATCCTGTAAATCTCACAGCAGCAGAAAGTTAATCCAAACATTAATGAAAAGCAGCCTCAAAAAGAGTCATTTGTATAGTCAAAGCAGTGGGAGATTATATTGTGGAAGTATTCAGAGCATAAAGAGTTAAAGTTCAGTTACCTTATCATTTTTCCTGTCACTTCCATCACTCCTTGTGAGCAATTATCCTACAGTAGTGTATGTGGTTTATTTGTTGGTTGCTAAGGAATGCTCCTGAACCTTTTTACATTCAAGTTAGGGAGTTATGTCCTTCAAGAATGAAGAGAAACCTTTAATGGAAGATAAAGATATTGTAACACTGAGACCATGTGCACTACATTTTGTTTCCTAGGAAAAGATGGTGGAGATTGATTTTTAAAAGGCAACACATGCAAGTTTATTGGTCACTAGTGTCTCTATGATATGTTTTATGTGTCCCTCTGGTTAACTCTAGTGCATATTGCATATGGATGTTAGATAGCAGAGGAGTTCCAACATGATATGATAAGGAGAACATGTTTTATAGTATACACCAAATTCAGTAAATATAGATATATGGCTCTGTAATTTTAACAAACTATGAGGATCTTGCGAGCTACCTATTATAAATAATGAATAAAATTATTTAGTGCGTAGCGATAATCGACAGCTGCTAGCACTAATCAAATCTCATAAAGCCATGTGAAGACAATATAAATAAAAAATTACTATGCTGCGCTATCTCCTGATGTTCTCCCAACACTGAATTTAAAGTGCCAACATTGTAGTATTGAAACTAAAAAAAAAAAAAAAAAATATATATATATATATATATATATAACGTTATAAAATAACAAAAAAATATATATAGCAAAAAAATGTATATAAAGTCCTTTGTTGCTGTGATAATCAATGATGTGTGTCACACTCCACAGACAAAATAAAATTAAAAACAAACTCTTAAAGAATATATATATGGTGCCACAAATGTGAATCATAACGTGCTATAGTGCATAAAACAGTGACGTCTTGATCAAACGAGGGTCAATCCAACAAAATAGATATATAGTTCATTATATATATCGTCAATGGTGACTTCATAAAAATGTGAAAACAATGTGTTGCAGTGTCCACACTCAGGTGCTCCCCACCCTCAGGCAATGGCCGCTCACTTCAGAGCGTGTGACCTCGTAATTAAGTCCGGTAAACCACGCATGTGATTCACCATAGGGATTCTAAGTTAGCTGTATAGTCCCAAACCGCTCAATGGTTCTACAGTCTCTCGCTCAACGGCTGCCACATCTCCGCACTGCTCGCTCTCCTCACACCATCCGCGGAATGCGCACCCTAAGGCCACAGCACCCCTCTGCGCTCTTCTCCTACTCGTTATCCCGCCCATGGCAGTTGGTGTTATCGCTCCCAGGCTCTCATACTGGTCACTGGAAGTTCAACATGACACCTCATGGCAAAGAACTTTCTGAGGATCGGAAAAAAAAGAATTGTTGCTCTACATAAAGATGGCCTAGGATATAAGAAGATTGCCAAGACCCTGAAACTGAGCTGCAGTATAGTGGCCAAGACCATACAGGACTGGATCCACTCAGAACAGCCTCTCCATGGTCGACCAAAGAAGTTGAGTGCACATGCTCAGCATCATATCCAGAGGTTATCTTTGGGAAATAGACAAATGGGTGCTACCAGCATTGCTGCAGAGGTTGCAGGGATGGGGGGTCAGCCTGTCAGTGCTCAGACCATACGCCACACACTGCATCAAATTGGTCTGCATGGCTGAAGGAAGCCTCTTCTAAAGATGATGCACAAGAAAGCCTGCAAACAGTTTGCTGAAGACAATCAGACTAAGGACACGGATTACTAGAACCATGTCATTAGGTCTGATGAGACCAAGATAAACATATTTGGTTCAGATGGTGTCAAGCGTGTGTGACGGCAACCAGGTGAGGAGTACAAAGACATAGTGGTGGGAGTATCATGGTCTGGGGCTGCATGAGCGCTGCTGGCACTGGGGAGCTACAGTTCATTGAGGGAACCATGAATGCCAACGTGTACTATGACTGTGACATACTGAAGCAGAGCATGAACCCCTCCCTTCGGAGACTGGGCAGCCGGGCAGTATTCCAACATGATAACAACCCCACACAGACCTCCAAGAGCTTGCTAAAGAAGCTGAGGGTAAAGGTGATGGACTGGCCAAGTATGACTCCAGACCATAAACCCTATTGAGCATTTGTGGGCATCCTCAAACAGAAGGTGGAGGAGAGCAAGGTCTCTAACATCCATCAGCTCCGTGATGTCATCATGGAGGAGTGGAAGAGGACTCCCATGGCAACCTGTGAAGCTCTGGTGAATTCCATGCCCAAAAGGGTTAAGGCAGTGCTGAAAAATAATGGTGGCCACACAAAATTTTGAGACTTTGGGCCAAAGTTGAACATTTTTACTACTTAGGGGTGTACTCACTTTTGTTGCCAGCGGTTTAGACATTAATGGCTGTGTGTTGAGTTATAGTGATAGCTCAGCATAAGAATGTTTTATTTATATTGGCTCTGTAGTTTTGCTTTAAATGTAATCAGATGAGACTTGGCTTGTGCATACAGTATTAAGCAAATGCATTTCAAGACCAATTGATACCAGCTTGAACATCAAAATAGCTGGAAATGTTGACATTGCTGTATGGTGATTGTACCCTAACTCACTGTACAGCCATTGTCATTACATGGAGGGCTTTATTTCAGCTGAAATGTATTGGTGCTCCATACCACCACCTCCGGAACTTGCCCTGTGCTCACCGCTTACTGTTGTCACCTGTAAACATAGGAACTTGTGTCAGCAAGTCCTCATCCCCAGTCAGTACACTCCCACTGCAAGTTATAGCTGCTCTTCTGCAGTTGCCCCTCTCTCTGGCACTCTCTAGATAAAGGCATGAGGAATTTGGGGGTGGGGGTAGAGCTCTGTACTTGGGGAGGGGGGTAGATTAAGCAAAGTAATTATTGATTGTAAACTAGCCAGTGTGATATGCACTCATGAACTTTACACCCTGTGTGTACCACACACTTCTGAACCCTGCCATTCTGTGTGTTATGCACCTCTGAGCACTGCACACTGTGTGTATCACACTCTTGAACCCTGCGCTATGTGTGTAATGCACTCCTGAACCCTGCCACTCTGTGCACTACGCACTCCTGAACCCTTCACTATATGTGAACCCTTCACTCACTGTATATACAGTACTTGGTTGTACATTTCATTGTGCATTTCATACTCCTGACCACTGCACTATATACACTGGGCTGTATATGGCATACTCCTGAACACTGTACTCTTAATGCTATATTTTACATTGCATATTTCTGAAGTGTTTGTTGTCTCAACAGTGGCTGGTTGCTAAGTAGTCACTGGCTATTCTGTAAAGTTCTTCTTTAAGGTAGGCTAAAAAACATACATAATAGAAGAATTCTATTTTTATTTTTTTTTTGCATATTTGTGCTGATTGTTGAATGTTTCTGTTATACTCTCACTTGTACCATAGGGACTGCAGTGGGTGTGTACCATGTATGTATGTAATAAGTAGGCTTATTAGGTACAAAAACCCGCACTATTAGTTATAAAAAAATAAACTACCATAAAAAATAAAAACCATGAAAGAGTAGCTATCACTTCACAGTGCAATCACCACACTAATATCAATAAATGTACACCTACTAACTGTGAACCGCTCCTTAATAAAGTCATCAAATGTGGACACAAATGTGCATATAAACAACAAAGCTCATAAATTTACATAAATATTATAAATAAAGTAAAAATCGTAAAAACAATCCCATATATCATCCAACTAGGTTGTAAGTAAAAAAATGTGAGAACAGTCAAATATATCATCCAATTAGGTTAAATCATCCAATTAGATTGTAAGTGTCCAGAAAAAAACACCACCACAGTTCATGTGCCACAAGTAAAGGTAAATCTTCCACGGTATCAGACATATTCCAGTACGTGATACGATGGACCCCTTAAAATAATCAAGGTGGTCAAAAGCGCTTAAATCACATAGGCAACAGGTCAGCACCACCAAAGTCACATCTCCATATTCCACAGCTCTTGCATAAAAAGGCTCAAAGAGATATATGCAAAAAAGATCCAATTGTACAGTGTTGCCAGTGACTTTTAATAAAATAATAAAAAGTAGTAACAATGTTTTGTGCAGAGGCACATACAAGTGCCTGTTCACAGCAGAGAAGCCTTTAAGAAAGCCTGGATGGCCGATACGTGTGAGCCGCACTCTGTGTGTGAATGGACACACAGAGCAGTGGCTCAGGAGCGAGCCTGCTCAGGTGCTCCCAAAGCAAGCTGTTTGTTATGGGGGCACTCTGCAGGCAGGAGGGGCCAGGAGCGCAGCGCATATGAAAAGAGGAGGATTGGGGCTGCTGTGTGCAATACTACTGCACAGAGCAGGTAATTATGACATGTCTGTTATAAAAAAATATGCAGATAATATTGCTTTCATTTTCCTTTGGGATATTTTCCTTTTTTCATGACAATTTTTATCTTGGGTTTGTTAAAGCATGTAAGGAAGGTGTTGCTGACAGTCCATTCCAAAGCTGAGGCTGAAAATCTGCCACTCTGGGTAATGAAAGCCTGCAATGCAGACTGCCAGACTTGGGGGTGTAGATATAGTGTAGAATATTTTTTTAAATTTTGCAGCTCCGGAGGGCAGTTGATGTCTGCTTTAGCTGCACAGCATGGCCTCTGTCTAATATTTGTAGCTAATGTCTCTGAAACAATACACTTAATTTCAATAGTGAAATTAAATCTGCTTTGTCTCCCCCTCTTATATTGCGGCCTAACCAAGCACCTTACATACTGTAAAGCCACTGAACAATATTTGTGGCAATTGTGTGATACACAAATGGCTGGTATTTTTACCATGTCTGATGGCTGTATGCTATAGGCAGAGCCTGCAGACCACAATGGTGGTATAGGTAGGGTAAAAAGGCCCATATTTTCCATTTGCTGCTCATATACTGTCCTGAAGCTAGCCAATTTCTGCCAAACACATGATTGAAGTCTCTATTTTGGTAATAGTTGGGGGGGGGGGGGGAGTGATATGGGCATGTAGTTTTAAAGTGTTTTTGTGAACTTTGTTTTGACATGTTTTGACACTTTTAAGATAATGCAGTGTGGTGCTGCAAAAAAGTTCACAAACCATGCCAACTATACTTTACTGTTTTTATTCCTGGACAATTTTAAGAGTACATTTCCCAAGCTTGTAGATCTGTTGTGGCTGCTGTTACTATCAATCAAATCAGATCTATTACCCCTTGATAAAGAAAAAAAATCAGATGTGTAAAAATTGTAAAAAAAAATAAAAAATACATTTTCAAGTTTTCATGAATCAGATTGGGGTTCCGCTGATGTATTTAAGCCAAACCAAATGTAAAAGTTAAAACGTAAATTACGCATTCAAAATATGTGATGCTCATACTGTACTGTTTTGTAACACCACATACTTAGCTCAAAGGCAATTCCCAAGCATATCATTTAAAAAATTGGTGTTTTTTTTACATGTTGCCTTTAAGGTTGCATTAAAAGAAGGACCCCCTTCCCCCAATAAAGTGTCTTTAAAAAATGATTTTTTTTGCTCTGTTAAATGTGCCCCATGAATGAAAGTGCCCAGCTCCTCGTGTCCTTTTGACAATAGCTTGCTTATAAAGCATGAAGATGGCCAGAATTTAGTATCACAATTTGCGCCCTACAGAGTTCAGTGGGATTTGCTGCTAAGTTTGGGAATTGTGGATTTCAAACAGGAATCAACTACCCCCCCCCCCCCCCCGCCAATTGAACATGGGTAGATTCACACATTCTAATGCCCTACCTTGATAGGGAACCTGATATGACGGGGGGGGGGGCTCTCTTACTGCCCCAATCCAAAAACCATTGCATAGTGGAAGACAAAGTTCAGGGAGGAAGGATTGGCACGAGTGCTGGTGGATGGTCGTGCCACTAGAAATGTCACTGTCATCACATGGCCAAAGATAACAGATAATTACAAACAAAAATACAGCAGGAACAGGCCAGGGTCAGAAACCAATACTGCAGGCAGACACAGAGTCAGGATCAGATTGAATCAGTAATTTGCAGGCAGTGAAATACCATAGTGGCAGGAAGAAATTGAAAGTGGGTAATAAGCTGGGATCAATACAGGAGCAGGTAAGCAGACAGAGGAGAACCATAGAGTAAGGGAATAAGCTGGGTAAGTAACAGATTGAGCACAGAATTATGAGTCACAGAAGTATAGCTGAAGATCCCTCAGCACTGGCGTCTTGTAGGTCTCAGCCTTAATTAGAATGCTTGGCACCACTATTCACAATGAGCATGCATACATGCATGCATACTCGCACACACGCTGCAAGATGTACACATGCATGTTTTTGTGCACGTACTGGAATCCAGCTGTGCAAGAGGGCTTAATCTTCCTTACACATTCCTAACAGTCAATAAAGTTCAGTCAAAATATAAAAAAGAAAGAATTGGGGCTAGGTGCGTAAACAATATGTAAATATTGGGTGAAAATATTATAATGAAACCGTGAAGGATGTCCTGAAGCTAAACACTATAACCCCGATACAAGGGCACAAGAGACAGAGATATAGAGAACAGTGCAGCGCTGGACAAATACCACAAAATGTGAATGTGATATATCAATGAATCAATAACAAACAATAGAGATTGATATCCAATAAATAATGATGTTGACATCAAATGAGTTAATAAATAATAAATCAATTAAGTGCTAATGAAAATATCAGTAAAACATAATAAAATATAAAATATTGTGAAAAAATGGTTCAAATGATGAAGTGAAAGTGAAATGAAGTCCAAAAAATTGAGATGTTCCTGCTATTCCTGCTAGGAATTTTATGTACTTGTTTTTAACTTTTAAATAAACCAGCCATAGATTCTCTGCACTATTGGAGTCTCTTTTTTTCTTTTGAAAATCCACGGTTCGACTTTGCTGGATCTTTGGAAGTATACATTGATTGCTCTGTGGTGATTGTCTCCCAGTAACACATCATCTAAGGTGTTCCCTGTTGCTGCTCATCGGCTGTCCATGAAGGAAGTTGGCGAGACTCTTGGAATAAAATAGTAAATTTTATTAATACACCTAAAAACAGACGTAAAGATGTCTATGACATACAAAAAAGAACGTACATTCCATACAGAATAAATATGAGATCAAAACAAGAATTATACAGATGTAATATTAAATGTACTCTCCTAGGGTTGATGTACCCCTATGGATTGTCCATACATTTGTAAATGCTTGCAGCTCCCAAGTCCCTGATGAAGGTATCAGAATACCAGAAACGTGTCAGGTATAGGGGTACATCAACCCCAGGAGAGTACATTTAATATTACATCTGTATAATTCCTTTTTTGATCTCATATTTATTCTGTATGGAATGTACGTTCTTTTTTGTATGTCATAGACCTCTTTACGTCTGTTTTTAGGTATATTAATAAAATTTACTATTTTATTCCAAGAGTTGGTGGTCTATTAAAGTCCCAGTCCAAGCGGGATATTTTCTTCTGTGTTTCAATACGTCAGGGATGGGACCACCACACTCCATATCTGTCATGACGGAAGCCTCCTTTTTTCTGATATTTCTACTAAGCCTGTTTTGACCCCCCTGAATAAAGGTGGTGGCAGGCTTTCCGGTAAGCCTCCATTGCTTTATCACCAGGTGGCGGGCAGCACTAGCGGTGGAATACTGACCCTGGGTCTTGTATTGAACATCTCAATGTTTTGGACTTCATTTCACTTTCACTTCATCATATGAACTATTTTTTCACAATATTTTATATTTTATTATGTTTTTGTGATATTTTCATTAGCAGTTAATTGATTTATTGTATATTAACTCATTTGATGTCCACATCATCATTTATTGGATATCAATCACTATTGTTTGTTATTGATTCATTGATATATCACATTCGCATTTTGTGGTATTTGTCCAGCGCTGCACTGTTCATTTTATCAATAAAGTTCAGTCATTTGTTCATTTTTATTTTTATTCTACCAACTATTGAATTTTAACTTTTGCACAGAATGGTATCTGCTACCATGGACTCCAATGACTATTTTGGGGAAGTCTATTTCCTCAATTGAGAAAGGGCTCTGGCAAGGTTTCTTTTTTTAATACAACAATGTGGCCAAATACAAAGGTGTGGGATCTATCCTGGCCAGCCTAGTTGGTCAGGGTTAGAATGCAACCTTTGAGGTGGCCTAAGGATACAAATTTAAAGCTGAAACAAGCTATGGAGGGCTTCTCTTTGCCACAATACCCGGCAAACAGCATGGCTGGTGGAGCCTACCTGAAGGGCAAGGAGGCTGGTAACTTAGAGTTACTTCACTCTCCTCTGTGAGTTCTCCTAACAAGTTGCATTTTCAGTGAGTACTGTTTATGACACATTTCTTAACAATTGTACAGAAAATAGTTTTCTATTTTAATGCTTGCAAAGCTGAACTGTTGATTTTTACTTTTAAGATAAAAGTACCTGAGTTCCATGCCAGCCTCTGCTTCATGTTTACATTAATTGCTGGGCCTTGTACATGCCCAGTTTTGAGTTGAGCCGGTGGCAGCATCAGACAACCCCCCCCCCCCCCCCGCCCCCCATCCCTTTAGAAATGTATAGGTTTTATGGTGGGATGTATAATATATAGTGTTTGTGTATTGTTGGCTCTCATTACTTAGTTAGTTGGGGTCTTTAGGTCCTTTTAGACTATGATTTGTTTAGCAGGTTTAGCAGATTCAAAATGGTTTTCAGGATGGGCCTTAAAGGACCCTGACTCCAGCCCCCCCCCAAACAACAGCTGCATTGTGTATGTGAGTGGATCCCAGCCATGCTGTCAGTCTGTGTGAAACCCTTTAGCTGTAGACAGTAGGTTTCTGTGTCTGTGACGTTACTCCTCCTCCTGGCTAAATTTCATAGTTCTCTTACTTCCTGTTTCCTTCCTTTTCCAGTCCTGATACTACATGTTCCATGATCCTTTGAGCCTCTGTACCTTCAGGGCGGGCTATGGGTGTAACTTGTACCAGTTCTGGGAGTTGATGTGGGTGGGTCCTAAGGTTACTGTGGGTGTTTCTGGGCCTTCATGTGGGTGGTGAATGGTGTAAATGTGTCATACTTCCTCCTGGGTCATTCCTGTCTTGCAGCATGCCAAAGAATAATGGCTTCCTGCAAGACTACATTGGAAGGGCTATGGGAGGTTATTAAGAAGGTGTTTCTTTCATATGTAAATAAATCACTTCACAGAAGGAAGGGCTCTGGGAGGGTGGGATCTGAGGAGCAGGACTTTCCCAGACACTGGTCAGCCTATTCAACAAGGCAGGATTTAATTCTAATTGTGATCCATTCAAATCCTGCCCAGCAGCAGCACAGCTAGCTTTCAGAACAAGCTTTGTAAGAAGGGGTTTTCTTCTTGAATAATGCTGTGATCTCTGAGGCGGGACTTAGGAGGTTTGGATTCTTCCTGTAGGTATGACTGGGCGGGGTTGAATGCTAGTTAGGATTTTTTTCAATCCCACCCACCACCAGAGCTGTGAAGGAAGTTACATAATTTGCAGAGTCATGAATCAGACTGAGACAGAAGTACAGTTAAATCTCCCTTGTTTAATAATAAAAAAAGGTAAACAGAGTAAACGTAGTCAAAGCATAGCCGGAGTTCAGGAACCAGAACGGATAGTCAGACAAGCCAAAACGTCAGGGAGCCAGAGATGAGCGTAGTAGAATAGCATGCAAGATCTGGAGAAAGAAGGAATGTCAGACAAGCAAGTCTTTAACAGGAACACAGGAGAGCGTCTCTAAAGATGTGACTAAGGCAAAGGCAGAGATCATCTGGGCTGGGCAGCTTAAGTAGACAGGACTGACGAGCAGGATATCATCAACAGGTGAGTCACTGTGGCAAAATAGGAACTGGCAATTAGCCAACAGCTGAGCAGCCAGCTCAGAGAAGGAAGGGCTGAGCCCAGCCCTGACAGGCTGGTACTGATCATTCCATTCAGTACTAGTAAAAAGAAAGGTATAGGTCAGCTTTAAAGAAGGGACTTCTCCCTTATAATAAAATTTACAACAAATGCACCTTTAGAAATGTTTAGTAATGGCAACCTATAAACAAATACTAATGCCGTATACACACGAGCGGACTTTACGGCAGACTTTGCACGGCGGACTTTTCGACGTACTTTACGACGGACTTTCTGAATGAACGGACTTGCCTACACACAATCCACCAAAGTCTGTCGAATTCGTACGTGATGACGTACGACCGGACTAAAACAAGGAAGTTCATAGCCAGTAGCCAATAGCTGCCCTAGCGTGGCTTTTTGTCCGTCGAACTAGCATACAGACGGCAGACTTTTTGACCGGACTCGATTTCAACGGATTAATTTAAAACATGTTTCAAATCTAAGTCCCTCCAACTTTTGAGAAAACAAAGTCCGCTGGAGCCCACACACGATCGAATTGTCCGACCAAATCCCGTCCGCCGGGCAAAGTCTGCCATAAAGTCCGCTCGTGTGTACGCGGCATTACAGATAATTACAAACTTTTTATTCTTTGCATACTTTATTTCTTTACGTCTCCACAGATGAATCCATATCTCTTTACCTCTTGGATTTCTGCCAATAAGTCTAATGCCCCGTACACACGGTCGGATTTTCCGATGGAAAATGTCCGATCGGAACGTGTTGTTGGAAATTCCGACCATGTGTGGGCTCCATCGGACATTTTCCATCGGATTTTCCGACACACAAAGTTGGAGAGCAGGAGATAAAATTTTCCGACAACAAAATCCGTTGTCGGAAATTCCGATCGTGTGTACACAAATCCGACGGACAAAGTGCCACGCATGCTCAGAATAAATAAAGAGATGAAAGCTATTGGCCACTGCCCCGTTTATAGTCCCGACATACGTGTTTTACGTCACCGCGTTTAGAACGATCAGATTTTCCGACAACTTTGTGTGACCGTGTGTATGCAAGACAAGTTTGAGCCAACATCCGTCGGAAAAAATCCATGGATTTTGTTGTCGGAATGTCCGAACAAAGTCCGACCGTGTGTACGCCCTATTAATGTGCCTCCTGAAACATGTGACAGGAACTTTCCAGGATGCAACTGTGCATCACCAGTGCCTCAAGAAACCAGGAAGTGGAAAACAGTAATTGTAAGTAAAAGCAAAAATGTTTTGTTTTACTAATGAATGTAAGATGATATCATACTAGCACACAGAGCTGTTTGCTAATGTGATTTTTAGCTAAAGGGAGGAAAGGTCCACTTTTCATATATATATATATATATATATATATATATATATATATATATATATATATATATATATATATCACATTCAGTAAAAGGCAAGGTCCTCTCAAATTGCCCAGGACCCATAATTGATAGTAATCATCAACTTATAGGAAGTGTAAAATGTACCTGTAATAAAAAGTTAGAATTATACTTACCTTACCCCTGTCGTCGACATCATTGGGTGTAAAGGCCAGGACTTACAGAGCAGGTGAAATCTCATGAAAGACACTCCAGTCCATTGCAAGATAATCTTGTTGCTAGATTTAGAAAGAAGGAATGTGGCGTCATCCCCATCTAGGCACCATAGGCAGATGACATGAGTGAGGTAGATATAACTAGGGGATTGGTGAAAGGGGTGGGGTGCCAGACAGTGTACGGAGATCTTGTATTTTTCTGCAAGGCTCACTTTAAGTTGCTCATATGTCAAATTAGGGTAGCCTGTATATCTTCTACACCTTTGGTACTGTATATCATTTCTGAAACAGTTATCCAGGACAGGTTAAAAGAAAAAAAGATCCCCCAATTTGTTCTCTGTTTTTCTTTCTAAAATTTTACGCACCACTGTGGGAGATGATGTTCTATACAGACTGTTAGTATTTACAAAATAATAATAACAATAATACATTATTAATATTAAATAACAAAAAGTTATAAGGTAAAAAGGTAAAACTATACTTTAAATATTTTGCCATAAAAAAGAAGTCAACATGCTTGCTGTTTAGTCTTGGAAACAGAGGTCTACATCATGTAAAAATGTAAAAACAAAGTCTTACACATTTTTAGAAAGCATTTTAAGAATAAAAAAATCTATTATTTCCTGCATTAAAAGCGTAATAATTTTTTTTCTAGTATTTAACTGAGAGAACAACGGAGCCAGGATATATGAAAGCAAGAATGCCAGCACTGGCCATAGCTTATGATCTGATCCCATTACACCATGCTGTAAATAAATATACATTCTGGTTTTGTGGATGTGAATATTCATAGCTGGAAGAAGACAAGGAGAGACTCTGATCAACATCAAAGACCTCTCATTTGATCAGAGGTTTAGGCATCAACCTCACACAGTGTATGGAACAAGGACTACAGCCATTTTGCTTTGATCTGCTTCAATCATCTTGACAGCTTTCTCCTCTGAGTGATTGCCTGACTTTTGGAAAGTATTTTGTTTTTCTTTTGCATGCTGAGCTTGATTATTAAATACCACAAACATAAATAATGCCAACTAAACCATGTGTTATGCAATCTGTAATAAAAATAATACATTTTATCTTTAAAAGACATGTGCTTTATAAAATAAAATAAAATCACGGTTTTGGGGGCTAATTAATTGCTGCATGGGTTTAAAATAACCACCCCCAGAAAAGATTATCTTTTTGGGCTCTTTTTATGAAAGAACCATATTCTATATGAACCATACTACTGTAACAAATTCAACCCAGCACTACAGCCTGCCTTTAATATATATGCATGCAACACAAAAACTGCAAAATTGTGTCTGCTGTGAAGTACACTTTTACAGAATAGAGATTTACTAGTTTTCTAATAAAGTTTCAAAATAATGGATATATGCAATGATTGTTAACCTTTGACACCAAAAGCAATAACTTTCTCCTAGAATTACCCCCATTGCAAAGAATAGGCTACTGTGTCATCGGCTCTAACTTGACTTAGAATATTGTGATTACGTGACAAATAATTTAAGATTACTGTAATTTTGTAATTATTGGCAATGTGTGTCTGATGAACAAATAGGGAAAGTGCTGTATATAAGCTCAAGTCGAATATGCCTAATGGCAAATCCAGCCCATTAGACATTTGTAATTCAGCAAAAAATTGTTTGAAACAATATGCACGTGTTGTGTTGTATAAACCATAACAACATATGGAGCCACCATTGTGATATTCAAGAAATAACGGTGATCACTCCATAGTGACAGCTTTAGGCCTGGGCCCCCCAGGGCCCGACCCCAACATTCCCCAGGGCCCGCCCACTGGTCGTCCCACTGAAACCACCCTCTGGCCACCCCCCGAGTCCTTCGGTGCACCCACTTTTATTTTAACACTCTTACACCTTAATATATGAAAAGTGGATTACAATACTTACAACAGTAAGGGATTATAATACTCCCTTTTTCCTCTGTGATACATGAATCAATCAATCAATCAATCAATTAAACAACTCTTGACTGGTGCTGGGCGTGGGTGGGGATGCATTGTGGAGACTGGTTTGGAGGGATGGATGGTGCTGGGCATGGGTGGGGATGCGTTGTAGAGACTGGTTTGGAGAGATGGATGGTGCTGGGTGTGAGTGGAGATGCGTTGTGGAGACTGGTTTGGAGGGATGGATGGTGCTGGGTGTGGATGGGGATCAGTGGCGGCTGGTGCTCACAATTTTTGGGGGGGTGCAAACAAACTGAAAAATACTGAAACTACCCCCCCACCAATTGCAGCCACTTGTGCCCATCATATGCAGCCACTTGTGCCCATAAAACACAGCCATTGTGCCCATCAAACACAGCCAATTGTGCCCATCAAACACAGCCACTTGTGCCCATCAAACGCAGCCACTTGTGCCCATCAAATGCAGCCATTGTGCCCATCAAATGCATCCATTGTGCCCATCAAACACAGCCACTTGCCCATCAAATGCAGCCATTGTGCCCATCAACTGAAAAATACTGAAACTCCCCCCCACCAAAATTGCAGCCACTTGTGTCCATCAAACACATCCATTGTGCCTATCAAAGGCAGCCACTTGCCTATCAAATGCAGCCACCTGTGCCCATCAAATGCAGCCACTTGTGCCCAAACGCAGCCATTGTGCCCATCAAACGCATCCATTGTGCCCATCAAACGCTGCCACTTGTGCCCAAACGCAGCCACCTGTGCCCATCAAATGCAACCACTTGCCCATCAAATGCAGCCACCTGTGCCCATCAAACACAGCCACCTGTGCCCACCAAATGCAGTCACTGTGCCCACCGACCCCCCCACTCCCCCCGGCATGTGGATAGCGGCTCTGGCACCCCTGCATGCAGATCGTGGCTCTGGCCACTGGTGGGGATGCGTTGTGGAGACTGGTCTAGAGGGATGGAGTAGATGCTGGGTGGGGATGAAGATGATTGAGCTGCATTGTGAAAATGGGGTGAATGAACTGGACTGACCTGCACAGAGTCCTGATATCAACCCAATAGAACACCTAGAACACCTTTGGGATGAATTATAGCAGAGACTGCGAGCCAGGCCCTCTCGTACATATCAGTGCCTGAACACACAAATGCGCTTCTGGAAGAATGGTCAAACATTCCCATAGACATACTCCTAAGCCTTGTAGACAGCCTTCACAGAAGAGTTAAAGCTGTTATAGCTGCAAAGGGTGGGCCAACTCAATATTGAACCCTACGGACTAAGACTGGGATGCCATTAAAGTTCATGTGGTGTTTAGAGTCAGGTGTCCCAATACTTTTAGTAATATAGTGTATAATGTGTGTATGTATATATATATATATATATATATATATACATATATATATATATATATATATATATATATATTTATTTATTTATTTATTTGTTTGTTTTTGCATTTTTAGAAGAGAGCATCCTTCTGTCTTTTGCAGAGGGGAAAGCCCAGTGCATATTAAACATCCGCAAAGTGGTTAAAGACTGCAGCCTATGGGCCAGGTGTCCTAGCTGGATGCTATGCATAATAAATATCATATCAGCTCAAGGGTCCAGGATGGAGGAAGCATCTGTGAAGAAATTGCTCGAGATCACCAGAGCCAGTTTGCACATCTTGTCTAAAGGAAGTGGTGAGTGATTCTGCTGCGGTTTCAGGTCAAGTGAAAGCTTATGACATATCAAATGTCAAGGAGGCATCACGCAGGAAGTACTGTATGTTGCCCTGCCTTGCTTGGAGGATTCAGGATTTTCAATGGATTCAAGATTTTCTCCAGTTGGAGACAGTGATTCTCGCTCTTCCAAGTTGTATACTGTGCCAGAATCTCCTACCTTTGACTTCTCTCTAGTTCCTGCCCTGGTAGAAACAGTTAAAGAGGCCAGGTCTCCTAGCTGGATGCTATGCATGATAAATATCATATCAGCTCAAGGGTCCAGGATGGAGGAAGCATCTGTGAAGAGATTGCTCGAGATCACCAGAGCCAGTTTGCACATCTTGTCTAAAGGAAGTGGTGAGTGATTCTGCTGCGGTTTCAGGTCAAGTGAAAGCTTATGACATATCAAATGTCAAGGAGGGCATCACGCAGGAAGTTTGTACATCTTGTCTAAAGGAAGTTGTGAGTGATTCTGCTGCGGTTTCAGGTCAAGTGAAAGCTTATGACATATCAAATGTCAAGGAGGCATCATGCAGGAAGTACTGTATGTTGCCCTGCCTTCCTTGGAGAATTCAGGATTTTCAATGGATTCAAGATTTTCTCCAGTTGGAGACAGTGATTCTCGCTCTTCCCAGTTGTATACTGTGCCAGAATCTCCTACCTTTGACTTCTCTCTAGTTCCTGCCCTGGTAGAAACAGTTAAAGAGGCTATGAGGTAGTAGGAAGACACCTTGCCACCTAAGAAGCAACGCAAGTACTAACATAACCTCAAAAAGTCCATTATATTTTTTCCTCTCATTTTTGAGATTCAAGAAAAAATTGAGGAAAAGTGGGCTCAAAGTTATGTTCTTTCAGTGGAAGGATGCTGGGTTATGGGACACCATCCCAAAGGTAGACACTTCCTTCCTGCTAAAACAAATAATGTAATCGCGCCAAAGTCCATAGAAATAAAACCAAACAAATAAATAGAAAAATAGTCAATGAATGATTCCAGAGGGAAGTCTGTGATCCATGGATCAATGAAAATCCAGGAACCAGGGAAATCTATTTCTCCAAGATACCAAGGGCAGCTTCCTGTTGAGTGAAGTCAATCCTCCGTGTATGCATAAAAAACCAAAGAAGAAAGCGCCTCTTAAGTATAACGGATTTATTCATATGTTAAAAATATAGTAAACACTCACAATGAGGTAGATGATATGCTGCTTCCATAAAGAACTAGTCCCGGTGTCTCTCGGTAGTAACTAGTGATCAGGGGGAGCCTAGATGGACGCCGTGCGGTTGGCCGCGGACCTCCGCTCGGAGGCACCGGCTGTACAAGCGGTGTAGTGAAGAAGTCACTTCCGCGTTCCAGCGGATCACATGGGAGATGACGTCACTCGGACATCTAGTGGTTAGTGGTTCCCAGCTAATCTGAACTGTCCGAGTGACGTCATCTCCATCTAGGCTCCCCCTGATCACTAGTTACTACCGAGAGACACCGGGACTAGTTCTTTATGGAAGCAGCATATCATCTACCTCATTGTGAGTGTTTACTATATTTTTAACATATGAATAAATCCGTTATACTTAAGAGGCGCTTTCTTCTTTGGTTTTTTATACTTCCTTCCTGCTGGCTTTGCTTGCAGAAGCTTAGCATTGCATGTCATTGCTGAGCCTGTCATCTACTAGGACCCCTAGATCTTTTCCATCCTAGATTCCCTGAGAGGTTCTCCCCCTAGTGAGTGACTATTTTTAGCACCCAGATGTATTATTTAACATTTTCACCATTAAGCCTAGGTTCACATTGGTATGATTTTGGCATGCTATTTGTCATGTCAAATTGCATGCCAAATCAGAGCCTATTGCCAACAATGGCACTGTCTGAATCGGTGCGACACCAACTTTGCAGCGCCACGCCGATTCCCAGAAGTAGACCCTGTACTACTTTTGGCGACTTTGTGGGGTGCGATTTGCATAGACATCTGTGCAGGAACCCGCACAGATGTCTATGCAAATCACCGCTCCAATATGAACCTAGGTTAAACCTCATTTGCCATGTAGTTGCCCCACCCATTATTTAGTTGAGATCCTCCTGTAAGGGTTCCACATCTTGTTGCAAACATTGAGATTGAGCTATTTATACCAACCTCTATATAATTTATGAATAAATTAAACAGAATTGGTCCCAGGACAGATCCTTGGGGGACCCCACTTACCACCTCAGCCCATTCTGAATGCTCACTTTTTATCACCACCCTTTGGACACACCCCTGTAACCAGTTTTCTATGTGTCTGTACTGTTTCTGGTATCAAGTGTTTTATAAATACAGTTTACTGTATATGTACAGTATGTGTATCCTATAAAAATAAAATATATTAGAGAAACCACTTAAATGCAAGCACAGTCAATATACAAGAGTCACTTTGAGTTCTAAAGTAAAGGTGTGAGATATGTCTCTTGAGTAACATGACCATAATGCACTATGCATTGCAGCAACTCCCTGGAATCCTGGACATACCCAGCGAACGCAAGTTACTCTGCACCATGGGCATACCTGCCGCCTAGCTACAGGGGGCCTGTGCAGCTTCCTGTCATATTAGCACCCCCACAAAATCGCAAAGTCTAGTTCCATCCACCTTGTTTCATTCAAAGGTTGTATGGCTCGGAACAGTGGAGAACAAAGACTTACTTTGGAAGTTTGCAGTCAGTGTGTCCAAGCCGAGGTGTCCTCCCACACACCAATAGACAAACGGTCATCAAGAAAAAGAAGAAGCCGGCAACTCCATAACATCAAGCGTATTTATTGTAAAGCCTTCACAGTGAGTACAGTCAGCAGCAGATTAGTTTCGGCAATAAGCCTTTTTCACAGCCAGCACCAACAAGGCTTATAGCCGAAACTAGTCTGATGCTGAGTGTACTCACTGTGAAGGCTTTACAATAAATACGCTTGATGTTATGGAGTTGCCAGCTGCTTCTTTTTCTTGATGACCGTCCATCCACCTTGTGTCCCACAGCTGAGCTCCAGTTCTCCATTCAAAATTCATATTGAATTTTACATTGAACTCAAGTCGAATTCTCACTACACATATTGCTGAAATCAAAGACTGTGTGTTATTAAAATACCATTTTGAAATAATGCTGTTTTTGTTAAAGCTTAAAGGTGATTTAAAGAGTCATTTAATCATTTGATGAAGCTTTTTCTTTTGTTTGTTCACTTTGCTGCAATCAAATCGAAAACAATATAACATTTTAGTTTCGACCAAATTGAAAAGTCTAGTATATATACAGTATGTATACTCTGCATCCAGTCAGTGTAGCCTAGAGATCTACATTCTACAGTGCATTCCATGATGTACTATTTCTAATCTACTTCAGGCAGTGTATTTGATATATATATATATATATATATATATATATATATATATACCGACAGTCTAATATATATATATATATATATATATATATATATGGACTTCTCCTTGCTCCTCATCTGGAATATCCAACCCCACTAAACCTCCAGTCCTCTCAAAAACCTGCACTGAGAGGAATTAAGGTATAGCAATAGGTGTCCCAAGTACTTGCAGCCAATCTGCTATCAGCACATCTCCATCTGATTTTAGCAGGCAAATTTCCCTACCCCAGTTGCTAAACTGTAAAAAGAATTTCGGTTCCAGACTTCCACATGCTCAGCGTTTAAATTTTAGCTTGGCCAAATTGCTAGTACTGCAACTGCTGCCTTTTCAGCTGATATATATATACACTCTGCAGCATCCAGTGTAACGTATATCTACAGTGCAACCGTAGTGCAGTTGCTACTACTTTTCTGGTGGTGTACACATTACACAATACAGTGCAACCGTAGTGCAGTTGCTACTACTTTTCTGGTGGTGTACATATTACACAATACAGTGCAGCCGTAGTGCAGTTGCTACTACTTTTCTGGTGGTGTACACATTACACAATACAGTGCAACCGTAGTGCAGTTGCTACTACTTTTCTGGTGGTGTACATATTACACAATACAGTGCAGCCGTAGTGCAGTTGCTACTACTTTTCTGGTGGTGTACACATTACACAATACAGTGCAACCGTAGTGCAGTTACTACTTTTCTGGTGGTGTACACATTACACCATAGTGCAGTTACTACTTTTCTGGTGGTGTACACAGCACACAATACAGTGCAACCTTAGTGCAGTTGCTATTACTTTTCTGGCGGTGTACACATTACACAATACAGTGCAGCTGTAGTGCAGTTGCTACTACTTTTCTGGTGGTGTGCACATTACACAATATAGTGAAGTTGCTACTACTTTTTTGGTGATGTACACATTACACAATACAGTGCAGCCGTAGTGCAGTTGCTACTACTTTTCTGGTGGTGTACACATTACACAATACAGTGCAGCCGTAGTGCAGTTGCTACTACTTTTCTGGTGGTGTACACATTACACAATACAGTGCAACCGTAGTGCAGTTGCTACTACTTTTCTGGTGGTGTACATATTACACAATACAGTGCAGCCGTAGTGCAGTTGCTACTACTTTTCTGGTGGTGTACACATTACACAATACAGTGCAACCGTAGTGCAGTTACTACTTTTCTGGTGGTGTACACATTACACCATAGTGCAGTTACTACTTTTCTGGTGGTGTACACAGCACACAATACAGTGCAACCTTAGTGCAGTTGCTACTACTTTTCTGGTTGTGTACACAGCACACAATACAATGCAACCGTAGTGCAGTTGCTACTACTTTTCTGGTGGTGTACACATTACACAATACAGTGCAGTGTGGTGCAGTTGCTACTACTTTTCTGGTGGTGTACACATTACACAATATAGTGCAGTTGCTACTACTTTTCTGGTGATGTACACATTACACAATACAGTGCAGCCATAGTGCAGTTGCTACTACTTTTCTGGTGGTGTACACAGCACACAATACAGTGCAACCATAGTGCAGTTGCTACTACTTTTCTGATGGTGTACACAGTACACAATACAGTGCAGTGTGGTGTTGCCAAACAAAATATACATCATGTCCGGAAGGCCACCAAGGAGAGGCAGATGCTCACAGGCCAAGGGGCAAGCAGGCTCTGTGGCTACAGTTAACAGTGCTGGTCGTGGACATGGTGCATACTCTGCAGGTGGCCGTGGGGCACGCTTGTCCTTTTTTTCTGCTGCCGGCCATGTTATTGAGCCAGAACATGCAGAAGAGTTGGTGGAGTGGATAACAAAGCCGTCCTCATCCTCCTCATCCTCTGTCAAATGCAGCTGCCAAAGTGGCCTATTCCACCGCCTCCTTGTCCACAGTCACTCCTTCCGTAGCCCCACCATCATGCATGGAGGAGTCCCCCGAACTTTTCGACCACAGTGTCAGGTACATGCTGATGGAGGATGTGCAGTGATTAGAAGGCTCCGATGTTGGTTCCCAGGTTGAGGATGGAGTAACGTGAGCCTGGAAAGAGGGGGTGCCCAAGAAGGACAAGAAACTGGCAGTCATGTTCCCCCAGCTGCAGCATATTGCCAAGTTTGCTCCAGTGACGAGGAGGGAGGGGATGAAGAGGTCACTGACTCTACTTGGGTGCCTGATAGAAGAGAAGAGGAGGCACAACTCCAACAAGGCAGGGTGTCCTCTAGGGGGCAGCTTAAGGGCAGCCACCCTACTGCATCACAACGCAGAGCACCGCAGGTGCAGGGCGCTGCTGACTCCCCGCTGATTTTGAAAAGTTCCTTGGTGTGGGCCTTTTTTGACACGCGTGTAGCAGATCGCACCATTGCTGTTTGCAACCTATGTCTGAAGCTGATCAAGTGTGGCCAGAACAGCAGATGCTTGGGCACCACATGCTTGACTAGACATATGATGACCTCCCATGCAGTCCGTTAGCAACAGCACTTGAAAGACCCATATCAAAGAAAAAGGTGGACTTCTCCTTGCTCCTCATCTGGAATATCCAACCCCACTAAACCTCCAGTCCTCTCAAAAACCTGCACTGAGAGGAATGAAGGTATAGCAATAGGTGTCCCAAGTACTTGCAGCCAATCTGCTATCAGCACATCTCCATCTGATTTTAGCAGGCAAATTTCCCTACCCCAGTTGCTAAACCGTAAAAAGAAATTCGGTTCCAGCCATCCACATGCTCAGCGTTTAAATTTTAGCTTGGCCAAATTGCTAGTACTGCAACTGCTTCCTTTTCAGCTGGTAGACTCTGCCCCCTTTCGTGAATTTGTGCAATGTGCTGTACCTCAGTGGCAGATTCCAAAACGCCATTTCTTTTCATGGAAGGCCATTCCGGCTCCCTACCGGCATGTGGAAGGCAATGTTTTGGCATCGTTGGACAGGGCGGCCAGCAGTAAGGTGCATATTACCGCTGACTGGCAGGCATGGGCAGGTACCTTTCCTTCATGGCGCACTGGGTAACTCTGCTGGCAGCAGGGAAGGATGAAGGACAAGGTTCAGTATTGTTGGAGCTTGTTCCGCCACCACACCTCCAAAATGCTAGTGGTCATTCTTCCACAGCTCTCTCCTCCACCCCTCCACTTCTTCTTCCTCTATGGCCTCTTCTTCAGATTTCTCCTCTGAACCAGCGGTGCTCAGTAAGCTGTCAAGGGCCTACGCAAGCACACAGAGAAAAAGATGATATGCGGTGCTTGATTTGGTCTGCTTAGGGGACAGGTGTAGGGATTAGCTTCGTGTTCGAGTTGAACGCATGTTCGAATCGAACATCGTGTGTTCAGTCGTTCGCCAAATTACGAACGATATGGGCCGTTCGCGCCAAATTCGAGAGGAGCGTCACGGCACATAATTCACTGTGGCATCGCAGTGCATTGCTGGCTGATGATTAGCCAAGCATGCACTATGACCCACATGCTTGGCCAATCACAGTGCTGTCTGTACAGAGAGCAATAATTGCCCAAAGCCAGGGTGGCTTTGGCCAATTATGGCTCAGGGGGTTTAGTACACGCCCCACACTATATAAGGCCGCCTGCACGGTGGCCATGTGTAGTGTGTTCCCGTGTTGAGAGAGAGATAGATAGACAGAGAGACAGTGTCATTTGATTTAGGTTAGATAGAGTAGGCAGATCGAGTCAGTTAGCTGCACTTACAGTGTATTGTGCATATATATGCATCCTAGGTGTTGTATATATCTATATATATATATATATCTATATATATATATAGATATATATATATATATATATAGATATATATATATCTATATATATATATAGATATATATCTATATATATCTATATATATAGATATATATCTATATATATATATAGATATATATATATATATACACTGTATTCAGTTTAGCTAGATCCTGTTCTTCTTTTCCTAATATACTGACAGGCAGGCAGGTGTTTTTACAGTATTTCCAGTTACTGTACTGTGTACATTGCACAGTTGCACCTACACTATAGCTACCTGAAGCCAGGTGCTTGTGTAGGCTCTTGACATATTTCCAGTTACTGTACTGTGTACCCTGCACAGTTGCACTTACAGTATAGCTACCTGAAGCCAGGTGCTTGTGTAGGCTGTTGACCTATTTCCAGTTATTGTACTGTGTACCCTGCACAGTTGCACCTACAGTATAGCTACCTGAAGCCAGGTGCTTGTGTAGGCTATTGTCGTATTTCCAGTTCATGTACTGTGTACCATGCACAGTTGCACCTACAATATAGCTACCTGAAGCCAGGTGCTTGTGTAGGCTCCTTAAGCATTTCCAGTTATTGTACTGTGCACCCTGCACAGTTGCACCTACAGTATAGCTACCTGAAGCCAGGTGCTTGTGTAGGCTCTTGACTTATTTCCAGTTACTGTACTGTGTACTCTGCACAGTTGCAAATCCAGTATAGCTATCTGAAGCAGGTGCTTGTGTAGGATTTGACGTATTTCCAGTTACTGTACTGTGTACCCTGCACAGTTGCACCTACAGTATAGCTACCTGAAGGCAGGTGCTTGTGTAGGCTCTTGATGTATTTCCAGTTACTGTACTGTGTACATTGCACAGTTGCACCTACAGTATAGCTACCTGAAGCCAGGTGCTTGTGTAGGCTCTTGACATATTTCCAGTTACAGTACTGTGTTCCCTGCACAGTTGAACTTACAGTATAGCTACCTGAACCAGGTGCTTGTGTAGGCTCTTAACGTATTTCCAATTACTGTACTGTGTACCCTGCACAGTTGCACCTACAGTATAGCTACCTGAAGCCAGGTGCTTGTGTAGGCTCTTGACGTATTTCCAGTTATTGTACTGTGTACCCTGCACAGTTGCACCTACAATATAGCTATCTGAAGCCAGGTGCTTGTGTAGGCTCCTGTAGTATTTCCAGTTACTGTACTGTGCACCCTGCACAGTTGCACCTACAGTATAGCTACCTGAAGCCAGGTGCTTGTTTAGCCTGTTGACCTAAATCCATTTATTGTACTGTGTACCCTGCACAGTTGCACCTACAGTATAGCTACCTGAAGCCAGGTGCTTGTGTAGGCTATTAACGTATTTCCAATTACTGTACTGTGTACCCTGCACAGTTGCACCTACAGTATAGCTACCTGAAGCCAGGTGCTTGTGTAGGCTCTTGACGTATTTCCAGTTATTGTACTGTGTACCCTGCACAGTAGTTGCACCTACAATATAGCTATCTGAAGCCAGGTGCTTGTGTAGGCTCCTGAAGTATTTCCAGTTACCGTACTGTGCACCCTGCACAGTTGCACCTACAGTATAGCTAACTGAAGCCAGGTGATTGTGTAGCCTGTTGACCTATTTCCATTTATTGTACTGTGTACCCTGCACAGTTGCACCTACAGTATAGCTACCTGAAGCCAGGTGCTTGTGTAGGCTCTTGACTTATTTCCAGTTACTGTACTGTGTACGCTAGACAGTTGCACCTACAATATAGCTACCTGAAGCCAGGTGCTTGTGTAGGCTCCTGAAGTATTTCCAGTTACTGTACTGTGCACCCTGCACAGTTGAACCTACAGTATAGCTACCTGAAGCCAGGTACTTGTGTAGGCTCTTGACGTATTTCCAGTTACTGTACTGTGTACCCTGCACAGTTGCACCTACAGTATAGCTACCTGATGCCAGGTGCTTGTGCAGGCTCTTGATGTTTTTCCAGTTACTGTACTGTGTACCCTGCACAGTTGCACCTACAGTATAGCTACCTGAAGCCAGGTGCTTGTGTAGGCTCTTGATGTTTTTCCAGTTACTGTACTGTGTACCCTGCACAGTTGCACCTACAGTATAGCTACCTGAAGCCAGGTGCTTGTGTAGCCTGTTGACCTATTTCCATTTATTGTACTGTGTACCCTGCACAGTTGCACCTACAGTATAGCTACCTGAAGCCAGGTGCTTGTGTAGGCTCTTAACGTATTTCCAATTACTGTACTGTGTACCCTGCACAGTTGCACCTACAGTATAGCTACCTGAAGCCAGGTGCTTGTGTAGGCTCTTGACGTATTTCCAGTTATTGTACTGTGTACCCTGCACAGTTACACCTACAATATAGCTATCTGAAGCCAGGTGCTTGTGTAGGCTCCTGAAGTATTTCCAGTTACTGTACTGTGCACCCTGCACAGTTGCACCTACAGTATAGCTACCTGAAGCCAGGTGCTTGTGTAGCCTGTTGACCTATTTCCATTTATTGTACTGTGTACCGTGCACAGTTGCACCTACAGTATAGCTACCTGAAGCCAGGTGCTTGTGTAGGCTCTTGTCGTATTTCCAGTTCATGTACTGTGTACCCTGCACAGTTGCACCTACAGTATAGCTACCTGAAGCCAGGTGCTTGTGTAGGCTCTTGACTTATTTCCAGTTACTGTACTGTGTACGCTGCACAGTTGCACCTACAATATAGCTACCTGAAGCCAGGTGCTTGTGTAGGCTCTTGAAGTATTTCCAGTTACTGTACTGTGCAGCCCGCACAGTTGCACCTACAGTATAGCTACCTGAAGCCAGGTGCTTGTGCAGGCTCCTGAAGTATTTCCAGTTACTGTACTGTGCTCCCTGCACAGTTGAACCTACAGTATAGCTACCTGAAGCCAGGTACTTGTGTAGGATCTTGACGTATTTCCAGTTACTGTACTGTGTACCCTGCACAGTTGCACCTACAGTATAACTACCTGAAGCCAGGTGCTTGTGCAGGCTCTTCATGTTTTTCCAGTTACTGTACTGTGTACCCTGCACAGTTGCACCTACAGTATAGCTATCTGAAGCCAGGTGCTTGTGTAGGATCTTGATGTTTTTCCAGTTACTGTACTGTGTACCCTGCACAGTTGCACCTACAGTATAGCTACCTGAAGCCAGGTGCTTGTGTAGCCTGTTGACCTATTTCCATTTATTGTACTGTGTACCCTGCACAGTTGCACCTACAGTATAGCTACCTGAAGCCAGGTGCTTGTTTAGGCTCCTGAAGTATTTCCAGTTACTGTACTGTGTACCCTGCACAGTTGCACCTACAGTATAGCTACCTGAAGCCAGGTGCTTGTGTAGGCTCTTGACGTATTTCCAGTTACTGTACTGTGCACCCTGCACAGTTGCAGCTGCAGAATAGCTACCTGAAGCCAGGTGCTTGTGTAGGCTCCTGAAGTATTTCCAGTTACTGTACTGTGTACCCTGCACAGTTGCAAATCCAGCATAGCTATCTGAAGCCAGGTGCTTGTGTAGGCTCTTGACGTATTTCCAGTTACTGAACTGTGTACCCTGCACAGTTGCACCTACAGTATAGCTACCTGAAGCCAGGTGCTTGTGTAGGCTCTTGACTTATTTCCAGTTACTGTACTGTGTACCCTGCACAGTTGCACCTACAATATAGCAAACTGAAGCCAGGTGCTTGTATAGGCTCTTGACATATTTCCAGTTACTGTACTGTGTACCCTGCACAGTTGCAAATCCAGTATAGCTATCTGAAGCCAGGTGCTTGTGTAGGCTCTTGACGTATTTCCAGTTACTGTACTGTGTACCCTGCCCAGTTACACCTACAGTATAGCTACCTGAAGCCAGGTGCTTGTGTAGGCTCTTGACGTATTTCCAGTTACTGTACTGTGTACCCCACACAGTTGCAGCTGCAGAATAGCTACCTGAAGCCAGGTGCTTGTGTAGGCTCCTGAAGTATTTCCAGTTACTGTACTGTGTAACCTGCACAGTTGCAAATCCAGCATAGCTATTTGAAGCCAGGTGCTTGTGTAGGCTCTTGACGTATTTCCAGTTACTGTACTGTGTACCCTGCACAGTTGCACCTACAGTATAGCTACCTGAAGCCAGGTGCTTGTGTAGGCTCTTGACTTATTTCCAGTTACTGTACTGTGTACCCTGCACAGTTGCACCTACAATATAGCAAACTGAAGCCAGGTGCTTGTATAGGCTCTTGACATATTTCCAGTTACTGTACTGTGTACCCTGCACAGTTGCAAATCCAGTATAGCTATCTGAAGCCAGGTGCTTGTGTAGGCTCTTGACGTATTTCCAGTTACTGTACTGTGTACCCTGCACAGTTACACCTACAGTATAGCTACCTGAAGGCAGGTGCTTGTGTAGGCTCTTGACGTATTTCCAGTTACTGTACTGTGTACATTGCACAGTTGCACCTACAGTATAGCTACCTGAAGCCAGGTGCTTGTGTAGGCTCTTGATGTATTTCCAGTTACTGTACTGTGTTCCCTACACAGTTGCACCTACAGTATAGCTACCTGAAGCCAGGTGCTTGTGTAGGCTCTTGACGTATTTCCAATTAATGTACTGTGTATCCTGCACCGTTGCACCTACAGTATAGCTACCTGAAGCCAGGTGCTTGTGTAGGCTCTTGACGTATTTCCAGTTACTGTACTGTGTACCCTGCACAGTTGCAAATCCAGTATAGCTATCTGAAGCCAGGTGCTTGTGTAGGCTCTTGATGTATTTCCAGTTACTGTACTGTGTACCCTGCACAGTTACACCTACAGTATAGCTACCTCAAGGCAGGTGCTTGTGTAGGCTCTTGACGTATTTCCAGTTACTGTACTGTGTACATTGCACAGTTGCACCTACAGTATAGCTACCTGAAGCCAGGTGCTTGTGTAGGCTCTTGACGTATTTCCAGTTACTGTACTGTGTACCCTGCACAGTTGCACCTACAATATAGCAAACTGAAGCCAGGTGCTTGTATAGGCTCTTGACATATTTCCAGTTACTGTACTGTGTACCCTGCACAGTTGCAAATCCAGTATAGCTATCTGAAGCCAGGTGCTTGTGTAGGCTCTTGATGTATTTCCAGTTACTGTACTGTGCTCCCTGCACAGTTGAACCTACAGTATAGCTACCTGAAGCCAGGTATTTGTGTAGGATCTTGACGTATTTCCAGTTACTGTACTGTGTACCCTGCACAGTTGCACCTACAGTATAACTACCTGAAGCCAGGTGCTTGTGCAGGCTCTTCATGTTTTTCCAGTTACTGTACTGTGTACCCTGCACAGTTGCACCTACAGTATAGCTATCTGAAGCCAGGTGCTTGTGTAGGATCTTGATGTTTTTCCAGTTACTGTACTGTGTACCCTGCACAGTTGCACCTACAGTATAGCTACCTGAAGCCAGGTGCTTGTGTAGCCTGTTGACCTATTTCCATTTATTGTACTGTGTACCCTGCACAGTTGCACCTACAGTATAGCTACCTGAAGCCAGGTGCTTGTTTAGGCTCCTGAAGTATTTCCAGTTACTGTACTGTGTACCCTGCACAGTTGCACCTACAGTATAGCTACCTGAAGCCAGGTGCTTGTGTAGGCTCTTGATGTATTTCCAGTTACTGTACTGTGTACCCTGCACAATTGCAGCTGCAGAATAGCTACCTGAAGCCAGGTGCTTGTGTAGGCTCCTGAAGTATTTCCAGTTACTGTACTGTGTACCCTGCACAGTTGCAAATCCAGCATAGCTATCTGAAGCCAGGTGCTTGTGTAGGTTCTTGACGTATTTCCAGTTACTGTACTGTGTACCCTGCACAGTTGCACCTACAGTATAGCTACCTGAAGCCAGGTGCTTGTGTAGGCTCTTGACTTATTTCCAGTTACTGTACTGTGTACCCTGCACAGTTGCACCTACAATATAGCAAACTGAAGCCAGGTGCTTGTATAGGCTCTTGACATATTTCCAGTTACTGTACTGTGTACCCTGCACAGTTGCAAATCCAGTATAGCTATCTGAAGCCAGGTGCTTGTGTAGGCTCTTGACGTATTTCCAGTTACTGTACTGTGTACCCTGCACAGTTACACCTACAGTATAGCTACCTGAAGCCAGGTGCTTGTATAGGCTCTTGACATATTTCCAGTTACTGTACTGTGTACCCTGCACAGTTGCAAATCCAGTATAGCTACCTGAAGCCAGGTGCTTGTGTAGGCTCTTGATGTATTTCCAGTTACTGTACTGTGTACCCTGCACAATTGCAGCTGCAGAATAGCTACCTGAAGCCAGGTGCTTGTGTAGGCTCCTGAAGTATTTCCAGTTACTGTACTGTGTACCCTGCACAGTTGCAAATCCAGCATAGCTATCTGAAGCCAGGTGCTTGTGTAGGTTCTTGACGTATTTCCAGTTACTGTACTGTGTACCCTGCACAGTTGCACCTACAGTATAGCTACCTGAAGCCAGGTGCTTGTGTAGGCTCTTGACTTATTTCCAGTTACTGTACTGTGTACCCTGCACAGTTGCACCTACAATATAGCAAACTGAAGCCAGGTGCTTGTATAGGCTCTTGACATATTTCCAGTTACTGTACTGTGTACCCTGCACAGTTGCAAATCCAGTATAGCTATCTGAAGCCAGGTGCTTGTGTAGGCTCTTGACGTATTTCCAGTTACTGTACTGTGTACCCTGCACAGTTACACCTACAGTATAGCTACCTGAAGCCAGGTGCTTGTGTAGGCTCTTGACGTATTTCCAGTTACTGTACTGTGTACATTGCACAGTTGCACCTACAGTATAGCTACCTGAAGCCAGGTGCTTGTGTAGGCTCTTGATGTATTTCCAGTTACTGTACTGTGTTCCCTGCACAGTTGCACCTACAGTATAGCTACCTGAAGCCAGGTGCTTGTGTAGGCTCTTGACGTATTTCCAATTAATGTACTGTGTATCCTGCACCGTTGCACCTACAGTATAGCTACCTGAAGCCAGGTGCTTGTGTAGGCTCTTGACGTATTTCCAGTTACTGTACTGTGTACCCTGCACAGTTGCAAATCCAGTATAGCTATCTGAAGCCAGGTGCTTGTGTAGGCTCTTGATGTATTTCCAGTTACTGTACTGTGTACCCTGCACAGTTACACCTACAGTATAGCTACCTGAAGGCAGGTGCTTGTGTAGGCTCTTGACGTATTTCCAGTTACTGTACTGTGTACATTGCACAGTTGCACCTACAGTATAGCTACCTGAAGCCAGGTGCTTGTGTAGGCTCTTGACGTATTTCCAGTTACTGTACTGTGTACCCTGCACAGTTGCACCTACAATATAGCAAACTGAAGCCAGGTGCTTGTATAGGCTCTTGACATATTTCCAGTTACTGTACTGTGTACCCTGCACAGTTGCAAATCCAGTATAGCTATCTGAAGCCAGGTGCTTGTGTAGGCTCTTGATGTATTTCCAGTTACTGTACTGTGCTCCCTGCACAGTTGAACCTACAGTATAGCTACCTGAAGCCAGGTATTTGTGTAGGATCTTGACGTATTTCCAGTTACTGTACTGTGTACCCTGCACAGTTGCACCTACAGTATAACTACCTGAAGCCAGGTGCTTGTGCAGGCTCTTCATGTTTTTCCAGTTACTGTACTGTGTACCCTGCACAGTTGCACCTACAGTATAGCTATCTGAAGCCAGGTGCTTGTGTAGGATCTTGATGTTTTTCCAGTTACTGTACTGTGTACCCTGCACAGTTGCACCTACAGTATAGCTACCTGAAGCCAGGTGCTTGTGTAGCCTGTTGACCTATTTCCATTTATTGTACTGTGTACCCTGCACAGTTGCACCTACAGTATAGCTACCTGAAGCCAGGTGCTTGTTTAGGCTCCTGAAGTATTTCCAGTTACTGTACTGTGTACCCTGCACAGTTGCACCTACAGTATAGCTACCTGAAGCCAGGTGCTTGTGTAGGCTCTTGATGTATTTCCAGTTACTGTACTGTGTACCCTGCACAGTTGCAGCTGCAGAATAGCTACCTGAAGCCAGGTGCTTGTGTAGGCTCCTGAAGTATTTCCAGTTACTGTACTGTGTACCCTGCACAGTTGCAAATCCAGCATAGCTATCTGAAGCCAGGTGCTTGTGTAGGTTCTTGACGTATTTCCAGTTACTGTACTGTGTACCCTGCACAGTTGCACCTACAGTATAGCTACCTGAAGCCAGGTGCTTGTGTAGGCTCTTGACTTATTTCCAGTTACTGTACTGTGTACCCTGCACAGTTGCACCTACAATATAGCAAACTGATGCCAGGTGCTTGTATAGGCTCTTGACATATTTCCAGTTACTGTACTGTGTACCCTGCACAGTTGGAAATCCAGTATAGCTATCTGAAGCCAGGTGCTTGTGTAGGCTCTTGACGTATTTCCAGTTACTGTACTGTGTACCCTGCACAGTTACACCTACAGTATAGCTACCTGAAGCCAGGTGCTTGTGTAGGCTCTTGACGTATTTCCAGTTACTGTACTGTGTACCTCGCACAGTTGCAGCTGCAGAATAGCTACCTGAAGCCAGTTGCTTGTGTAGGCTCCTGAAGTATTTCCAGTTACTGTACTGTGTACCCTGCACAGTTGCAAATCCAGCATAGCTATTTGAAGCCAGGTGCTTGTGTAGGCTCTTGACGTATTTCCAGTTACTGTACTGTGTACCCTGCACAGTTGCACCTACAGTATAGCTACCTGAAGCCAGGTGCTTGTGTAGGCTCTTGACTTATTTCCAGTTACTGTACTGTGTACCCTGCACAGTTGCACCTACAATATAGCAAACTGAAGCCAGGTGCTTGTATAGGCTCTTGACATATTTCCAGTTACTGTACTGTGTACCCTGCACAGTTGCAAATCCAGTATAGCTATCTGAAGCCAGGTGCTTGTGTAGGCTCTTGATGTATTTCCAGTTACTGTACTGTGTACCCTGCACAGTTACACCTACAGTATAGCTACCTGAAGCCAGGTGCTTGTGTAGGCTCTTGACGTATTTCCAGTTACTGTACTGTGTACCCCGCACAGTTGCAGCTGCAGAATAGCTACCTGAAGCCAGGTGCTTGTGTAGGCTCCTGAAGTATTTCCAGTTACTGTACTGTGTACCCTGCACAGTTGCAAATCCAGCATAGCTATTTGAAGCCAGGTGCTTGTGTAGGCTCTTGACGTATTTCCAGTTACTGTACTGTGTACCCTGCACAGTTGCACCTACAGTATAGCTACCTGAAGCCAGGTGCTTGTGTAGGCTCTTGACTTATTTCCAGTTACTGTACTGTGTACCCTGCACAGTTGCACCTACAATATAGCAAACTGAAGCCAGGTGCTTGTATAGGCTCTTGACATATTTCCAGTTACTGTACTGTGTACCCTGCACAGTTGCAAATCCAGTATAGCTATCTGAAGCCAGGTGCTTGTGTAGGCTCTTGACGTATTTCCAGTTACTGTACTGTGTACCCTGCACAGTTACACCTACAGTATAGATACCTGAAGGCAGGTGCTTGTGTAGGCTCTTGACGTATTTCCAGTTACTGTACTGTGTACATTGCACAGTTGCACCTACAGTATAGCTACCTGAAGCCAGGTGCTTGTGTAGGCTCTTGATGTATTTCCAGTTACTGTACTGTGTTCCCTGCACAGTTGCACCTACAGTATAGCTATCTGAAGCCAGGTGCTTGTGTAGGCTCTTGACGTATTTCCAATTAATGTACTGTGTACCCTGCACAGTTGCACCTACAGTATAGCTACCTGAAGCCAGGTGCTTGTGTAGGCTCTTGACGTATTTCCAGTTACTGTACTGTGTACCCTGCACAGTTGCAAATCCAGTATAGCTATCTGAAGCCAGGTGCTTGTGTAGGCTCTTGATGTATTTCCAGTTACTGTACTGTGTACCCTGCACAGTTACACCTACAGTATAGCTACCTGAAGGCAGGTGCTTGTGTAGGCTCTTGACGTATTTCCAGTTACTGTACTGTGTACATTGCACAGTTGCACCTACAGTATAGCTACCTGAAGCCAGGTGCTTGTGTAGGCTCTTGACGTATTTCCAGTTACTGTACTGTGTACCCTGCACAGTTGCACCTACAATATAGTAAACTGAAGCCAGGTGCTTGTATAGGCTCTTGACATATTTCCAGTTACTGTACTGTGTACCCTGCACAGTTGCAAATCCAGTATAGCTATCTGAAGCCAGGTGCTTGTGTAGGCTCTTGATGTATTTCCAGTTACTGTACTGTGTTCCCTGCACAGTTGCACCTACAGTATAGCTACCTGAAGCCAGGTGTTTGTGTAGGCTCTTGACTTATTTCCAGTTACTGTACTGTGTACCCTGCACAGTTGCACCTACAATATAGCTACCTGAAGCCAGGTGCTTGTGTAGGCACCTGAAGTATTTCCAGTTACTGTACTGTGCACCCTGCACAGTTGCACCTACAGTATAGCTACCTGAAGCCAGGTGCTTGTGTAGGCTCCTGAAGTATTTCCAGTTACTGTACTCTGCGCCCTACACAGTTGCACCTACAGTATAGCTACCTGAAGCCAAGTGCTTGTGTAGGCTCTTGACGTATTTCCAGTTACTGTACTGCGCACCCTGCACAGTTGCACCTACAGTATAGCTACCTGAAGCCAGGTGCTTGTGTAGGCTCTTGATGTTTTTCCAGTTACTGTACTGTGTACCCTGCACAGTTGCACATACAGTATAGCTACCCGAAGCCAGGTGCTTGTGTAGGCTCTTGAAGTATTTCCAGTTACTGTACTGTGTCCCCTGCACAGTTGCACTTACAGTATAGCTACCTAAAGCCAGGTGCTTGTGTAGGCTCTTGAAGTATTTCCAGTTACTGTACTGTGTACCCTGCACAGTTGCACCTACAGTATATCTACCTGAAGCCAGGTGCTTGTGTAAGCTCTTGATGTTTTTCCAGTTACTGTACTGTGTACCCTGCACAGTTGCACCTACACTATAGCTACCTGAAGCCAGGTGCTTGTGTAGGCTCCTGAATTATTTCCAGCTACTGTACTGTGTACCCTGCACAGTTGCAGCTACAGTATAGCTACCTGAAGCCAGGTGCTAGTGTAGGCTGTTGACTTATTTCCTGTTACTGTACTGTGTACCCTGCACAGTTGCACCTACAGTATAGCTACCTGAAGCCAGGTGCTTGTGTAGGCTGTTGATGTATTTCCAGTTATTGTACTGTGTACCCTGCACAGTTGCACCTACAGTATAGCTACCTGAAGCCAGGTGCTTGTGTAGGCTCCTGAAGTATTTCCAGTTACTGTGCTGTGTACCCTGCACAGTTGCACCTACAGTATAGATACCTGAAGCCAGGTGCTCGTGTAGGCTCTTGACATATTTTCAGTTGCTATACTGTGTACCCTGCACAGTTGCACCTACAGTATAGCTACCTGAAGACAAGTGCAGGTGTTCTCATACTAATAATACTACAGGCAGGCAGTTGATTCTGCTAGCTGCAGTATAATCGGTATATATATATACATCCCAGTTTTGTGCAGCTACATCTCACTGCAGGCCAATAGTATGTCTGGAAGGCAAACAAGGAGTGGCAGACAGTCACAAGCCAATAAAAGAGGGCAAGCAGGCTCTGTGCCTAGAGGCAACAGTGCTGGTCTTGGACACGGTGCAGCCTCATCAGCACGTGGCCGTGGGACACGCTTGGCCTTTTTTTCGGCAGCTGGCCGTGTTGAGCCGCAACATGCAGAAGACTTGGTCGAGTGGATGACCAAGCCGTCCTCATCCTCCTCGTCCTCTCTCACCCAGGCTCAGGGTACTTTGTCTGGCAAAGCAGCTGCCAACGCGGCCTCTTCCCTTGGCTCAATGGCATCAGTCACTCCTTCCCTAGCCCCACCATGTCCTCCTGAGGAGTCCCCCAAACTGTTTGACCACAGTTTTAGGTACATGCTCCAGGAGGATGCCCAGAGTTTTGAAGGCTCCGATGATGGTACTCAGCTAGAGGAAGGCAGTAACGTGAGCCCAGACAGAGGGTGTGCCCAAGAAGGACAGCAATCTGACAGTCATGTTCCCCCTGCTGCAGCATACTGCCAGGTTTGCTCCAGTGATGAGGAGGGAGGGGATTATGAGGTCACTGACTCCACGTGGGTGCCTGATAGGAGAGAGGAGGAGGAGGAGGCACATCACCAATGAGTCAGGATGCCCTCCAGGGGCCAGCCTAAGGGCAGCACACTGACTGCATTACACCGCAGAGCTCCGCATGTGCAGGCGCTGCAGTCTCTGCACGTTATTCCAAAAGTTCTTTGGTGTGGGCCTTTTTTGAGATGAGTGCATCAGATCGCACCGCTGCTATTTGCAACATATGTCTCAAGCATATCTCGCATGGCCAAAACATCTCCTGCTTGGGCACCACATGCTTAACCAGACATATGTTGACCTGCCATGCAGTTCCTTGGCAAGCGTACCTAAAAGACCCACACCAAAGAACAAAGAGGACCTCTCCTTGCTCCTCATCAGCTGCTATCTCCAACCCCACTATACCTTCAGTCCTCTCTGAGACCTGCACTGAGAGGAATGAAGTTGTAGAATTAGGTGTGTCACAGCCAAGTACTTGCAGGCAATCTGCTATCGGTACACTGACTTCAGATTGTACCAGGCCTGTCCCAGCTGCTGCACCGCAGAAAGAAGTTCGCTCCCAGCCATCCACATGCCCAGTGGTTGAATGCTAGCTTGGCAAAATTACTAGCACTTCAACTGCTACTTTTTCAGTTGGTAGACTCTGCCCCCTTCCATGAGTTTGTGGAATGTGCGGTTCCTCAGTGGCAGGTTCTCAAATGCCACTTTTTCTCACAGAAGGCGATTCCGGCTCTCTCCTAGCATGTGGAAGGCAATGTCTTGACCTCGCTGGACAGAGCAGTCAGCGGTAAGGTGCATATTACCGCTGACTCATGGTCCTGCAGGCATGGACAGGGATCTTACATAAGTTTCACGGCACATTGGGTGACTCTGCTGGCAGCTGGGAAGGATGCAGAACAAGGTGCAGTAGTGTTGGAGATTGTTCCGCCACCACGCCTCCAAAATGACACTACTGGTGATTCTGACACACCTCTCTCCTCCACCCTCTCCTCTTCTTCCTCCATGGCCTCTTCCTGTGCCTTGTCCTCGGAACCAGCGGTGTTCCGTAGGCATTCAAGGGGCTACACAAGTACGCAGGCCAAAAGATGTTATGCGGTGCTTGAGCTGGTGTGCTTGGGGGACAGGAGCCACACTGGGGCAGAGATTCTGTCAGCTCTGCAGGGGCAGGTTCAGAGGTGGTTGACGCCACGCCAACTTAAGGCAGGAATGGTGGTTTGCGACAATGGCACCAACCTCCTCTCTGCCCTCCGACAGGCAAATCTGACCCATGTGCCCTGTTTGGCTCACGTCCTTAACTTGGTGGTGCAGCGGTTCTTGGGCAGGTACCCGAGCTTACAGGATGTCCTGAGGCAGGCCAGGAAAGTCTGTGTGCATTTCCGCCGGTCATATTATGCCAGTGCTTGGCTGGCAGACCTCCAAAAGGAATTTAACCTGCCCAAGAACCACCTAATCTGCGACATGCCCACCAGGTGGAACTCAACGTTGGCCATGCTGCAGCGGCTGCACACACAGCAGAGGGCCATCAATGAGTACCTGTGTGACTATGGCACCAGGATAGGGTCAGGGGAGCTTGGTTTTTTCCCCCATGCCAGTGGGCCATAATCAGGGATACATGCACTGTCCTGTCACCATTTGAGGAGGCCATGAGGATGGTGAGCAGTGACAGTGCATGCATCAGTGACACTGTCCCCCTTGTCCACCTGTTTGAGCAAACGCTGCATGGAATAATGGACAGGGCACTTGAGGCAGAACAGAGGCAAGAAGAGGAGGACTTCCTTAACTCTCAAGGCCCCCTTTATGCACACAGTGTTCCTGCGTGCCCGCCGATCACACAGGAAGAGGATGAGGAGGATTGTGTCAGGAAGCACATCTTTAACGAGGCAGGATGCCCTCCAGGGACCAGCTTAAGGGTAGCTCACCGACTTCATCACAACACAGAGCTCCATATGTGCAGGGCGCTGCTGTCTCTGTGCATTATTCCAAAAGTTCTTTGGTGTGGGCCTTTTTTGAGACGAATGCATCAGATCGCACCGCTGCTATTTGCAACATATGTCTCAAGTGTATCTCGCGTGGCCAAAACACCACCCGCTTGGGCACCACATGCTTGACCAGACATATGTCGACCTGTCATGCAGTTCATTGGCAAGTGTACCTAAAAGATCCACACCAAAGAACAAAGCAGACCTCTCCTTGCTCCTCATCAGCTGGGATCTCCAACCCCACTATACCTTCAATCCTCTCTGAAACCTGCACTGAGAGGAATAAAGGTGTAGAATTAGGTGTGTCACAGCCAAGTACTTGCGGGCAATCTGCTATCGGTACACCAACATCAGATTGTACCAGGAATATTTCCCTGCCCCAACTGCTGCAAGAAGTTTGCTCCCAGCCATCCACATGCCCAGCGGCTGAATGCTAGCTTGGCTAAAATGCTAGCACTTCAGCTGCTGCCTTTTTAGTTGGTAGACTCTGCCCCCTTCCATGAGTTTGTGGAATGTGCGGTTCCTCAGCGGCAGGTTCCCAAATGCCACTTTTTCTCACAGAAGGCGATTCCAGCTCTCTACCGGCATGTGGAAGGCAATGTCTTGGCCTCGCTGGACAGGGCGGTCAGCGGTAAGGTGCATATTACAGCTGACTCATGGTCCAGCAGGCATGGATAGGGACGTTACCTATCCTTCACCGCGCACTGGGTGACTCTTCTGGCAGCTGGGAAGGATGCAGGACAGGGTGCAGTAGTGTTGGAGGTTGTTCCGCCACCATGCCTCCAAAAATTCTACTAGTAGTGATTCTGCCACACCTCTCTCCTCCACCCCCTCCTCTTCTTCTTCCTCCATGGCCTCTTCCTGTGCTGATTTGTCCTCGGAACCAGCGGTGCTCCGTAGGCGTTCAAGGGGCTATGCAAGCACGCAGGCAAAAAGATACCATGTGGTGCTTGAGCTGGTGTGCTTGGGGGACAGGAGCCACACTGGGGCAGAGATTCTGTCAGCTCTGCAGGGGCAGGTTCAGAGGTGGTTGACGCCACACCAGCTTAAGCCAGGAATGGTGGCTTGCGACAATGGCACCAACCTCCTCTCCGCCCTCCAACAGGGACAACTGACCCATGTGTCCTGTTTGGATCACATTCTTAACTTGGTGGTGCAGCGGTACCCGGGCTTACAGGATGTCCTGAGGCATGCCAGGAAAGTCTGTGTGCATTTCTGCAGGTCATATAATGCCAGTGCTTGGCTGGCTTACCTCCAAAGACCTCCAAAAGAAATTTAACCTGCCCAAGAACCGCCTAATCTGTGACATGCCCACCAGGTGGAACTCAACGTTGGCCATGCTGCAGCAGCTGCACACACAGCAGAGGGCCATCAATGAGTACCTATGCGACTATGGCACCAGGACAGGGTCAGGGGAGCTTGGTTTTTTATCCCCACACCAGTGGGCTATGATCAGGGATGCCTGCACTGTCCTGTCACCATTTGAGGAGGCCACGAGGATGGTGAGTAGTGACAGTGCATGCATCAGTGACACTGTCCCTCTTGTCCACCTGTTGGAGCACACGCTGCATGGAATAATGGACAGGGCACTTGAGGCAGATCAGAGGGAGGAAAAGGAGGACTTCTTTACCTCTCAAGGCCCCCTTTATCCAGACAGTGTTCCAGCGTGCCCGCTGATAACACAGGAAGGGGGCGAGGAGGAGGAGGAGCATTGTGTCAGCATGGAGGTGGAGCCTGGCACTCAGCATCAGCAGCAGTCTTTAAGGGATCATTTACAGTCCCAAGAAACCCATGGACTTGTACATGGCTGGGAGGAGGTGGCTGTGGATCATGTCATCCTTTGTGACCCAGAGGGCTCCGGACCGAATGCCTCAGCAAACCTACGCTGCATGGCTGCATACCTGATAATTTAAAGCCTGTGGAAGGATCCTCGTATTCGTGGTATCAAGGAGGGGGATCGTTACTGGCTGGCAACCCTCCTTGATCCACGTTACAAGGTTAAGGTTGCGGACCTTATCTTGCCATCACAGAGGGAGCAGAGGATGAAACATCTTCGGGAGGCTTTGCAGAAAGGTCTGTGCAATGCATTCCCAGAGACTGGGAGGTTACAAACTCCTGTTCTTGGACAACGTGTTGCTGAGCCTTCGGTCAGTCAAAGAAGGAGTGGTGGAGAAGGTGGCCGTCTGACCGATGCGTTCAGACAATTTTTTAGTCCGCAGCCCCAAGGTATGATCGGTTCTAGCAACCATCGCCAGGGTCTGTTTTACATGGTGCAGGAATACCTAGGGGCAAGATCTGACTTGGACACCTTTCCCACCGAAAATCCTCTGGGTTTCTGGGTCTTGAGGATGGATCACTGGCCAGAGCTTACACAGTATGCAATTGAGCTACTGGCCTGTCCTGCATCCAGCGTTCTTTCGGAGCGCACATTTAGTGCTGCTGGAGGCTTTGTAACTGATCACAGGGTGCGCCTGTCCACCGACTCGGTCGATCGACTAACCTTCATAAAAATGAATCAGTCTTGGATCACCACCAGATACCAAGCACCTGATGCTGATGTAACCGAATAAATTTTTTTGAAATGTCAGATCCCTTCAAGACTGCCTATGCTGATGCTGAGTGACTATCCTGTTATGCTGAGTGACTATACTCTTCCTCCTCAATGATCATGCTGATAGCTTGGAAGAATATTTTTGTTTCTGGGCGCCGCCACCAGTGGCTAAGGCACAATTTTTCAGCCCTTGTTTAACAGGGGCGTGTAATTACAATTTTTGATGCAATTCTTTGCAGCAGGGCTCGTTCCTGCGCTCCAACTAGAGTATCTGTGAGGGGTTGCAGTGTTGTGGCACCAGCACCAGTGCCTACAGCCCAATTTTTCTGCCCCTGTTTAACAGGGGTGTGTAATTACAATTTTGGATGCAATTCTTTGCAGCAGGGCTCGTTCCTGCACTCCAACTAGAGTATCTGTGAGGGATTGTAGTGTTTTGGCACCAGCACCAGTGCAAAGGCCCAATTTTTCTGCCCCTGTTCAACAGGGGCGTGTAATTACAATTTTGATGCAATACTTTGCAGCAGGGCTCGTTCCTGCGCTCCAACTAGAGTATCTGTGAGGGGTTGCAGTTTTGTGGCACCAGCACCAGTGCCTAAGGCCCAATTTTCTGCCCCTGTTTAACAGAGACATGTAATTACAATTCTTGATCTAATATTTCACAGCAGGGCCCGTTTCTGCGCCCACCAAGAGTAACTGTGAGGACTTACAGTGTTGTGGCACCAGCACCACAACCACCAAAGGCCCAATTTTTCTGCCCCTGTTCAACAGGTGCATGTAATTACAATTCTTGATCTAATATTTCACAGCAGGGCCCGTTCCAGCGCCCACTAAGAGTAACTGTGAGGACTTACAGTGTTGTGGCACCAGCACCACCACCATCACCAAAGGCCCAATTTTTCTGCCCCTGTTCAACAGGGACATGTAATTACAATTCTTGATCTAATATTTCACAGGAGGGCCCTTTGAGGGCTTACAGTGTTGTGGCAACACCAACACCTAAGGCCACAATTTCTGCAGAGTATATAGGGCAGGCCCCTACTTTCAAACATCCAACTTACAAACGACTCCTACTTGCAAACGGAAGGAGACAACAGGAAGTGAGATGAAATCTACCCTAGGAAGGGAAATTCTCTCCTGTAAGAGTTAATATGGGAAAAACGTTTCTCCTTTCCACTGATGCTTTATCACCAATCCTTGTTTCACTAAAAACCCCAAATTTTCTAAAAACATTTGTCATTGGGACAGAAAGTGAGGTGAAATCTTCTGAAGAGGAGCACAGACAGCAAAACAAATGTCACAGGGGTGATAACCCTTCCCTATGTTTTCCAAAAAGCTTAAAATAGATTTTTTGTCTGGAGCTAAACACTTTAAAAATGTACCAATTCAAAATTACAAACAGATTCTACTTAACAACAAACCTACAGTCCCTGTCTAGTTTGCACCACCTGTATATTGCTGTTCAAAGGGCCTGGGGCCTCACGCCTTTCCTTTTTTTAATTTGGGTGCGGGGTTCCCCTTAATATCCATACAAGACCCAATGGGCCTGGTAATGGACTGGGGGGGTATCCATGCCGTTTGTCTCACTGATTTTCATCCATATTACCGGGACCCGACATTACATTAAAGCCGTAAGCAGTTGTAAATGACTTTTATTCCTTTGAAAATGTCATTTTGTACAGGGACTGTTCTAAGCACGGGAAACATGTGCCACTTTACAGACATACTATAGACACCCCCCAGGTATGATATTTAAAGGAATATTTCACTTTTGTTTTTCACTTTAGGCATCATTAAAATCATTTTTAGGACAATACCATGCAAATTAGCCTTTAAAATTAGCACTTTTGATTTCGAACGTTGGACCCATAAACTTCAATGAGGTTCTAACGTTCGTGCAAATTTTCGGTCCGTTCGCAGGTTCTGGTGCGAACCGGGGTGGGGGGTTCGGCTCATCCCTAGATAGGAGCCACACTGGGGCAGAGATTCTGTCAGCTCTGCAGGAGCAGGCTCAGAGGTGCTTGACACGACGCCAGCTTCAGTCAGGAATGGTTGTATGAGACAATGGCACCATCCTTCTCTCTGTCCTCCAACAGGGACACTTGACCCATGTTCCATGTTTGGCACACGTCCTGAATTTGGTGGTGCAGCAGTTCTTGAGCAGGTACCCAGGCTTACAGGATTTCCTAAGGCAGGCCAGAAAAGTCTGTGGTCATTTCCGCCGTCATACAATGCCAGTGCTCGGCTGGCTGACATTCAAAGGGAATGCAACCTGCCCACCAACCGCCTCATATGTGACATGCCCACCACGTGGAACTCAATGTTGGCAATGCTGCAGCGGCTGCACTCGCAGCAGAGGGCCATCAATGAGTAGCTGTGTGAGTATGGCACCAGGACAGGGTCAGGGGAGCTTGGCTTTTTTTTGCCACGCCGGTGGCTACTGATCAAGGATGCATGCACTGTCCTGTCACCATTTGAGGAGGCCGCAAGGATGATGAGCAGCGACAATGCATGCATCAGTGATGTTGTTCCCCTTGTCTTCCTGTTGGAGCACACGCTTTGTGGAATAATGGACAGGGCACTTGAGCCAGAACAGTGGGAGGAAGAGGAGGACTTCCTTACCTCTCAAGGCCCCCTTTATACCGATAGCAAACACAGCTACACAGGGGCCACTTCCTGTACATTGATAACCTTACCATAGGGCATTGGAAGTCAGGAACCTTTGGCTAGCATTCGCTAGCTTGGTAGCTCTATTTGAGGCTCTGGTCTGTTTCCGCCCTTACTGCCCTTTTAAAGCATTTATCGCTGAAACCCAATCACTGGCAAATACCCGCCATTATATCATGTGAGAACAGTTTTTCTTCAAGCCAACAATATTTGTTTTGAGTGACGTCCTGTGCCTTTCCTGATATTTGATTTATCAAGTTCCTGATATGGAATTGCTCCAATTGAGCCAATATATGTGACCATTCTCCATCATATACCCCTGACGAAGATGTAAAAAACCAGAAACGCATCAGGTATCAGGGTCTTTACCCACCAGAGAGTATCAGTGTCTTTTTGCAATTGTTTTGACTTTTTTCTGTGGTTTGCTATGTTCATTGCATGCACTACCAGACGTCATACGTCTTTTTATATTTTGTTCACTTGTCTGATTTTTAATATTTGAGATAAAATAAAGATGTTTTTTATACATACATCAGTGTTGGTGGTCTTCTAAAGTCCCACCCAGGGGGTATTCTTTCTTGGTTTGTCCTATCAGGGATGGGACCACCATACTCTCTCTGATATGGTGGAAGCCTCTCTTTTTTTCCCTTTATCCAGATAGCATTCCTGTGGGCCCACCAAACACACAAAAAGAAGAGGAGGAGGATTGTGTCAGCATGGATGTAGAGGATAACATTCAGCAGCAGTCTTCAAGGGATGGTTTTCAGTCCCCAGAACCCCACAGAGTTGTACGTCGTTGGGAGGAGATAGTTCCTGACAACATCATCCTCAGTGACCCAGAGGACTCACAATCAAATGCATCTGCAAACTTACGCTGCATGGCCTCCCTGATTCTGCAAAGCCTGCAAAAGGACCCTAGGATTCGAGAGGGATCATTACTGGCTGGCAACCCTTCTTGATCCACGTTACAAGGGGAGGGTTGCAGAACTTATCCTGCCTTCGCAGAGGGAGCAGAGGATGAAACATCTTCAGGAGGCCATGAAGAAAGGTTTGTGCAATGCGTTTCCAGACCCTGGGAGGTTAGAATTTCCTGGTACTGGACAACATGTTGCTGAGGGTTTGTTCAGTCAGAGAAAGAGTGGTGGAGAAGGCGGCCGGCTTACCAATGCCTTAGACAATTTTTCAGTCCCCAGCGCCATGGGCTGATCGGTTCAAGCAACCTTCAGCAGCATCTGCATTACATGGTGCAGGAATATCTTGGGGCAAGAGCAGACTTGGAGACCTTTCCAACAGACCATCCACTGGGTTACTGGGTCTTAAGGATGGACCACTGGCCAGAACTTGCTCAATATGCAATTGAGCTACTGGCCTGTCCTGCATTCAGCTGTCTTTCTGAATGCACATTCAGTGCTGCTGGAGGGTTTGTAATGGATCATAGAGTGCACCTGTCCACAGACTCCGTTGATAGGCTCACATTCATAAAAATGAATCAGTCTTGGATCAGCAGCAGCTATCAAGCACCTGATGCTGATGTAACTGATTGATTTTTTTATGGATGTGGGATCCCTTGAAGATTGCCTATGCTGAGTGACTATCCTATTCCTCCTCAATCTTGATGATGCTTACTTCCAACAATATTTTTGGTTTAGGGCACCACCACCACTGCCTAAGGCCCAATTTTTCTGCCCCTGTTTAACAGGGGCATTTAATTACAATTTTTGTTCAAATATTTCACAGCATGGCCCGTTCCTGCGCCCAACAAGCATAACTGTGAGGGGTTTCAGTGTTATGGAACAACAACCATTACTGCCTAAGGCCCAATTTTTCTGCCCTTGTTAAACAGGGGCATATAATTACAGTTTTTGATCAAATATTTCACAGCAGGGCCCGTTCCTGCGCCAAACAGGAGTATCTGTGAGGGGTTACAGGTTTTTGGCACCACCACAACCGCTGCCACCACAATACATGTCCCCTGGGGCAGGACCCTGGTCCCCAAACACTTTTTAGGGCAAAAACTTGCATACAGGCCTTTAAAATTAGCACTTTTGATTTTTCACGTTCGTGTCCCATAGACTTTTATGGTGTTTGCGCGTTTGAACAAACTTTTTTACATTTTTGGATGTTCTGGTCCAAACCGAACCAGAGGGGTGTTCGGCTCATCCCTAATCACAAGTAGTTGCGTACTATGCTGTTTTACTGCAGTAGTGAGTCTCAGCTTGAATTTATGTTTTTATAAAGTATTATAAAAACCATGCTATGCAGCCACGTTACCCTGATTGAGTAAAAGAGACATTGCTGTTAAGAGTCCATGTTTGTGCAGCTTGCATATGTTTGTGAAGCTTTCATTATTCTGACAGCAGATTTTTTGTCATCCTGAACCTGTTTTGCATTAATGCTTCTAACTTTGCACCAGTTTAGTAAACAGAAAGTTACATTCTGTTAAAGATTAGGAATTCATGTAGCTGTTATGTTTTATAATTAGGGTTTGAACTTTTCAAATGCATGATGCATATTAATATTTTTGCTTACAGCCTAGGTGTTTGCGTACCATAGCTATTGGCATAATAATACCGGGTAGATACATGAGTCAGCCTTCCAGATCATTGCTAAAATTTACAAATGTTCTGGAGACACCCACATTACTTATGAAGAAACTTATTTAAGGGATGTCAATTTAAATTTAAGATGAATCACAGAACCCTGCAGCCTTTTTGATGAGTAAACATGAAGCAGTAACTTTTTTTCCCACCTGTAAGCAGGCACATTTTTATTTTCATGAACTATGTTAATAGAACAAACATTCATAATGGTAAGGCTTTGTATGAGCATTTGACAGAAACCTAGCTAGAACTCCAGGTTAGGCGCAGATTGCCTATAAACTTATGTAATAATACATTCCTGTACTGCATGTTGACAGTTAAGAGGAAGCTGTAGCTTTTTTTAGGTTCTTCTTTTAGGAATGTGTACTCATAAAACTCATATGTGCTAATGTCTAAAAAAAATATATACACCCTCTGGACTCCAGGCATCTCCATGTAAGTTTTTGAAAGAGTCCTCCCTCACAAGCTAGCACCCAGTAGTTGTAGCCAGTGGTCCTCTCCTGATGGTCAGAGGTCTGCTGCTGGTCACAGTCACTCGCCATTTCCAGCAAGTAAAACATTGATCCTCAGGGGATGCGGGACCTCAGGATCAAGGTCCCCTTACATGTAGCATTGCACTTTGAGTGATGTCAGCAGGAGTCTCTGATCAGCACTCTTCTCCTGGATAGAACACCATCAGAGCTCCAGCAAACTCTGGCCACACAAACCTGTTCCCCCTTTCCTGCCACCTTGTGGTACTCTCTTTCAACTTCACACCCTCCCCTTGCTTTGTTGCATCAACAAATCACCTCCACAATCAAATCAAACCCAGTCAAGATGGCTGCTCCTTTCACTGGGGACATGCCATAGATGAACATTGTAATGTGGTCTCCATAAAGGTGGCCGCTGCACTTCCACATTCATGAATATTCAGCATGACCCTGTCCACACCGCAGAAGGATATAACAACAGAAACAAAGGAATACGTTCTGCAGCAGTTATCAGTTACAGTCCAGGTTACAGTTGGAATGAACAGTGCTTGTTATTTGGGGTCCTGTGCACTGCTCTATGCACACTACAATTCCTATAGTTCATAGTCATAATCCATCTCGGGAGTGAGCAAGAAAGAGTGGCTATGTTCCTACATGCAGTGGGACCATAGAGAATGAAGCTAGCCACCATCTAATGGGATAACACAAGGTCATACAGCAGAAAAAAAAAAAAAGGAACTTGGAGATTTTGAGCTTGAGATCAATATAAGGTATAAGTTTAATGTCACTTTAAAGGGCATAACCACTGTGTGCACTCCTGTTTAGATGTGTAAATTGAAAGACCACATGACATAGTTTTGATGGGGCTCCCACAACTGGCAGGTGACCTACAATGCATGGCTATTTACATCCATTTGACACCGGTCACCCACTTCTCTTTATACTCTATAAAATGTAAAGCTTGACAGACATGTTTTTTTTTTTCATTTAGCCAATGGGTGAATGACGGAATCCCCCCAACTAGGACATTGTATTCTGGCAGCAGCAAGTTTAGAATAGACTGATCAGTGGGTGCAGCTGGTTGGCTAAATTAGCCAAAGTTAGTCAAATTTTTTTTATATTGCGAAATATAATGTTACGCCAAGTAAATTGATACCCAACATGTCACGCTTCAAAATTGCACCTGCTTGTGGAATGACGTCAAACTTTTACCCTCAAAAATCTCCATCGGTGACGTTTAAAAAATTCTACAGGTTGCATGTTTTGTGTTACAGAGGAGGTCTAGGGCTAGAATTATTTTTCTCACTCTATTGGTCGCGGCGATACCTCACATGTGTGGTTTCACAACCGTTTTCATATGCGGGCGCTACTCACGTATGCCTTCGCTTCTGCACACGAGCTTGTCGGGACGGGGGGTTTTTAAAACATTTTTTTATTTTTATTATTTATTTTACATGATTTTAGTTATTTTTACACTGTTTAAAAAAAAAAAAAAAATTGTGTCACTTTTATTCCTATTACAAGGAATGTAAACATCCCATCCCATCCCTAATAGAAAAAAGCATGACAGGACCTCTTAAATATGAGATCTGGGGTCAAAAAGACCTCAGATCTCATATTTACACTAAAATGCAATTAAAAAGTCATTTAAAAAAAGGACATTGAAAAAAATGTGCCTTTAAGACATATGGGCAGAAGTGACGTTTTGACGTCGCTTCCACCCAGCAGTGTCATGGAGATGAGTGGGCGCCATCTTAGCCTCACTCATCTCCAGGCACAGAAGGGAGACAGACGCGATCACCTCCGCTGCTACCGACGGCTCCGGTAAGCGGCGGAGGGCACCGGATCGCGGCGGGAGGGGGGCCGTCTCCCACCACCGATAAAAATGATCTTGCGGCGAATCTGCCGCAGAGACCAATTTTATCTGAAAGCCGACCACTGCACGAAAACGGCAATACTGGTGTTATGGCAGCTAGCTGCTGCCATAACAACGATATCCGCCACCAAACTTTGGACATACATCGGCGTGCGGCGGTCGGCGGTCGGCAAGTTTAAGGTGATCAACCTCATGTGATGCAGCAGCTCCCCAGAGCTCCCCTTCTACTTACCTGAACCTGGTCTTTCCAGCTACAGGGATGAGCAGACCAGCTCCAGCCAGTGTCTCAGGTCCTGATTGGATAGATTGATAGCAGCCCAGCCATTGGCTCCTGCTGCTGTCAATCAAATCCAATGATGCTGGAGCCGGGGGCGGGGCCGAATCCTGCTTTCTGTGGCAATGGACATAGCAGCAAGACACGAGAGCACGAGTGCCCCAAGGGAGAGCAGCTCTCCAACAGGGCATTCGAGAAAAGGAGGAGCCAGGAGCACCGCTGAGGGGCCCCAGAAGAGGAGGATCGGGATCACTCTGTGCAAAACCTACTGCACAGAGGACGTAAGTATGACATGTTTGTTTTGTTTTTTTAAAAACAAACCTTTACATATACTTTAAAACCTTTTTTTAACGAGGAAGGGTTAAAACTTCTGTTGGGCTTTATTGCCATCTGCAATTTTGTTTTATAGTCATATTAACAGTGAGGGGAAATCTCTCTAATGGAGCACCAGATAGGAATAAAACTTGAGAGGGGTTCTAACCCTTTACCACTCTATCCAAAAATAAAAAAAACAAAGCTTTGGATAACAATAGTAATTAAAATGAACAATCACAAGCAAGATTCAGGTAATCAGGCTACAGGTGCAAGCAGGGGTAGTGTACTGATCTGTGCTGACTCTGTTCTGTGTAACCAATGGAAAACCGATACTTTCTAAGGGTGAACTGAAACTAAGCTGATTAGGTTGGATGGGTCAAAGGCAGTGGGGGCTGGTGCCCAAAATTTTTGGGGGGCGCAAACAAACTGAAAAATACTGAAACCCCCCCATCATATGCAGCCACTGTGCCCATCATATGCAGCCACTTGTGCCCATCATATGCAGCCACTTGTGCCCATCATATGCAGCCACTTGTGCCCATTATATGCAGCCACTTGAGCCCGTCAAATGCAGCCACTTGTGCCCGTCAAATGCAGCCACTTGTGCCCATCATATGCAGCCATTTGTGCCCATCATACGCAGCCACTTGTCTCCATCGTACGCAGCCACTTGTGCCCATTAAATGCAGCCACTTGTGTCCATCATATGCACCCACTTGTGCCCATCATATGCAGCCACTTCTGCCCAGCAAATGCAGCCACTTATGCTCGTCAAATGCAGCCACTTGCGCCCATCATATGCAGCCACTTGTGCCCATCGACCCCCCCACTCACGGGGCTCGCGGCTCTGGCAGCAGCCCCACCCCCCCACGCGGCTCTGACATTGTGGCACTTACCGCGACCTCCGCTCCAGCGTGTGTCTCGGAGTCCTCTGCTCCAGCATGTGTCTCGGAGTCCTCCGCTCCTCTTCCTAAGCGCCAGGCATCCAATAGGGTGGCCTGACGCTTTGGCCAATCAGGAAACAGGTCTGACTCCCTGCCTCCTCATTGGAAGGTTAGTGTGAAAATAGCGAAAATTTATTCGCTATTTTCACACAATTGGGTGGGATCAGGGCACACTCTCTGCGCCCTGAGCCCACCCTATTTTGAAGCCTATTGGAGGCTCTGGCTCTAATCAGGTGCCTCAAAAAGTACCACCCCCTCCCGCCCCGAAGGAATCCATGCGTTCTGAAAGGGGCCGGGCGCATGGATGGGGGGGCAGCGCCCGTGCGCCCATAGTGCATGAGCCGCCACTGGTCAAAGGGTCAAAGAGTAGTCTACCTTTCTCAACCCCTGGGCAAACAGGTCATTATTAACAATTTGTGGGATAACTGGCGAATAAAGTGAATTAGCACATTTTTACAATCCTTTGTTAAACATTGATGTCCTCATGTCTCAGACTGTATAACATAGTCATTGTCAGCAGCTCCTTCTTTACTGATTAAGGTAAAAGAGTACTACGGCAGTCAACGTTAACGTCCACATTAACATGTTTAATTGTAATTAGCAGCAGACCAGATCGCTAGAAGACCAGCAATCAAAGCAGATTCTTAATCCATGCTAGAAAAATTTACAGGTAACCAGGTCTCATTCCAGATTTGTTCTAACCCTCACCTACACCAGCCCTGATGAAGGGGGATCGGTAAAGCCCCCAAAGTGTGTTAGAGATCTTTTTCACATCCACAAAAAACAAAACAAATGGAATTGGCATACGAGTCATAATTTTGATGCTGTCTTCATTCTTCTTTATTTACTCCAGGCATCCTAATTCACATGGGCTGGTTAAAATAGGTGTTTTAACTGCTGTCCAGGCTCTCTTAGAGTGTTACCCTGTACTTGTAATAAAAATTATCCTGTTCTCTTTGCATTTCTTTCTTTGTTTGAAATTCCTGTTGATCCTGACAGTACCTCTGTTTTCCTATTTGAAATGGATATGTCAGGGCATAGAAGCACATCCATCCCAGTGTAGTCCATTTGCTTTTTTGCATTCTGCTTGGGAGCACAACCTGCCTGTAATCCAGTGGTCAGACTTGTGCTGACACACCCTTTTGCACAACTCTTTACTGGGAGGATTAGTGTAAGGCTGTTACTCTGCCTCCTGCTGACATGCCCCCCCCCACCCACCCACCACCACACAGTGTATTTCAGCCATTTTGCATTGAACTGTGCCTGTGCTTTATTCCACCTACTGCCATGCAACCTCCCACCCCCCTCCCCTCCTTATCACCAAAAAAAGTTCTCAAACCGGGGTGTAGACATTCTAGGACAGTCACTGGCCAGATCACCAAGTGAAAATAAAGAGCAAAAATAGCTAATGCAGCCACTATAGTTAGATTGGCAACTGCAATATATTACATTGTTGTTTTTTACGTTTACTACCGCTTTAATTCTATATCCGCTACCATAGCTTTAAAGCAAAGTCACACCCCCCATCCTAGCCATCCAAAATCTGTAATGGTTTACCACTCACACGCTGATATTTCCTTTAGCATTCAAAACAGAAAATTATATTTGAAATAATACAAATTAAATAAAGCACTTGCATTATGTTCACAAAAAGAAGATGTTAGTTCAAAAGTAGTTTAAAAGTGTGTGGCTTAAAAGTCATTTGAGTATTTTGGAAGAGCATAACAATAGGAATATGTTACAGATGGCCAATAGTTTCAGAAGTAAAGTACCCAATACACTGAATAGATACAACATGGCCTGTGTAACTTCCTTGTTCCCCTTCCAGAATAGCAAGTGCATAGCATTCCATCAACAGTCGCCAAAATAGACAGCCTGCTTTATTAGTTTAGTTCACCCACGCTTCCCTTCTCATTGAACATTCTTCATTAAAAATAACATACTATATTGCACCTCTGCTTTTTATTTTAGGGACAAAGAACTAGTCTGACAGCCACTATTATCAATAAAAAAGAAGAAACATATAAGAAAAACAAATTCTGGAAAGATTTTAGAAGTGAGGAATTTCTAACAGCTCAAAGCACAATTGCCTTTTATAATATTCACTTTAAAGAGGGCCTGTACTGTGCAAGCTGTGCCCCCCCCCCAAAAAAAAAAAAGCAAGTAGAGGTCAAAGGACTGATCAGCAGTACAGCCTGTCTCCCAGCAACCTATCTTTTTGCAAATAACTGATCTACCTTGCCCTCTTTCACGTTATGGGGGCTATTCAATACAGCGGTAAGAGAAAAAGGAGGATAGAAATGGTGCTGTTCTTAATTAGAGGTGCTCAGAACCTTCTGTGTGTATGAAGGATTCCTGGTACAAATCCTAAACAAATAAGTGCTATAACAAAGTGCAAAATAGCAAGAAAGTGCTAGCAGTGCAAATGTCCAAATGTTTTACGGACTAATATGTGATACTTGGCATATAAGCAGAAGGTGCAAAAAACAAAACAAAAAAAAAAAACACAAAAGCACAAAAAAAACACTATATTGTAATCCTGTACTGTAAGTTCAAGTGATTTAAGCCTCCTAGGCAGAGGTCCACGGTGTAAAATGGAAAGAAAAAATGATAATATATATCTGGTGCACAAAAAAACCCTGTGCGAAAATCGCAGATTGAACCAGATGTATGATAATGATGGTAAGGTTAGTATGCATATAGAGCCCTTCAATGGACCATACTAAAAAGTCCAAATATCATGCAATTCATAAAGTGACAAAGTGCTCTTCAAATCTCTTATTCAGTTCTTCTTAAAAGGTGCCCCATAGGAAACACACTCACTTATTCAATAAAGTGTTTGCAAAACTTTTCTGGTAGTCTTGGCCTATTAGAAAGTCCTGCAAGTAATTTTTAGTGCAGGCAGCCTATAGTGATTGGGCTAGCTGGGTGCCTCCCACAGCTGTACTCTCTGTTTAAGCTATGTGCAGCACAGGGATTATGTCAGTGTTATTTTTACAAGGAAGGCAAACGCAGTTGGTGCACACAAATTGGATGTAATCTGTATGCTTTGTGGCTATTATGAAATATATTTTCAAATATAAAGTGATTGTTCCTAGAGTTTAGCTTTAAATACAATGAGTATTGGGTGGGGGAGCTTGTTTAAAAATTCTGGCACAATCCCCTGGGTAAGGTAAAAAATATAGAAAAGGTATTTCCCATGACTCTTCGGAGGGGGAGACTATGGGAGATGGGGATTTTAAAAAATGCCCAGAAACAATAAGCCACTATAGTAAATAACCACAATACACCTGCACTTACAATATTATATGTTGGAAAAGTATATGACAGATTAACTGGATAAAAAAAGCAGCTAGCATAGTTCACTGGAAATGAGACATTTAAACAATAGTATCCTTGGTGCAGCGCTTTCACATATAGTTCCCAATGAGAGTCCTTTTCAATATGTGTTACAGTTCCAAAGTATGGGATCCAACCTGAGCAGTTTTCACACACAAAAAGTGCTATAGAGGTCCCCTACTAAGAGCAAGACTCTTACTCTCGATAGTGAACCATCTAATATAATGGTCAAATATGTTCAATTAAGCTAGCTCCAAACCACAAGATCCACGGGAGCACCAGATGTCTTTAACCTCACTGCCAGGAGGGCTTCCAAGAAAAAGAGGACCTCAACTCACACTTAATTGTGCAGTATTACTGACACTTAAAAGATTTATTAAAAATAATCCAATATACTCACAAGTGTCAGTATAAAACTCGCATATCAATCAATAAAAGCAGCACAAAAGTTTTCAACCGTAAAAATGGTTGAATTCCATGGTGCAGCGATGTCACATATTAAGTCATTGTAATAAAACAAGCAAAATCACAGAATATTAGAAGATAAAACTCCATGCAAATTAGTATGTTCTAGACATAGACAAATATTACAAACATCTGTGCTTGGATAGATAGCAGAAGGTGTATGGATCGATGCATTTCGCCCAAAAGGAGGGCTTCCTCAGGATCTGCCTTGCAATATTAATAGAGTTTATAGCTAATAAATAATATAAACAGAATATTAATGACAGAAATACATACAATGTCAACATGCCATGCAAATATCATATTTGAACATATCATTAAAAAGAGAAAACATTAAAAATAAACATAGAAAAAAATAAATAAGGGCAAACCAGCACTATATTGCTTATAAAACTACAATAATTGTGGAGTTGGCAAGGGAAAAAAAAGGGGAGAAGGGGGGAAGAGGAGCGGGGTATTGGGGACCTGGAGTATGTGGAGGACAGAACAAAATCAGCATATTGGGGGGACATACTGTAATGGAGAGGCATGGAAAATAACTTTTTTTTTTTGCTTTAAATAATTTTTCAGATAATATGCAACCATTAAAAAATTATGAACATAAGGCTTAAAAATAAATAATGAGCTTAAAATCTAACCCAGTTCAATCTGATTCACAACCTTTTGGAAATAAATAAACCTAAGCAGATCGCTTTTTTTTCAACTTTTTCCCCCATTCAAAATTTTTTTTAAAAAGCACGAACATGCCATTATTTGGATCTGAGTAGCTTATGTTGTTTGGTCGCTCATCATACAAAATCCCCAACTCCTCTTTTTAACTGCTGTCTAACCTTTTACAACTTCAGGAGCAAAACTACTGTGAATTAGTACTAAACCCTTCAGAGTGTAGGACATGTTTTGAGTGTAGGAAAAAGTTTTTACATGCTTTGGGTAGTCATTTGGCTCAGTGAGTCCAAAGACAATTGTAACAAATGATGGACATAAATGTATCCACCCCATAGTGATGGGATTATCAGTAGTATGGATTGGGGAAGCTTGACAAGGGCAGTGATGACCTTATAGGAAACAAATTAAAATAAGCCAAAATTATAAAAAAGGAAAAATTGGAACAAAAACATTACACTGTAAATAATGTTGAAATAAAAATAAAAACATAACAAAACAGTGATGGGGAGTGAGCGAATGGCTGGGTCTAGACCATTGTTTGCCTCTAAGCCTTATCAAAGTCACATTTCTGCCCTTTCTCTTTCACTTAAAAGACCATTGCCTTCCTTGATTAAGTCTTAAACTGTGTAACAGATCGGCAGCAAAGCTAATCTGCTACTGCCACCACATAGTCTCTTCTTCCTTGCTACAGCCAGTTGTGTTCCAGGATTGGGGGGGTATAGGCATGCTGCTTGATATAGTACCTACATGGCCAGTCCATGCCCAGCCTGTCAATCAACCTCACTATTTAGCTGCGCTTATACCACCCATTGCCTGAGTACTAGGTTAATTTTATTGCTCCAGGCTCCAGTCCAAATTAGTTCTCGAGTTCCAGAGGTTCCTGTTTCTCCAGTTGCCAACTTCAGCTTGTATTTGACTATGCTTGCTCAATGTACATCCTAACTTTTTGCCTGTCCCTGTTTCAAATTAGGGATGGGCTTTATGTTCAGGTCAAACACGAGTTCCACTCGAACATTGGCTGTTCGCCCGTTCGCCGAATAGCGAACAATTTGGGGTGTTCGCGGCAAATTCGAAAGCCGCGGAACACCATTTAAAAGTCTATGGGAGAAATCAAAAGTGCTAATTTTAAAGGTTAATATGCAATTTATTGTCATAAAAAGTGTTTGGGGACCTGGGTCCTGCCCCAGGGGACGTGTATCAATGCAAAATTTTTTTTCAAAAACGTCCGTTTTTTCGGGAGCAGTGATTTTAATAATGCTTAAAGTGAAACAATAAAAGTGTAATATTCCTTTAAATTTTGTACCTGGGGGGGTGTCTATAGTATGCCTGTAAAGTGGAGTATGTTTCCTGTGTTTAGTCTGACAGCAAAATGACATTTCTAAAGGAAAAAAAAGTCATTTAAAACTACTTGCGGCTATAATGAATTGTCGATCCGGCAATACACATGAAAGTTCATTGATAAAAATGGCATGGGATTCCCCCACAGGGGAACCCCGAACCAAAATTTAAAAAAAAAATGCGTGGGAGTCCCCCCAAATTCCATACCAGGCCCTTCAGGTCTGGTATGGATATTAAGGGGAACCCCGCCGCAACAGGGCCTCCATCTGGATTTTTTGCTAGCCGACACATCTGGTAGTCATTACCCTTTGACCCGGTTGTTTTTATCGCGGACCGGAAGTCTTGTACTTGGTGATAGCGGCATGCCGTCTTGCACTGTGTCACTTTCCTTGCATTACCTTATACCAGTGTTTCTCAACTCCAGTTCTCAAGGCGCACCAACAGGTCATGTTTTCAGGATTTCCCTCAGATGAAATGGCTGTGGTAATTACTAAGGCAATGAAACTGATCAAATCACCTGTGCAAAATAGTGGAAATCCTGAAAACATGACCTGTTGGTGCGCCTTGAGGACTGGAGTTGAGAAACACTGCCTTATACAGTGCTGTCCTTTGTTTTGATATTAATAAATTGGACTTATTTACTACACTATTGGAGGCCCTTCTCTTTCCCGTTTTGTCTATTTGTTATGGCCATCCGGATCTTGATGTAAGCCTGATGCGGCTCCACCTCGCACATCCATCCACCTGATGTTACCCACTGACATCCAACAGCATCCATTACAGTCATCCGGATCGCCATCCAACATTTCTACCATTAAGGCTTTTATCCAAGTCCTTTGAGGTAAGGGCAGTGTGAGCACATTTTCAATAGGACCATCCACGTTTGCCCTCTTGACCCACTTCAATCATTTAAGAATATTTCTGAACTATATCCACCAGTGATGTCACTCACTGATGCTTAATTTATTTCCTTTTTATGAACATTTTTTTATGTGTATTTGCATAATTTCACTGCACATGCTATTTCTATTCCCATCAATATTTTTTATTTTATTATATGTTTTATTATCCCCTTGGGATCATCTGAACCCCTCACTTACAATTTCACTTTAGTGACCTAGTGTTTGTTTTGCACATGTTATTACTGTGTAGTGGTACAGCTTTTAGTGCTCTGCGCGAAATCACTTTTCTATTCATTTTTTCTGTGGTGGTGATGTGTACACTATAGATTTTGCAGCAATCCACTAATTCTCCACTGTTATAACACTTTAGAGTATGTATTAGATTTTGCACCAGTAAGAATCATTCGCTAACTTTGTAGTAGCGCAGAGGTTTCCACACGTTTTTGACATTTGGGTACAGTGTTGCATGACCGCGCAATTGACATTCAAAGTGCAACATGCTCTGAAAGCTGATAATTGGCTTGGGCAGGAAGGTGGTGAATGTGCCCAGTATTGAAGTGGTTAAAAACCCACACCCTGTCCAAAGTGCAGAACACAGAGAGGCCACTATTCAGTTTTTCCATGACCATCTGGTTCTATTTGTGCTTCAGAAACTGCCTTTTTAACTTGCTAGAGACTTTCCTCTCTCTACTGGCAGCTACAAGGTGATATTCTTTGTAGGCATCACTTGTATGAGGTTGGTGTGACCATTTTTATTTGTTGCTGCTGCTGATTTCATTTATTTTTGAGGTATGCTGTATCGTTTGTTATTTTATGTTGATAGGACTTTTATTTACATCAAATTGTCGCCCCTTGAAAAAAAGGTGATTTTGTTTCAAGGGGACTTCCTTCTTACCTAAGGTAATACCCAGTTTGAATTACCACCCCTGGCTTTATTTGCTTGACCATGGAGGGGGTGGCTTTACAAGAAAAAATGATCATTAAAAAAAAAAGCAAATCTGTTTTTATACTTTTCAAAAATATCCTAAAAAAAACCCTGCTACTTTCGTGTGTAGAACCTCTGCCCTTTACTTTAGGCCCACCAGGCCTTTTTCTTCATAAAGGAGATTTCCTAAATTTATTAGCAGATATAGGAATGGGGAAATACATTTTTGGTACTTTGGTGCACAGCTATGATACTGCAAAAAAAGGACAGCTTTGCCTGTGTCAGCATCAAGTGTATGCTGCATGGGCCCCAAAAAAGGCCATAGGAAAGAAAAAGTAAATTAAAATATACTTCCACAAAAAACTGAGATTGTGATTTGGGCAGGGTCAGCAGGTTATAGCTGCAGGTATGTTTACATACTACTTGCTGCCACCTGCTCTATCCCCTAGCCATATGATTTTCCCTTACATCCTGGTCATAGGACTTTCCCCCTCCATTTGCTGCTGTCTGCCAATCCCCCAGCATTGTGGAAAGGCAGGTAGCCTATAGTGATATGTATACTGTATAAAGAAGTGCAGCGCTAAAGTCCCAAACATAAACTAAACACATGAATGAAACAAGTATAAGTCTGTGAAATATAGGGAAATCCTAAAAACAATTGAAAATCAACACAATGCACAAACATGTGAGATATGAAAAAATGTCTATAATGCAATGTGATATGCTCTGAGGCCAGAGTCCATGAACATAGAATCAATGTAGGTCTTCTCAAACGGAGGAGGAGCTCGGACACTGGACGGTGACTGGAAACTCAGACGTAAGGCAACCACAGGTAACACGCCACAGACATAAAAAAATGAAAGAGATTAGGTACTCTTACCAGATCTGTAGGACATATCTGCCATATAGCAGTACTTCTATTAAAGCTTGTGGAGGTAACCTCCCGTGGTATCCGCCCGGATGTTGTCTCTTAGGTCACGATCACCGATGAAGAGAGGTTGTCCTGGGTGGAAGTCAACCACTACCACGCACACTCTCCAGCTCCGGAACTGGAAGGTCAACAGGAACCAGTTGAGGATGGCGTCATGGAGGAAAAAAGAAAAAGACTCCACATGGTGTAGGTCAAACAATAAGGGTTTTAATGGAAAAAAGCCTTTACAGGATAAAAAGTGATCACAAGTGAATAAAAAATGGCAACATGGGAAGCTGAAACGCCAGCCCATAGTGATATGTTTTCTACCTGCAGCTATGAGTTTCTTTGCACCACCTCATCAAAATTGGACATTTTGGGCTTCCCATGGAATGCGGGCAGTAGATCCCCTGATTTGCCTTTGTATTGAGGAGAGGTGAAACATCCTCTTTGAAGCTGCCACCAATTTAAACCCTTCTCCCCACCCCCAGCACTCAGACCCTCCTCCTAATTCTCATGGCCAACACCCCACCCTCTTTCTCATATTTAAATGTAGTTAGTCTCAATATAGTTAGGGCAACTTCCCCCCTGGAATGCACGTATCTGCGAGTGCATGTTTTTCAAGCATTCCCATGCATTCCGTAATTGACAGCAGTTTCAATGGGCTGCCAAACACACAAAAACAAGAAAAAAGTACGCCAGACGCGACTTTTAATCCTGCAGCACCACGCCGAATGGTACCTTTGTGTTTTGGTGGCCACAAATATTCTGCATGTGTTAGGTTCATTTGGGGTGCCAATAACATTTACTGACACCTATACGTGTCTAACAAGGGCAGCACATCCCCCCCCATGGTGGTACAGGAAATGCACACAGGAATTCACCTTTCCAGCACCGGGTCCTGGTGTGAACCCTTTGGCAAAATCTATTGCTCAAGCTATATGCATCACAGAATTTGTTTCCTCAGTGTACCCCAGGTTGTCCTGGATCTTTCACAATCCTAGCAATACTTCTGGTATTATGATAGCAGGTAGCAAGCACTGTTGGTGGTGCTTTTACAGTTAGTGAGTCTATTCTATAGTATTGGAAGAGGTTGTGAAAAATGTTGCCATCCTAGAGTAACCAACCTGGCAGATGTAAAGTATGGTGAAACGGAAAAGCACTGACATTTGCTTAGTGGTTGACACTTTGGTGTAAACACACTTGGTTAGGGGTGTCAGGTGGATGATTGCTTGCATCCTGGAATTGTGGAATATCTGTGCTGTACGGATCTCTTGTTTACTGTGATTGTTTTATGGGTGATAGGAAAACACTCCTTAGCAACCTGTTTTTTTAAATCCTATACATACTTGTATTCTGCAATAGCACATAATCAGTTCAGACCAGCTGATCTAACCACAGCCAAATATTTTGTCTGTTTTTTAGTATTTATTTAATTTTTTTTTTTTTAGTTTTGGGGGGTTTGCTGGTAAAATAGAGCTTTTTTATTCTTCAACAATCAATATATGAACCCAGTTATGTATTTCAACCTTTTTTTGTATAATTTACTTTTTGCCCAGAACTGATTACTGATAAAATTTTGGGGGATAATGTTTAAACATGGCCAGTCAGTTCTGTTTGGGGCATGCTACTTCTATCATTTTCAGCTGCAAGTCACCATGTAACTTCATCATTTCCAGGTAGGTGATGGCTATTCAGGGTGGTTACTGTATGACCCCTTTCACACTGAGGCATTTTTCAGGTGCCTTTTATGGCTAAAAATAGCACCTGTAAAGCACCTGAAAAATGCCTTTTAAAGCCTCCCCAGTGTGAAAGCCTGAGTGCTTTCACACTGGGGCGGTGCGCTTGCAGGAGCGAAAATAAAGTCCTGCAAGCAGCATCTTTGGGGTGGTGGCCGAAAAGCACTACTAAAACTACGGTAAAGCGCCACTAAAACTAGCAGCGCTTTACTGCTAACTCAGTGTGAAAGGGGTCTAACAACCATGCACTTCTGCACACCTAAACAAAAAAGGGGGTCTAGTGACACTGGCACTTGGCACTGGTATGGTGCCAATCAGGAACACTGTTGCACAGGCTCCGGTGACAGTGAACTGGTGCGGTAGCGATCAGGAACACTGTTGCTGGCTTACACTGGTTTAGCAATACTGGAAATAGTATGGTGGTATCAGGAACACTGTGGCTGGCTGCACTGCTCTTGTGACACTGTACTGGTGTGGCAGCAATTAGGGACACTGTGGTTGACTGCACTGGTCCGGTGACATTGTGTACTGGTGTGGCTAGTGATCAAAGACAATCTGGCTACAAATAGCAACCTTTGTTTACAAATGTAATCACTCGGATTGGTGACAGTAATCATGAGGTACAGGGCCAATTTAATTGGCTCTGTACCCTCATTTTGTGATCTGCTGTGTCCAATGAACACAGCAATCGTAGAGTGTGCTTATGTGTGTGCTAGAGGGTGCGCACAAGTACCACAAAATGAAGGGCATTTTAAAATAGTCTCTCTCCATTTGGAAGGAGCCATCCAGCCATTTCTGTACAACAGCCGGTTGTAGGCAATAGAAAAAGAAAATGTATTTCTTGAACTGATGCTTAGTGGAATATGAAAAGTGAAACACCAATATTTGTGTTAATAATATGTATGTAAAGTGAGAAAAGATACAAGAATAATGGTGACTTTGTGTAGTTCAATAATACAACATAATCTCAGTCCGGGCTAGTTGATTTGCCTACCACTGTTTGTTGGAGCTGATCTCTGCGTACAGATAAACATTATTACCAAGATTATTGGCAAGGTGTGTATATGACCTAACAAGTAAATGCATGCACCTGATCAGTTTAAATTACTATAACTTAAATTGATTATTTAAATATGATGATCCCTTTATTTTTTTAATTTATGTATTTTTATTTCTACACAAAAGTCCTTCTGTTAAAAAATTACCAGCTACAAATCAAGGTTTGGACCAGTTTACAGTTTAAGTCAGTATAGCACTTGTCTATCTATCTATCTATATATCTCATTTACATATTTATCTTAGATCTGTGGTTAGAGTTTCCATGGTTACTAGATAGTTCTAAATGTGAAATGTTAAAACTTAATATAAAACCGACAAGGGTTTACAGTATTTCAGAAGCAATAAGGCACTTAAAATTTAGTTATGGGTTCATAGAGGAGAAAATACTGAGTAATCGTCATCATATTGAATTTGTTTTTCCAGATATTTATTTCTTGAACATTTTGTATAACATTTTAAAAAGAAAAACCGAATCAAGAAAATGTGTTTGAAGTAGCGAAGTTATGCAATAACTAAACATGCTAAATTCATGAGAAATAAACTATATTGCTACATATTGCTACACTTAGTAAATATAAATTTTTCAAAACACTCATCCAAGTGCAATTGCCAAAAAGAAGCTGAAGACAGAATTTATTTACTGTAATTGAAATTATTTTAAATTCTTATGGCTATTCTTAAGGTAAGAAAAAGTTAGACAGGATGTTATAGATGTACTGCCAATATTTTCTTATCATACCTTTCTTATTATTGAGTTAAACTCACAAAAATAGCTATAGCGACACGGGGTTACTTTGTAAATATACTGTGTACATAAATACCTTAAATATGTGCTGCACACCTTAACAAAAGATATTCAAATAATAGGCAAAATTACATAAAAAAGCGTAAATTAAGCAAAATGAAAACAAGAAACGCTAGTCCAAATTCCTATATGCATTTCTGTAGACTAAATAAATCCATCTAAATGTGTTACTCCAGGTTTCATACCACCATCTACTAGACTGGAACTCACCGCAAAATGCACTTCATTGTTTCCTCTCCATGTAATCTAACTCACTTCCACTATAGCCTAGAACTCCATATAGATGGACATCCCACTAACAAGTCAGCATGATCGTGTACCAGCAAATAAATGTGCAATGCCAGATAAGAGTAAAAAGGTTTCTCACAGTGTGATAGGTTTATTTTTAAAAAAACAGCAGGGAACACTTAAATAACATGCCTCCATCACTGTTGGGTATTGCATGGTTATACATATCACATTAACAAACCCCTAATAACAGATCATAGTCACAAATCCAGTTACAAACCCAATATCCAATGTCTCTCTCAGTACGGATGCGTGCCAAAATGTCTCCAAGCCAGATAATATACACATCGTTACCTGGACTTTGTCAGAAACATACTTAAAGGCTAAGTTCACCCTTCCAGGCAGAATTTTACTTTTCATAAAAAATAGTCTTTTCTGCCCAAGCCATACTAGTAATGCCTTCTTTCTCCAAGCAATCCCATTGTGATTATTTATCACTTACCTAGTCCATGGCAGCTTTGAATCTGCACCTCTCTGTTAAAAATTTAAAAAATGCTTTCTGAGTCCATCACTTCCTGTAGCATGATGTGACAAGCCAGAAAATGTCATAACCCATCATGTACTGCTTTACTGCATCACATAATAGGGTGTGTTCATCTCTCTGGACCACGCCTCCCTCCTCACTATATCACCTCCTTTTTTTCCAGGACAACACACCTACAGTATCTATCCAATCACTCTGTATCGAATCAGGCAGTCCCTTGCACTAAATAGTTGGTGGCAGATCTAAAGGAGATTGTACAATCAGAATGTTTAGTGTATGATGAGCTTTGCAGACTTTAAAGCTATATTTAAAAAAGGCAAACCCATTATATGATCAAAAACCGTTAATATCATGTAATGATTTACAATATATTCATAGCTTGTTTTTATGTAAGTATTCAAGCAGTGTGCAACACATAAATACAGGACAAGGATATGGATCAGTTGGTATTTTCAATATGGCTGAGATGATCTACACGAATCCACCGGGTGAAAGAGTACGCATCCAGCATGGGTCATACAACATGTATCCACAAGAAACGCCCCATGGACTACACCAGCAGTCAAATAACAATGTCTGAAACCAAGAAAAGATGGTGCAATAAAGTAAATATGGTAAAGATTTAAAGCTAGATAGGCATATGGCACAGACAGGGGACATAGACAAAGCAAAGTCTCCCTGTCAGAGAACATTTTACCTTCAAACCTCCTGGTGTGTATGTATGTATGTCCACATTGGCAATGCTCAAAACCGAGACTGACATGTCACATGTTTATATATATATATATATATATATATATATATATATATATATATATATATATATATATATATATATAATATATATATATTTATATATATATATGTGTATTACCACTGAGGGAGCCAATCCTCAGATGGGAGGGGTGCTGGACGTTTCTTGGTTTCAGACATTGTTATTTGACTGCTTGTGTAGTCCATGGAGGGTTTCTTGTTGATGCATGTTGTATGACCCATGCTGGATGCGTACTCTTTCACCTGGTGGATCTGTGTAGATCATCTCAGCCATATTGAAAGTACCAACCAACCCATTTGCTTGTCCTGTATTTATGTGTTGCACACTGCTTTTTATGTAAGTATTTAATTAGCTATGAATATATTTTAAATCATTACATGATATTAACGGCTTTTGATCATATAATGGGTTACAATGGGACAGTCATCCAGAATTTAACTCCCCTGAAGAAGGAATATACAGTAGCAATTTCGAAACATGTTGGGCGATCCAAGAAACCTATATGGACTTACCACAGCATGACTCTGGCAGCATATGGGGATACTTGTATCTACTGGGTTTGATTATATTTTTGCAATTTCCAACTGTGTACATTCACTTTCTAAATTCATGTGTATATATTGTTTTTATCATTGTAGGGCTATGTTTGCCTGCTTGTTTACGCTTTGTATTAATAAAAGTGGCATTATTGCCTTTTAAATATAGCTCACTGTTTATCACAATTTTCTGCCTTTAACTTCTCTGGCGGTGGGATTATGTCTGATTTTTGATGCTGAAAGCGGTACATTGTTTTGCATGGAAATTTGGCGTTTTATATTGTAGGCCTGTAATTCTTAGTAATAACAGTAATAACTTAGTTACTTAGTTAAATCTGTCCAAACAAGAGTCTAGTAGACATCCCGGCTATGATAAAATTTGAAACACAAAATCATAAATTATAATATAATAAATAACTATAAATAATAACAAATAATAATATAATAATAATAAAATGTATTCAATAATGTAATCAAATCAAAAACACTGAAATTTGCTCAGTTGCAGAATTGTCGCTGTCGTTACTTTCAGTGTTTGATGCTGAATTGCCACACAAATCACTATCGCTCAATTCTGCAAGTGTTTCTAATTTACTATTGCTGTTTTCTAGCTGGTCTAAAACCATTTTTTGATGTAAAAGGGACACTTTTTGGTTGCCATGGACATTCTGAAGTTTCCAGGCAGAAAGAACAATATATATATATATTATAAAACTGCATGCAGGGCACTGGACAAAGCACTAGGGACAAAAGGGAGGTGAAATTATTTGATACAGTAATGTAATCTGTAATCAGTGTACTCTATGTATTATGCTTTTTGCACTTTTTGACTTTGGCGCCGTAACTTTGCCTGGATCCTGCAATGCAATCCCGAGTGTGGCTTGGGGTTACCGCTTTTGATAATGAAAATTCACCCTGAGCCACACTCAGTATTACCGCTAGGGAGGTTAAAGTCCAAGGGGATTTATCCAGTGCATTTCACGCACATTTCTTTATGTATACCAAAGAAGAGGTGTACTGCAAGTTACAGCTACACTTTGGTTTGAGGAGTATTCTGTGCTGAGCTCCTTAGCAGCTGGGAAGATCCAGTGTGGTATCAGGTCCCAAAACAATCGCTCCTAAACTCAAAATCCAGGCTCTATTTTCCCTTGTCCCAGTACTTGCACCTCCCCCTTGTGGCCTTCTGTTTACATGTATTTTTGCTTTTTTCTATACCTATTTTTCCCATTTATTTAGGCCTTTCACATGACATGCAAGGTCCTCTTCCTCTTTGGATTGTCTCTGGTAGTGGGTAGTCCTCAATGGTGCATCAATCAATGTGAGTGCAGAGAGACATGGTGATAATCTCTCAGGCCCTAGAGTTGGGGTTTAAAGCTGAGCTAAAGGCAGATCTAAAAGACACAAATTAGTGAAGCTCTGTAATCATTTATACATCATTACATTTATTTTATAATTGCAAATAGTGCAAGTACCTGAATTTGACCTGGTATCAGACCCTGTAGAGCAGGGCCGGGACATGAAAGGAAGAATAAGTACAAAGAGTGACTCAGATAAAGTAAGGTTACAGATAGATGAGCTAATCACTGCACTGTTTCCTCTACTGTCCAATCAAAAACTAGATTTTTACTGTAATACAGGGCTCTAGTAGAGAGATACACTCTCACTTCTCTTGCTCACTGTCACACCTCTGCTGGGATCTTGAACCAGACCTCTTCTCAGGTACAGGGTCACTGGTCCTTAAAGGTTTCATTATTAGCACTAGTGCCATGACCAATCAGGTAAAAACTCTCCTGACTGGCTCCACAGTCAATCAGGAGACAGCTCTCAGTGCTGCTTTAAATTGCAAAGTCATACAGTATATGGCTCAAAATTTGAGCAACACAATGCTATGCTTCAGCACAACCCCCCTGCTGCAATACTTACCAGTGCAGTCCCAGAGATTAAGAGCATCCTGTGTCTTCTTCTGACCCCAGAATGTCCCTGTTCACCTGCAACACCAGTGCGCTCCAGGACATCAGAGCATCCTCTGTGTTTTTGTAGCCCCAGCACATCCCTAAGCACCAATAACACTAATGTACCCCAGAGAATTCTGTGTAATACTTTGGCCCAATGCTTCCTGTGACTCTAGTGCACCCAGAGAATTCTGTGTCATGTTGTGACACTGTGCCCCTGTTCACCCCATGACTCCAGTGCAGCCCAGGACAATCTATGTCATCCTGTGACCCAAGTGGTGTACCCTCTGTGAATCCAGTGCATCCCAGAACATCCTGTATTACCTAATGCTGCTAGTGCACCCTGTGACCTCAGTACATCCCAGAGAATCCTTAGCCATCTAGTGATTCTTAGGGCAACCTGTGCACCTCCATGACAACTATGTCTCTGTCACACTCCTCTGGTGGTTGGCCTGCCGCACTGCCCAACAGTACTTCTGCTGCCTCTCTGCTCACAGTCATGCTCCTGCAATCACCAGGACGATCCTTTTCTCAGTGGATATAAATCCCTGTCCAGAACTGTAGGTTTGAACCCTAAACTCATCTAATGTGCACCAGCAATCTACTGATCCTAATAAGTTTTTCCCACAAAAACTCAATGCCTATTATGCCAGTCAAGTACAGATGATCTCACATTTACATGCCCTTTCAACGCACTTGGAACAATTACAGGTCTCTCTGTAGCTGCTGAGCTTCTGGCCTCATCACAAGCTTCTCCTGTGCGTCTTTCTTGCTTGTAACATCTACCCTTCAGATGAGCAAAATCTCTCGATCACAAGTATGCATTGAGAGCTTTCCGTGACACTTTACTTACTATGCTGAGAGTGCGCAGTGAGGACGTTACCAGCACAGTAAACAGTTTTCCCATAATGCATATATGTGAACGCTCGGCGTTAAACCCCATCCAGTGGTTAATTTCAGATGCCCACACACTTTTGAATTATCTGTTGTACATCTGTCCTAAAGGCAGCATATAAGGATTTCAGGTCTGCTCCAATTTCTGCACCTTTAGCCCTCAGATCAACCCTAAAATGCTGTGCATTTGGCAAGGCGCAATAAAGCACAGTATAAATATTGTAAATACTCAATGGTTGTAATCTTTATAAAAGCTCAAAGCAGCATTTAAAGCTGAACTCTAAGCACCAAAACTTTAATTCAAACATATTTCTTAACACAACAAAGCACAGTATAAATCTTGTAAATACTCATTGGTTGTAATCCATATAAAAGCTCAAATCAACATTTAAAACTGAACTCTGAGCGCAAAAAATTTTATTCAATATATTGCTTAACAGCCATAAAGGATATATATCCTAAAGGGCCGCTGGATTTTTGGGTCCCCTTTACCTGCATAACCAGGCAACGCGCGTTTTTAGCAAGCAATCCACAGTCAATAATCCAATCCATTAAATTGGTTTTGAGAATTTATTTAGGGGTTATAACTTGGGGATGGGAAGCTATGGGATGCCCAGAAGTTGATCACTGAAGAAACTTTAAGGACAACTTGAACAATCAGACTTGTTAACAAAGGTCCCAACCTGTACTCTCTCCAGAATACTAACACTCTCTGGATAGACAAAACCATTCCAAACTACATGCAGGTACTGCAGCTTTCCCTGATGACAAAATGCTAATACACCTGCCTCACTGGTGCAGAATCCCCAAGCAAGGGATAACGTTAACAGTTCTCTGTCCCTTGGTTATGCTAGTTGAGGATTGCCCTCAGCTGTAAACTACCTTGTAGGGTGCGAAGGGGAGGGGGGTTGGATAATGTGAAGGTTTACCCGCTCAGTCCCTTTTTATCCTGAAGCATAGCTGGTGACTTCTGGCTAAGCCTCCTGCTGGTCAGGTCCTACTCTGCAAATCAGGGTGTCTCCTGGCTGTGACTGAAGGGGTTGAGGGTTCCTCCTTGGTTCCTTCCTCTCTCTCTCTTTCTCAGCATCGGCACTTTTGCAGGTGTCCCTTCCAGGCCTCTGGATCCTGGAATCTCTCCCCACATGGCCAGGCCCTACAATATTTAAGAGCCATCTCCTCACCTTGCCCAGGGATTGGCAGAGATCTCTTGAATATTTAGCCTCTCATCTCCATACCCCTGCCCACTAAGTTATGGAACTTTCCAGAAGCTTCCAGAAACCAGGGGGAGGCACTAGAGACCCTAGCCTGCAGAGCCTGCCAGCTAAACTACACTGAATTCCATTTGAACCCAATTGAACTGACTTCACAGACTAAAGTGAAGTCCAACTAAATTTGTCTAATTATCCATTTTATCTTTTAACAACCAAAACAAGTTATAACCCAGAATTTTGCAATGTATAATGCTTTCCCTCAAAAATTTTGTATCAGTCTATATACTTGTTTTGTTTTTCTTCAGAGACATGTGCGTGAGATTCCTGAGCACAACATGCCAGCGGGTTTCAGTGTGTGGGCCAGGCTATGGAGCTGCTGAATACAGCCATGTCTTCCACTTCCCACGCACACTACTGACTGCATCCTTCTGCTACGTACCATATACCCCGGGCCTTTGACTGCACATTGCTGCTGTCTCCTAGCAACTGGAAGGCGTAACTGTATGATGTCTATTTTACGTGTTCAGGCTGCATGCATAAAATATGCATCATACAGTTCTGCCTCCTAGTTGCTAGAAGTCTTGGACAGAGCTCCCACTAGATGTTTTCAAAGCCATTTTGTCCTATATATTAAGGGCCTTTGGACCTATGATGATACTTTGTATCAGTTTCTACATTAACCCTCATATCACCGAACACCTTATGCTGCCCATTATTTATGATGAAGCTGACATTACAATGTAACAATGTCTCGGAGTCAATCAGCTCAACAAAGCAGTCATTGTGAATAAATGGCATGACTAAAGATGCACAGTGGTATATTCTTCTACAAAGCATGTGTTGTATTGTACATTATTATTTGCAGCTATAAAGCAGGAAAGTTACCTTAAAATATTGGCAACTGCAGAACTTATTATGTCAGAAAAAAACCCCTCAGAATTCATAATTATTCATTCTGAACATGATCCTCTGTGGATAATTTGAAAGGAAGATTTACATGAGCCAGCTTTTTAGATACACTGCTTTTCCAAGGCAGGAATATCAATCAAGGTTTAGAAAAGCTAACCCCTCTCAAAAGAGTTCTTTCAGTAAAGATCTGGAGAAATAGTTAGCGCAGAAGGTTCATCCCATGAAATCAGTCTGTACCATGATTCCTAGTCTACGAGATCCTTCGTTCGGTTCAAAAAATCTGGAAGCAAGCTTGAAGAAACAAACTTCTGCTAGATAACTCATATACTTTTATTGGTCTGGTCACACATGTGAAGAACTGCCTGCCAAATAATCTGAATGTTGTGAATGGCAATAATCCTGACTCCAAGGTCGCAAACATCTGGGTGGCACAGGCTGTTCTCAAGCATCCATATATGTGATATACAGTATATCTAAAGGAGAAGTACAGTATAGTTAATTATACAATTAATAGAATTATACAGTTATATGATGTCAGTGCTTTTTGAAAGACATTTTTAGGGGTAAGTCCACAATGTTTTGTTTTTTTTAAAACCATCATTGGTTGTTAACCACCCTAACGACCATCTTCATGCTATCCAATGGTGTCGTCAGTTGCTAGGATACAGGCACTTTTTTAAACCCAGTATAAAGAGAGAATAAGAATCTGATAAAAATTAAGGGAATCCCCCACCACTTTTGATGGGGAAATGTAATTTACAGGCAAATTTTTTTTTTTTTACTTCTAAATGTTTCATTTGCTGTAGTATATCCCATGGGTGCATACATTTGCAGAAAGGTTCCCCCAAACTTATTTTTTAAAGGAATTGTATATTTTAAATTTTAACTTTAAGCATTATTAAAAGAGTTACTAGCCCACTGATTTTTTTCTGCATTGTTACATGTCTTCCTGGCTGTTGAATGTGAACTTGTTAGCCTATAACTTACTTCATTGACCCATTATTTTGGGAAAGATTCAAAGCAGAGATCTCCCTACCTTACTTTGAGTATACTTAGAAAATTATGGTGGTTTGGACCACAGATGCATGATGTTTTGAAAGACCTGGTGGGATTTACTTCATCTGAGCATATACAGTGAGTGGATATGGATATTTCAATTTAAATATATGCATGATACAAATGGTCAAGATATTCTTTTGATGGATGATGGCATGTTACCATGATATAACGATACACATGTCGAAGATATGTTCTTGATAAATGATGGCGTGCCAATGATAGCTCAGTTGTACACAGTGATTTGGTAGAGAAGATTTATTATACCACCTTGAAAGAATGGGGGAGTGGAGGTGCGAGAGCAGTTGCTGACGCTGACCTACGCACGTCCATGCCTAGAAAATTTGATTATGGACTATCTCGGCCCTTGGTAATGAATAACAATTAATTAATCATAAAAATATAAAGTTCTGTTGAAGCGGGGTATACATAAAAATCCTCAACCGGTTTCGTGGTAAGAGACCGCTTCTTCAGGAGGAGTGGTCTATAAAACAGTACATTTACAGCAACAATATACAGCAAACAAGTTTAAACAACATATTACATTCAGTGTTAAAAAAGGAGAAGACCAGCTCACCCACTTGAACGGGACCAGCAAACGACAGGACCCAAGAATTTGGAAACTAAAAATTTATTTTGAGATACACATACAGGTGTGGTAGAGTCGTGGGTAGATCAAATAAGTGATGGCGTCAGGGAAGGTACGTGCGGGGTGAAGAAAAAGAGGGGGGGAGCGAGAAAACAAGGGGGGAAGAAAAGATGGAAAGTAGGGGAAGGAAAAAAGAAGAGGAGGAGGGGGGAGGAGGAAAGGGGGGAGGGGGAAGGGGAGAGGGAAGAGGGGGGGGAGAAGGGAAAGGAAGGGGAAGGGGAGGGAAGGGGGGAAGGGGTAGGGGACGGGAAGGAAGGAAGGGAAGGTAAATAGAGAGGGGATGGGGGACAGGGAGGAAGGGGAGGAAAGGGGGGGCGGAAGGGGAGGGAAAAGGTGGAGACAAGTGGGGAGGGGAAGGGGGAAGGGAAAACAAGGGCGAGGCAAGGCAAGGGAAAAGGGGGGAGGAAAAGAGGGGAAGGAAAAGGGAAAGGGGAGGGGGGGAGTGGGGGAAAGGGGAGTGGGGAAAGAGAAAAAGGGGGGAGGGAGGAGGGGAAGGAGGGGGGAGAAAGGGGGGGAGCCTCATGCTTCCACCATGAATGGAGGCACCAAAGATCAACTAGCAGGAGATGACACTCTCATCTGCCTCCACAGAATCCCTCATTGGCCACACTGGAGATCAGGCTTTCTCCCCTGCAGGGCCTAACAGGCCTTATTACAATGACTTCACCACCCCAGGCCTGCATCCCCAAGACCCCAACCTTAATGCAGCAGACCTATACGACAAACTGTCAGCCCTCCTAGAAAGGGGTTTAGCTACTACTGCAGCCAAAATAACAGGGGACATAAAATCGGACCTGCAGAATATAGGCTCCTGGATAGAAGCGACTGAAAATAAAGTGGACCTTACTGCCGCAGTGTCTAACCAAAACTCGGACCTGATCCAAACTCTGCATATCCAACTTGATACCGCTTTGTCATGCATAGATGACCTGGAGAATTGGTCCAGACGGTACAATTTCCAGATCAGGGGTTTACCAGAAACCATCGCAGATGGCAGTCATGAAGCAAACTCGCACCATGCCCCAGGTGACCTGTCAGGGCCACGCAGTCCAGATTTTCACCTTCAACAATTCAACATAGATGCTCTCTGAAGCCACTTCTGTCCGCAATGACCCAGAAGGACATCAAATATAGGTGGGCATTCCCATTTGTGGTAAAATTTTCTTACTATGGACAGAACCAGGCCTTCACCAACTTTGCAACAGGAGAGAAGCTCCTCTTAAACCTGAAAATTATTTCCCAGGATTCAGACATGGAAAATTCCTCCTCCTCCTCTGGATCAACCAAGTGGCCTCCACCAGCCAGCCCATCATCCTCACTTTGGAACAAACTGAAGACTTGAAAATTGGGTAACAAAGGTTCAACATGATCGCACACCCCAGTCAATCGTTGGCTCCTCCTTGACTGTCTAACATGATGCTAGATCTCCTTTCTTTTGACTTAGGTCATCTTGCTGGCTTAGGGTTCTGGCCCCTTCTTCCCCACTAGTGGTCCTCAGCCACTCTAAACATGAGGCTCTTCCATCCCCCAAATCCCCCCCTTTTTTTTGTTTTGTTTGAGAATGGGCGTCTGGAGTTATTGGATACTCTTCTTACCCTGATGTGCTTTAAGTTTTTCTTTAGAGTCATTCACACGCTACACAACTAAATTGGACAGTTATTTCTGTTACTACAAAGTCTCATCTAATGAACCACCCATCCTCCCTTTCTACTCTCTACTTTGTTCCAAGTATTTCTGTATTCACCTTACATTGGAATAAGCACTCAAGAATTTTTGGAGTGGGAGATACCTTATGGGTTAAATCATACGTTCAATGTCAATGTTTATAATGTTCTGTTTTCCCCCTTTTTTATGCATGTTTCCAGATTGGTCAGTTTTGTTTCTATGACCCTTCCTACTGAGCTCATGTTCATCATAGCTAAACTATAGTTTATTTTGTGCGCCCTGGTCTGGTGTGGTACCCATGTGCCTCCTCCTATTCCCTGAATCTCTTGCGGCTCCAGGGAATAGGATAGCCGAGACCTTGAGCTCGGTCAACCTACTTTTGGCAGTAGATGCTGGTTCCTGGGGATCCCTTCTCCCCCCTGGGACCTATCTCCTTCATAGGGAGAAGTTCCTCACTTCCACTTTTCTTTCTATCCTATCTCTCTATACGTCTCTTGTCTATCAAACAATAGCTAACAATTTTATCTATGACAGATTGTCTCAATGGCAGGCTTCACAAGAAAACCCCACAGCTCAAGGGGGAAACTCCAGTTGCACAAAACCATGGGCGAAGACTTCCCCTGGTAAGTGTCAGTGAATGCATCCACACCCCTCTCCTCTGTTCCAATGGCTAGTTCCACACTAAACTCCCTCAGGATCACTTCCCATAACGTTCAAGGAATGAATTCCCCTCTCAAACGTAGATACATTTTCAATTCCTACAAGTCTCTCAACCTGGATGTCATTATGCTCCAGGAGACACACTTGCAAATCCGGTACATTCAGATGTTCCTACATGCACACTTTCCTCAGTTCTGTTTAGCAAATGCAGAAAATAAGACCAAAGGGGTAGCCATTACATTCTCTAAGAACTGCAAGTTTTCTTGGTCCTCGTAAAGATCCTGAGGGCAGGTTTCTTTTAGTCAAGGGAACAATAGAGAGTCAACTATACTCCCTGGTGTCTTATTATGCCCCTAACAAGGGACAAGCAGCTTTATTTGCTCGTCTATTTGAGGCCTTCAACCCCTTACTAGAAGGCACAGTTATTCTAGGCGGTGACTCCAACATCGCTTTTGAACCAGGCATAGACAAATCTAAGCCCCCGGGGAAACCGTTAACACACCCACTCAAAGCCAGCCATAAAATAGCCAAATGAATACACTCTCAAGGTCTTGCAGACATTTGGAGAGAACTGAACCCCTCCACTAGTGACTTCACCCACTACCCTGCTACTACTCTTTTGGAGTGGTGGGGCTTTGGAGACAGGTTCATGGGCTTAATTTGAGCTCTCTACTCTTTCCCTCAGGCAAGAGTTCGCCTACAGGGATATTATTGAACAGATTGAAACAGGCACCAGGCAAGGATGCCCACTCTCGCCACCAATCTTTGTGGTAGCTATTGAATCCCTCACTATAGCAATCCAGCAGGAAACAAATATAAAGGGAGTAGCGTGCGGTTCTCAAACTCACAAATGCGGGCTGTATGCGGACAATATCCTATTATTCCTCACCTCACCTATCACGTCCCTCCCGAACTTATGTCAGACGCTTGAAGAATTTTCAGTTATTTCAAGACTTCAAGTGAACTTCTCCAAGTCCCTCGAGATGAATGTCTCCCTCCCACTGGACACGGTCTCCCTGCTCCAACACTCTTTTAAATTTGCATGGAATGAAACGTCCATTAAATATCTAGGAATTAACTTGACACCAAAGACGGAATCCCTCTATAATAGTAACTACCCCCGATGTTCCGAAAACTGGAAACAGACCTCCAGACCTGGTCCAAACACAACTTTTCCTGGACAGGCCGGGTAAACTCAATAAAAATGACCCTACTCCCCAAACTACTTTACCTGTTTCGCTCCTTGCCCATTCCAATCAAACGAGCCCACATTAAATCCTTTCAGAGTAAGATTCTGAAATTCATTTGGGGTAGGGGAGGTTTCAGAATTCCGCAAAGCACACTGTACTATCTTAGGAAAAGTGAGGGATTGGGTCTACCTAAGTTACTTCAGTATTACTTTGCAGCCAGGATAGCACAGATTTCGACAATATATTAAAGATACAAAAAAACAGATTGGATCCATATTAAAAGGCAAGCAGTCCCTCGTCACACTCTTGACTTCTTGATGTGGTGCCCACCAAAATCCGTCCGCTGATAATGGCGCTGTCACGAAACGTCCCACACTCCACTTGAGTGCTTCTGTCAGTATACCACTTCCTCCCAGTCTGGATACAGATATCAGATATTCCAACCGCTCCCAAGCACAAAACAAGGCGACACTTGTTTCACTGCTAACATGGACTGTATCTTTATTAGAACCAGAATACAATCTTATATACAGTAGAAGGGGAGGCCCCCCTTCTGCTCATATTACTCTAACAATACACCTGTAACCTAATTAACCTAATTAACATGAGCTAGTTTACTAAATCATTTACCCAGACCAGATGACTCAGAGACATGACCTGTAGAACACAGACTTGTGGTCACCGAGCTTCACACAGTAGTATAAACACAATAGCAGGAGCTAATTACAATTAACAATACAAACAACAATCTCCCCCCTCCTCAGCCTAGTCATCAACAAACTATAGTAGGAGTAGACTGTTCATCTCCTAGCCAGTCCTGGAGGCCAATGTGATCAGCTCACACAATTAAAATGTTGTGTTCAGAACCAAACAAACCAATAATAGTCTCTACATACATCCTGGGAGATATTGTGGACAAATATTACTGTTCCATTTTAAGTAGTCCAAGATATATTTTCTCACTCACCCTGTGCCAGGATAGCACAGGGTGACTTAGACATAAGAGGTGTATGGGGAGCTGAAACAAGGGCATCCCCTACTTTCCAAGGGATTTTGAGTTCCACGGGCCCTCCCGTCACAGGCGCTGACCCTGTCTCATTCACTAGCCCTATGGGACCGTTTACGCACAGCGACAACCCTGACCTCCGCGAGCAAACCGCTGTCACATTTATTTAATAACCCTGACTTCCCCCCAGGAATGAACATAGTAGCTTTCAAATGGTGGCTGGACAAAGGACTGTACTGGGTCGGACTATTTTTCACATCCTCGGGCCCTCTCACCCTCAATCACTCCATAAGCTATCCATAAGCTGGAATTACCCCTCTCAGAGCGATTCAGATTCCAACAAATATAACATTACTTACACTCAATCTGGTCAGAAAGACCAATGCCGCCTAGGTTTACTCCTTACGAACTATGGTGTGGTCAGGGACTGGAACAGAGGGGAGGGATCTTGATCATTTACCTGTCACTAGTGCTATCGCATGCAAAACTCCCCTATATGACAGCATGAGAGTCGGATTTCCAATTGGACCTGGAGGATTGGCAGTCGGCATGCTTTAAATCATTAAAGGGCATTTTAAATAACTCCCTCGCAGAAGCCAGCCTGAAAGTGCTCTCTAGATGGTATTATACGCCATCTAGACTAGCCGCTATGTACGAATCGGCAGATCTTTCGTACTTCAGAGGCTGCCAACTGTCAGGAACAATGGCCCACATATGGTGAGAGTGTCTCAGAATACGCCCATTCTGGAGGAAAATTTTCAACATAATTGATAAGCTCGCCGGCAGCCAGGTATCCAGGTCTCCGATGGTCACTCTCCTCAATGGAGCGATCCTAAAAATCCCCAAACACACTCGAAGGCTAATACATTTCATTTTTGTGGGTGCCAAACTAACCATAGTGAAGGCCTGGAAACAACCAAAAATCTCGATCAAAGAAACCTACGGGTAAATATCCAGGATAATGTCCCAAGAAAAGTTGTCCAGTATACTAGTGAACACGGTAGGCAAATTTGAAGCCACATGGGAACCATGGGCCCAATATGTGGGCATATCCCTCTCTCTTTGCACTAAGCCTGAATGAGACTTTGGCAAAACCCATTGATGGACAATTTCAATCTCCTAGTACATTCTCTTTCTCCTCCTTTCTCTCTCATTACACTTCTTTCTCTATTCTACTGCTCTCTCAATAACCCCCAAATATTTGGGATGTCAGAAGGTTTTTTTTTATCTGAAAGTTAGAAGTTTTGGTTTCTCAGTTGCGCATAAGGCCATCCATCGTACTAGTTGCAACTGCAGACACGTGGTGGGATGGAGGTTGGATTCGGGGGCTATGAAGCATGCCTGGCACAGCTTGATCCCCATGGGGTGCCGGGTGCAAAGGGTTCTACCCTGGTCCGCCCTGATCTCTCTACATCTGATTTTGCCTCTATGGCTCCCAGAAACCCTACATACTCTCCTGAATTTATCTGGATCATGCTCTGGGTTCTAACACATGCCTTATGGTTACACATTTTGCCTGTTGTTTCCCCGATATGTTTTTGTATTCAACTTGCCAAGTTCTGGTTTGCTTCTTCGGAGTTACTCTTATATTGTAACACAAAACTCTGTTATCGATATAATGATGTCCATTTTCTAAATGTATGTTATATCTTAACCTGAAAATAAAAACTTTGGAGAAGGAAAAAAAAAACACATATAAAGATAAATAAATACATACATTAAAAAACAAAAAACAAAAAAAAAATGGAAATCTCCCACTCTGGCTAAGAAATGTCAACTAGATTATATAGAGCAGAGATTTATGCTATTCCAAATGGCATCTGATGGCACCACAAAGCACCTTGACCAGATAGCTTACTTCAATGGGTCCTCAAAGAGCTGAGAGCTCTGTTCTGTCTAAGCCATTGTTTCTAAATTTTGGAGACTCTTTGCCAAAACACCCCCCTCCTTTTTGCCACAAACAGCCTAGTTGTGGTCATACATTTTTTATATTACATTATTTATATCTTACAATTTTTCTTTTTAGCCTGTGTTATCTGCTTCCATTTCTGGTAGCTTTGGGTGCTGTTCTGCTCTCCCCACTGACAGCTGTGGTCATGGGCATCCACAGAACTTTTTTCGGGGGGGGCATCATTTTAGGGTCACCCATGCATTGCCCCTTTTCAACAATGTCATTATGACATTATCATGGTCAGAGACTGCAGACGTAGTACATATCCTAGGATAAGTAATAAATAATGGCCAACAGGCCCTCTAACCAGACCCAGCAAAAGGACAGCAGTGATCCCTCCGGCTGGACGATCGCTCACTCTGTGTTCTCCGGGGGTGACTCTGGTCAGTAGTGTAGCATATCTGTACCCTGGTAGTGGCTCAGTCTTTCTCTCTCTGGTGGTGCTGGGCAGCATGGCTCGCTCTGGTGGCGCTGGGCAGCATGGCTCTCTCTCTGGCTTCCGCCAAGCACACTCCTCATTCTTTGTCCTGTAGCACTCTCTCCCTCAGCTTTTTTCCAGGCTGTAGTCTCTCAATCTCTCTCGTGATCGAGCTGTAGCCTCCTCCCTGTGGAAAATGGGGCCACCGATCTTTGGGACTACATGTCCCATGATGCTCTCCTCTCCTAGTCTCCTTTGATTGGCCCTCAGTTATGGCCAATAGGTAAAGAATGGAGCGGGCAGGAAGCTGGGCAGGGAACCTGGTGAGAGCCGCTGTCAACAGAAAAAAGGTTGACCAACTAATTTAGGACCAACAAGGCCGTGCCACGTCCAATAATCTGAAGACACAAAACAACGGGGTTCCCCTGGGTGGACTTTCCTGGCACTTGCAACAAGTAAAAAGTATAGAGGTGTGTAGGAAATCAAGGGCAATATAAAACAAGTACAAATTTTATTCGTATTCACAAGTACATATGGATAAAAACAAGCAGTAAGTAATTTTGACTAACATAGTGCATAGTATATGATAGCCATGATAAGCAAATAAACAAAACCAATGATGATGAAAAAACTCTTCTCAAGCCCAACGCGTTTCGGGGTACTTAATAACTGTACAATCCTTCTTCAGGGGCATGATCTGAGAGAGAGGGGTTCATCTGAGTAGAAAGGGAAAGAGATGAGAGAAAGAGAGGGTAAGGTAAAGGATAAAGCTATGGGCAATATTTAATAGGGGGTATAGGGTGGTGAATTCATCACCTACCTGACCATGTGTGATTATTCACTTGTAAAAGTTAGTTTTTTCTCTAAAAACAAGGAGAACCATGGAGGAAGGGCAGGATATAGGAAGAAGTATACGTATTATAGCTGGTATAAACGAGGATACTTAGGTGGTGAGAGGTGCAGGTTGGTGGGCTGCAGTCACCATGGAAGGATATGGCAGAAACTCCCGTCCCGCCCGTCCCGGGCGCGCACACACCAGAGCGGCGTGCTGAGGTCACAAAAGGCGTCCCTAGAAATAACAGAATATAGAAAGGACCTTAAGATAGGGTCCAACGTAGATGGATAGAAAGTACTAACCCAATGTGTAGATAAGTAGTTTGGTTCAAATAGGGTAATTAGTAAAGGGAAAATGTAAGGGATGGTGAGTGAATATTGGAGTACATCAAAGGCCGGTCGCATCAAAAAGAGCGGTAACAAGAAAGTGCGGCTCATAATATATCCTAGTGGCAGCATATACATGTATATAAATAAATTTGGGTTTGGAGTTTAAACAAAGTATAAAGAGTAAGTACATAGTTGTGCACATAGCGGGTAGTTGTGCTAAACATGCATACTGGAGGTACCCATAATACATAATATGTAGCTAGTATATGGAATTTGAAAAGGATAAATTGATGCCAAGCCTATGTGGAAATGCTTCCAAAGATTTTTGCAGGGGCCAAAGTGAAAGATGACTCAGAACTAATAATGTATAATCAGTATGGAAAGTGTATGGAAGCAAACATATTGGAGTAGGAAAAAGCGACAAGCAATAATGAAGAGACATACCTTAAAAAAGCAAGTTAGCAGACTCACAGCCAAGCGTCCGGTATGTGCAGCGGCTTGGTGTAGAGTGAGTGAGACTGGTATAAGTATTGTGGCTGTCACAATCAGCTGGCGTCAGTGATGAGGCACAGCTGTGTTGTGAACAGCGTACGCCGGGACGCACTGTATTGACCCCCCGAGGCGAGCGTGCGCGGCGCCGCCCCAACCGCGCGTGCGCGAACGTCACGGCGTTTGGAGCAGCGTCACGCACACCCGCCCCACCGGCACGGAAGTGACACTCCGGCGAGAGCGCATGCTCGCCTGGAGTGCCAACATGGAGGCAGTGGGCGTGTGCTGGAAAGACGCCCAAATACCTCACTAGGCGCCGCCCAGGATTTCCTGTGGTGGCTTACCGTGCCAGGCAGCCGCTCCGGCCGGACGCGTCCCGAGGGAGGGGCGGGGAGAAGGAGAAACTGTCACAATAGGTGGCACAAAGGAGAGTATCAACAATACCAATAAATAATTAAAGAGGAATGGCTGCTGTCCAATCACAGAACCTAATTATAGTGTATGCCTCCAAGTATGGGGAAAACAAAGGAAGGGGGAAGGGGATGAAAGAAGGGAAAAAAAGGGGGAAAGGGAACATCAGAGAGGAATAAGGGATTAAACTGGGGGTAGTGAATTGCTGCACGAAACAGTAAGCATACTGGATTAATGCACAATAGGACAACCATGAGCAATAACCAAAATATTTCAATACACATGGGCAATGTACATGTGCAAGCATGTGCAACAGATATAAGCATATAATGACAGAAAGTAAATAACAGACATAAATACATTTTATACATTGCCAAAAATACTCTAAGAGATAGATGGTGAACATGAACATGACATATTGCTACTAGAGACCAAAAGAACAGGAAATGTTATATGTATATATATGGGAAAACAGAAATCATAAAAGGGGAAATAACCGAGCTGGCTGTGCGTCTAGACACGTGGTCCCCCAAAGGTGGGAGGGGGGGAGAAGGGGAGAGGGGGGGGGAGGGGGAGACACGTATCAGACACACATACAGCCCGGTATACGGAAGTTCAGGAAAAAACACAAGAGCTGTAGCAAAACAGTGAGATATCCTATGGGATGGCCATGGCCCTATTTTTCCATACCTCCAGAGTTAAAGCCTTGTAAAAAGGGCTTAAAACAGACCGCTTCATTAAGGCCTGGGGGTATGGTGGCCTTGAGGAGATGGATCCATTTCAATTCTCTCTGGAGTAAAATTTTATTCCAATCGCCCCCTCTGGGGCTAGGGTGTATGCGGTCTAGAATTAGAAATTTAATGGAGGGAAATTTACCACCGTGCACCAAGATTACATGTCGTCCAAGGGGTAAATCAGGGTCGGCTGATTTCATGGACAGGATATGCCTATAGGCTCGTCGCCAAAATTCAAGTTTGGTCTTTCCTATATAGAAACAGCCACAGTTGCATTGGAGTAGATAAACTACTCCGATGGTTCTGCAGTTTGCGAAGTGTTTGGGAAAAAAGGGTTTTCCATTGGGGAGAATGGGGTTTTTTTGGGTGAGCATGTAGCCACAATAGTGGCATGAGCCACAGGCAAAGGTGCCCCTATATTTGCAGTGGATTGTAGATGGTCTAAACTCACTATTGGTGATGTGATCACCAATGGAGATAGCTCTTTTGAAAGTAAAGTTGGGTTTTGCTGGGACCAAATGGCCTAGGTTGGGGTCCAAGGCCAGTAAGTGCCAGTATTTTTCGATTATTCTTTTGGTTTGGCGGTGTTGCTGGTGATATGTTGTAATGATACTGAGTGGGTAAGAATCATTATGTTGTTTGGTAGGGTAGAAAAGTGTTTGTCTGGGTTTTTTGTTGGCTTTTTGGAACGCTCTTTTAAGAGATTTGTGGGAGTAGCCACGTCGTAATAGTCTATCTCGAAGAGCAGCAGCTTCTGTGAGAAAGTTCTTGTTGTCTGTACAATTGCGCTTAATCCTAATGTATTGGGAGTAAGGTATGGAATCAATTAAAGGTTTAGGGTGGAAACTGGCAGCATGCAGTATGGTATTGCCGGCAGTACTTTTTCTGAATAATTTGGTGGAGAGTCTGCCCTGTCCATCCTTAAAGATCTCAATGTCCAAGAAAGTTACATGAGTGTTATCAAAGGACATGGTGAACATCAGATTGAAATCATTCTTATTCATCCGAAGTACGAACTGCTCGAGTACATCCGCAGGGCCCTCCCATAAGACAAAAATGTCGTCTATGTATCGATGCCACGCTTGGATATAGTTGGTGTAATGAGTGAGGTTGCCATCTGAGAAGAGGGCTTTCTCCCACTCCCCCAGGTACAGGTTAGCGTACGACGGGGCACAACATGTCCCCATCGCCACTCCCTGCACCTGGAGGTAGTGGGAGCCGAGAAAGGTGAAAACATTATGAGTGAGGATGTACTCGAGCAGCTCGATGATGAATTCGTTATAGCTGGGATCAGAGTGCATATCCCTCTGAAGTATATGCCTAATTGCTGCCAGGCCCAATACATGTGGAATAGAGCTATAGAGTGTCTCCACGTCAATGGTGACAAGGAGGGCTTTCTCCGAGACAGGAAGATGGTCCAGAATTTGTAAAAAATGGCTAGTGTCCTTTACATAGGATGCTAGAGATAGCACGAAAGGTCTAAGGTGTTCATCAATGAGTTTGCTGGCGTTCTCGCTTATTGAGCCTACACCGGAGATAATCGGCCTGCCGGGCGGATCTACGAGATGTTATGCACTTTGGGGAGTGCGTAGAACGTGGGGATCTTAGGAAAATTGTTTCTCACAAAAGTCCAGGTAGTCTTACTAATGGTGTGATTGAGGAAAGCAGAGTCGACCAATGCGTAAAATTCTTTATTATACTTCTCAACAATGGAGGCTGGCATACGACGGTACCAGTCTGCATTGTTGAGAATTTTCCTACACATCGTGATGTATTGATGATTGTCTAACACCACAACATTGCCCCCCTTGTCCGAGGGCTTAATGGTGATGGTGTCATTGGCCTTTAGGGAATGCAATGCCTCTAGTTCTTTAGGGTTTAGGTTAGAGGGTTCCTGCTGTTTAATTCTGAGCTTGTCCAAATCGTTATTGACCAGTTTAAGAAAAATAGATGCATTTGGACATGTGCTTGGTGGTGGACAAAGGTCCGATTTCTTCTTTAATTTTGAGGCCCCCGGATGTGGGTAGACATCTGAGTCATCTATTTGTTGGAGGATACGTGGGAGGTCAATCTGATCAATAAGATCAGATGTATCACTCTCCTCTAATAACGCAACAAGTTGGTCCAAAGCTCGGTTTTCCTGTGGGGTAAAGGTAGTTTTGGCGTCCTGTTTCTGGTATAATTTCCTGAGAATAAGTTTACGGATAAAAAGTTGGAGATCTTTATAAAGTTCAAATTTGTCTAGTTTATGATCTGGACAGAAATTCAATCCTTTCCTCAGGATAGCAATTTCGTGGATAGTGAGAGAATGGGAGGATAAGTTGATAATGCTCAAATCAGTATCCGAATGTGTGTCAGTGTTAGAAGAAGAACTTATAGTGTCAATTGTGTGTAGGTGTTCAGATTCGGTGGGGGTGGCTTGAGACCAGCCAATACTAGGTCTAAAAAAGAAGAATCATTGCGGTTGGGCTCATGTGTATTGTTGGTGTTTTGAGGGAGAAGGGGTGGGTGTGCCTGTGTAGAGTGATTGGGCGTCGGGTCATTCTTGATGTTTTCAAGATGTGCCAGGGGAAGGGAATTGGATTTCTTTTCTGCGCTAGATTTTTTTGACTTGTGATCTGAAGTAGGATCGCCAGAAAGCTGGCGTTTAGTGCCGAGGGAGGATTTGGCTTTGGGAATGATAAGTGGGGGAATGTGTAACGAAGATTTGTTGGAAGGGGGATTTTGGGATGTATGGAAATTCCTAGTTGTCCTGTTATTTTGGTTCCATTTGTAGGCCTTGCCGGCCTCAAATGCGTTTTTGTCCCTGTGAAATTTAGAATTTTTCTTAGTCAAAATATTTTTATTAAAAGATTCAAGGTGAATTTTGAGTTTGTTCTCTTTAATAGAGACTGAGGGATGTGCCTGGAATTTTTTAAGCTGTTCACAAATTTTAGTAATTTCAATATCTAGTATTGAGGATCTTTTAGTGTATTCATCTATGAGTATCTGCATGAGAGTACGTGAGCATGTCTGTAGAGCATTCTCCCATGTGGATTTGAAAGCTGCGTCCAGATCTTCCAACGTGGGGAAGATCTGGATGCGGAGACCCAACGGGTTCAGGTTACTCTTTATATAGTCTTGGAAGGACCTGACGTGCCAGAAAAATGAGGATTTTTTCTCTAAGTTTTTGGCAAGTTTGAAGAACAGGGAGGAGATCTCCGCTTCGGTTCGGTCATTGTCACCAAATTTATCTAGGTATTGTTGCATTAGAGTTTCCCAGTCTTGACCCAAGAATATATTTTCAAAATGAGGAGTTTCCGTTTCCGGGGTCATTTTGTATGAAGAAAGTTTGTGTAAACGTGATGGGGGAATAGGGGGTAAAGTAAGAAGGAGAAAGTAACGGGGTTTGAACCTAGGAGGGGATGCAGGGAGCAAAAGAGTAAAAAGTAAACAAGGGAGGGAGGGGAGAGAAGTGCACTCCCCTAGAAATAGTATAAAGATGATATATACATATTGTATATATCATATCTTTCTCGGCTCCCACTACCTCCAGGTGCAGGGAGTGGCGATGGGGACATGTTGTGCCCCGTCGTACGCTAACCTGTACCTGGGGGAGTGGGAGAAAGCCCTCTTCTCAGATGGCAACCTCACTCATTACACCAACTATATCCAAGCGTGGCATCGATACATAGACGACATTTTTGTCTTATGGGAGGGCCCTGCGGATGTACTCGAGCAGTTCGTACTTCGGATGAATAAGAATGATTTCAATCTGATGTTCACCATGTCCTTTGATAACACTCATGTAACTTTCTTGGACATTGAGATCTTTAAGGATGGACAGGGCAGACTCTCCACCAAATTATTCAGAAAAAGTACTGCCGGCAATACCATACTGCATGCTGCCAGTTTCCACCCTAAACCTTTAATTGATTCCATACCTTACTCCCAATACATTAGGATTAAGCGCAATTGTACAGACAACAAGAACTTTCTCACAGAAGCTGCTGCTCTTCGAGATAGACTATTACGACGTGGCTACTCCCACAAATCTCTTAAAAGAGCGTTCCAAAAAGCCAACAAAAAACCCAGACAAACACTTTTCTACCCTACCAAACAACATAATGATTCTTACCCACTCAGTATCATTACAACATATCACCAGCAACACCGCCAAACCAAAAGAATAATCGAAAAATACTGGCACTTACTGGCCTTGGACCCCAACCTAGGCCATTTGGTCCCAGCAAAACCCAACTTTACTTTCAAAAGAGCTATCTCCATTGGTGATCACATCACCAATAGTGAGTTTAGACCATCTACAATCCACTGCAAATATAGGGGCACCTTTGCCTGTGGCTCATGCCACTATTGTGGCTACATGCTCACCCAAAAAAACCCCATTCTCCCCAATGGAAAACCCTTTTTTCCCAAACACTTCGCAAACTGCAGAACCATCGGAGTAGTTTATCTACTCCAATGCAACTGTGGCTGTTTCTATATAGGAAAGACCAAACTTGAATTTTGGCGACGAGCCTATAGGCATATCCTGTCCATGAAATCAGCCGACCCTGATTTACCCCTTGGACGACATGTAATCTTGGTGCACGGTGGTAAATTTCCCTCCATTAAATTTCTAATTCTAGACCGCATACACCCTAGCCCCAGAGGGGGTGATTGGAATAAAATTTTACTCCAGAGAGAATTGAAATGGATCCATCTCCTCAAGGCCACCATACCCCCAGGCCTTAATGAAGCGGTCTGTTTTAAGCCCTTTTTACAAGGCTTTAACTCTGGAGGTATGGAAAAATAGGGCCATGGCCATCCCATAGGATATCTCACTGTTTTGCTACAGCTCTTGTGTTTTTTCCTGAACTTCCGTATACCGGGCTGTATGTGTGTCTGATACGTGTCTCCCCCTCCCCCCCCCCCTCTCCCCTTCTCCCCCCCTCCCACCTTCGGGGGACCACGTGTCTAGACGCACAGCCAGCTCGGTTATTTCCCCTTTTATGATTTCTGTTTTCCCATATATATACATATAACATTTCCTGTTCTTTTGGTCTCTAGTAGCAATATGTCATATTCATGTTCACCATCTATCTCTTAGAGTATTTTTGGCAATGTATAAAATGTATTTATGTCTGTTATTTACTTTCTGTCATTATATGCTTATATCTGTTGCACATGCTTGCACATGTACATTGCCCATGTGTATTGAAATATTTTGGTTATTGCTCATGGTTGTCCTATTGTGCATTAATCCAGTATGCTTACTGTTTCGTGCAGCAATTCACTACCCCCAGTTTAATCCCTTATTCCTCTCTGATGTTCCCTTTCCCCCTTTTTTTCCCTTCTTTCATCCCCTTCCCCCTTCCTTTGTTTTCCCCATACTTGGAGGCATACACTATAATTAGGTTCTGTGATTGGACAGCAGCCATTCCTCTTTAATTATTTATTGGTATTGTTGATACTCTCCTTTGTGCCACCTATTGTGACAGTTTCTCCTTCTCCCCGCCCCTCCCTCGGGACGCGTCCGGCCGGAGCGGCTGCCCGGCACGGTAAGCCGCCACAGGAAATCCTGGGCGGCGCCTAGTGAGGTATTTGGGCGTCTTTCCAGCACACGCCCACTGCCTCCATGTTGGCACTCCAGGCGAGCATGCGCTCTCGCCGGAGTGTCACTTCCGTGCCGGTGGGGCGGGTGTGCGTGACGCTGCTCCAAACGCCGTGACGTTCGCGCACGCGCGGTTGGGGCGGCGCCGCGCACGCTCGCCTCGGGGGGTCAATACAGTGCGTCCCGGCGTACGCTGTTCACAACACAGCTGTGCCTCATCACTGACGCCAGCTGATTGTGACAGCCACAATACTTATACCAGTCTCACTCACTCTACACCAAGCCGCTGCACATACCGGACGCTTGGCTGTGAGTCTGCTAACTTGCTTTTTTAAGGTATGTCTCTTCATTATTGCTTGTCGCTTTTTCCTACTCCAATATGTTTGCTTCCATACACTTTCCATACTGATTATACATTATTAGTTCTGAGTCATCTTTCACTTTGGCCCCTGCAAAAATCTTTGGAAGCATTTCCACATAGGCTTGGCATCAATTTATCCTTTTCAAATTCCATATACTAGCTACATATTATGTATTATGGGTACCTCCAGTAAGCATGTTTAGCACAACTACCCGCTATGTGCACAACTATGTACTTACTCTTTATACTTTGTTTAAACTCCAAACCCAAATTTATTTATATACATGTATATGCTGCCACTAGGATATATTATGAGCCGCACTTTCTTGTTACCGCTCTTTTTGATGCGACCGGCCTTTGATGTACTCCAATATTCACTCACCATCCCTTACATTTTCCCTTTACTAATTACCCTATTTGAACCAAACTACTTATCTACACATTGGGTTAGTACTTTCTATCCATCTACGTTGGACCCTATCTTAAGGTCCTTTCTATATTCTGTTATTTCTAGGGACGCCTTTTGTGACCTCAGCACGCCGCTCTGGTGTGTGCGCGCCCGGGACGGGCGGGACGGGAGTTTCTGCCATATCCTTCCATGGTGACTGCAGCCCACCAACCTGCACCTCTCACCACCTAAGTATCCTCGTTTATACCAGCTATAATACGTATACTTCTTCCTATATCCTGCCCTTCCTCCATGGTTCTCCTTGTTTTTAGAGAAAAAACTAACTTTTACAAGTGAATAATCACACATGGTCAGGTAGGTGATGAATTCACCACCCTATACCCCCTATTAAATATTGCCCATAGCTTTATCCTTTACCTTACCCTCTCTTTCTCTCATCTCTTTCCCTTTCTACTCAGATGAACCCCTCTCTCTCAGATCATGCCCCTGAAGAAGGATTGTACAGTTATTAAGTACCCCGAAACGCGTCGGACTTGAGAAGAGTTTTTTCATCATCATTGGTTTTGTTTATTTGCTTATCATGGCTATCATATACTATGCACTATGTTAGTCAAAATTACTTACTGCTTGTTTTTATCCATATGTACTTGTGAATACGAATAAAATTTGTACTTGTTTTATATTGCCCTTGATTTCCTACACACCTCTATACTTTTTACTTGTTGCAAGTGCCAGGAAAGTCCACCCAGGGGAACCCCGTTGTTTTGTGGTGAGAGCCACTGTCTCTTCTCCCTGACAGGAGAAAGGGGGCAAGTATGGGAAACCTCTGACAGCCCGTAGCTTGCCTTTCTCCTGTCACAGCGCCACCAAGTTCCCTGCTGGACTGAGCAGGGAAAAGAGCCAAAGTCACACTACACTGATGGGGGTGCTTGACAGCGCCTTAATGTTGTCACCCCACTGGTGGGTAGACATGTGCGATTAGTTTGGTACAAATCGGAAATTCGTACGAATTTCCGGAAATTCGTACATTCGTGAGGATCCGAAATATGAATTTTTATGCATACAAATTTTGTACGAAATACGAAATTTCATTTACGAACTTCGGATAAATTTATCATAACAAAGTTTTGTTATTGTTACGAAAAGTTAACAAACCTAAAAGTTAAAAACCCCAGGAAGTCAGCACAGCACAGGGATGGTGGGAGCCCCTCATAATGATAAATTTATCATAATGAACTTTCGTTATTGTTACGAAAAGTTAACGAAACTAAAAGTTAAAAACCCAGGAAGTCAGCACAGCACAGGGATGGTGGGAGCCCCTCATAATGATAAATTTATCATAACAAACTTTTGTTATTGTTACGAAAAGTTAATGAAACTAAAAGTTAAAAACCCAGGAAGTCAGCACAGGGATGGTGGGAGCCCCTCATAATGATAAATTTATCAAACGAACTTTCGTTATTGTTACGAAAAGTTTACAAACCTAAAGAAAATTTGTATTTCGTACGAATCTGAATTGAATTTTGGACACGAATTATGAATTAATTTTAATACGGAACGGAACAAGAGGAAACAAATTTATTGACGGCGCACATGTCTACTGGTGGTTGGGACCCAGGTGTGGGCTGCCCGCACCCTGATAGTGACGTAACTGAATTTAAGATCCGATCCCTGATTCCAGGGGGGGACACTTGACCCCCTTTGCTCCAACCTGCGGACGCCCATGCCTGTGGAAATCTGTTTTTGAGAGGGCATGTGCCGGCTCCCTGGGACCTGCCTCTTCCTGATCATAAAAATTCTGGTGGGTAGCCAATTTTTAGACAGGCTGAAGAAGAAGCAGAGTTGCTTTGAAAAACGTTCCTGCTCCAGCTTCATCATTTTCCTACTACACAAGGTGGCTTTATATCCTGGGCCCTATGTTCCATCCATGGCTTTGGCTCTCCAGTGACAGCAGTTCTCTGCTTCCATTCCATCTTTGCTCTCTTGCCTGTGGCCAAGGCAAGGCATCCTGGTTGCGTGTCTGATCTCTGTCCCAGAGGCCGCCTGACGGTCATGCTGAGCTCTAGTTTATCTTTGTAAATGCTTTTTCACATTTTCTATTTAAATTACACTTTACATGCTATACTATTGTAGTTGCGCTTCTCTCCCCTTCCCCAAGATGTAAAATAGACTCCATCAAGAACTGGTTCTGGTCAGCTCAGAGGATTTTTGTTAAAAAAGGCCTGGATGCATTCCTAAATGTACAAAACATTAACTGGATATTATTAATTAGAGGTAATAATGACAGGGGTCGTTGATGAAGGGAAAATCTGATTGCCTCATGGGGATCAGGAAGGAATGTTTTTTCCCCTCTAGAGCGAATTGGATCATGGTTTGCTGTTGGTTTTTTTTGCCTTCCTCTGTATCAACTGTGTTTATAGGTTACTATTTATGGAGGTTTTCTATGTGTGCCTGTTTGTGCATGTGTGTGTATTTTTTATTGGTTGAATTAGATGAACTAGTTTCTTTTTTCAACCTGACTATGTAACTAAGAAACTATGTATACCTCCACCATTCTAGTCAGGCCTGGATAGAAAAAATAGGTGTTGCAGCCAAAACTACCAAAAAGGGCATTTTTTTCGAGTTAAAGCAAAACACATTGTGGTTCTTCTGTTGTATTTAAACCAAATTAAATGTAAAAAGGAAAAAAAATCACAGGTTAAAAATATTTGATGGCAAAATACAGTGTTGCTGACACTTTCTGAAAATCATACTGTTTCTTAACACCTCATACAGCTCATCACTCAAGTACTGTATGTAATTTAAAGGATTGGTGTTTATCCTTGAAATTGCAATAAAGGGACCCTCTCCCCAATGTATGGTATTTTTTTGTTTTGTTTTGTTAAATATTCCCAATGGCAGTGCTTCACTCCCGCACCCCTTTTTGACAACAACTTGCTTATTACCCATACAAATGGCCACAATTTATTATCAATATTCTCCCCATATAATTCAGTGGGGTACTCTGCTAAGTTCAGGTCTCGCGGACTTCAAGGAGGATTTGACAAACTCCTCCAATTATCAAACCTGAGCAGATTCACTCATCCCTACAATTGACATGTGATGAGGTAATATTGCTTCATATGTATGTGAAAATGTATGGAACAAAGGCCTTTGTTTTAAGGCTAAATGTTAAAGGCAATTTATAGCTAGGTCTTTGTGCTGGCTAGCTGGATTGATTGCTAGGGATTTTTTGCATTGTTTATTCATGGTTAGCTCATCTCTACTGACTCTAGTAACAGGAAATATAAACACTCAGTCTTCAAGTAATTACATTCAATATTCATGCTATATATATTGATCAAAAACACCCTAATATTAGAAAGAATATTTTTGAAGAACAAGGTGTTAAAAGCAGCATATTGGAAATTCACTATATCAGGGAAAGTGTTACCATCACTGTCCTCCTTGAAATAGTGGAGAATGATTTAGTAGAAGATATAACAATAAAGAAACATATTCAAAAGAAGCATGTGGCTCTTGCAAAAGCCAAAGGAGGTGCAGATAGTTGGCACTGCAACCAAAAAACTGTCCCAAGGATTTCACTATGATCACTTTTTGTTCCTGTGTGAATCCTAGTGCTCAATTATGTAAAGACAGTCCAAACAGGAGAAGAATCCAGGGGTACTCACGGAATGATAATTTCTTTATTTGCAGCATACATAAACTAAAATATTAATTAGTTACTTGTCCAACAACCATTTTGGGTGCATTTAGCATCTTTTGTCAAGGTATTAAAAAGCCTTTAAAAAGCATGCTTACTGCATGGGAAAGAATAATTGGCAAGATATATTTTAGAGTCCATTTATTACAGTGTCATTCATCTTAAAGGGCACTAACCCAATGTACTAAGGCAATGCACAAGTGTTTCAGCAAGCTGCAATGCATTACGGTGCATTATGTCACAACATTTGTGACATATCTCTATTAAGGGATATTTTGATGTGTGTCGTCCCATTATTTTCACATTCAAACTTTTAATCCACAATGAAATATTTTAAATTTGAAGCTAGGGAATAGAGGGATACTGTTCTGTTTCTGCTCGTGAGGTGGTAGACAATGATTTAAAGCTAAAATTTAACACAGAAAAATCAGCACAAGATGTAACTTACATTTACAGAAGCTGTACTACAGCTTCTTTGAATGAGGACAAGTAGATGATTGATGAGGCCCCTTTCACACTGGAGGCGTTTTTCAGGTGCTTTAGCCCCTGTAAAGCGCCTGGAAAATGCCTCATCTGCAATCCCAGTGTGAAAGCCGAGTGCTTTCACACTGGGGCGCTGTGCTGGCAGGACATCAAAGAAAGTCCTGCAAGCAGCTTCCTTAAGGCGCTTTAGGAGCGGTGTATACACACCACTCCTAAAGCGCCCCTGCCCACTGAAATCAATGGGCAGCGCCGCAAAAGCGCCTCGCCAGCGACGCTTTGCGGCACTATTTGGCCACTAGTGGGGGTTAAAAGCACCCCGCTAGCGGCCAAAAAGTGCCTCTAAAACGATGGTAAAACCCTGCTAGTTTTAGCGGAGCTTTACCGCTGATGCCCACCGCGCTTTCAGTGTGAAAGGGCTCTAACTCTACCTGCTCCATTTGGAGATCTTGTGTCATACATAGAAACTGTAGTACAACTTTTATAAATTAATTAGCTGGGCAGGCATAGTCAGGCTCTCTTGATGAGAGCCTGTGACAAACCCTTAGTTTATTTGACCCCCAAAGTCATAATGTTTCAGTGTGACAGAGTTAATAGGAGGCCTTTTACTTGCAGTTGCCATACAAAAACATGTATCCCCACTGACAATGTCCTTCTCTGAAAGTGACATTTTGGTCTCTGAGAATAGAGAATGATATGGGTTGGAACTCATTATTGAATAGGTTGATAATAACAAGCCAATCAGGACCTCTTTACAAGGAGGTGACCACTGGTTCTGGGAAAGCTTCTACACAGGAAACTAAAAGTGCAATTGATGCTGAAAAGTTTCCAGGATGGGATTATACCTTATGTAAGCAGGCAAAAGGGAAGGGAACCCAAGTGGGTTATGCAGACATAATAGCATCAGCCCTGCCCATTATAGAGTTTCCAGATTAACTATGAAGCAGTCATGTAATCACTACAACAATAAGTTTATTTTATAATACTGAATTTTAATATCCAAATTGATTTTGATTGGACATATAATTATGTATTACTGCATTTGGTTTACTCTTGACTATAATAATTCTCCTCATTATTCTTTCATTTCTGCTATTTAACAAAGTGGACAGAAAACCTCTCTTGTTATGAAGATTGATACGACTGTACTCTTCTATTGCAATTAGTTTTACAACCGAAAAAATTATATAAATATAAATTAAATATTGAAAGCTAGGGAGAAATTCTGTAATCACTTTTTCATTTCCTGAAGAAATAGAAATATAGAAATCTAGATAATTAATGAAATGGAAAATTCTCTGCAGACTGGACAAATTAGTCAATTCTGGAGAATAAAATTTGCAGTTTGCTGATTGGCCTATTTTTTTATCCAATTTGCTTATCACATTTCATAACATGTATTTTTATTTACTTAAATAATATTACCTTTTTTCAGGTTTTTAAATTGTGGCTTTAGCTACATGCAGGTTGCAGGTGACATCATACAGTGTCCTGCCTCCCACCGTCCAATTCTGTAGGTAATTTTAGACACAGAGTAGCACATCCTAAACTTGAGTCAAGCACTAACTCTTCTTATTGTAACCTTGGGTCCCATGAGCTCATGCTGTGCAGGAAATCAGTTTACTTAGTGGAAATAAAACTAATTGGCTGAAGAAGCCAAGATGTTACCGAAAAGATAGAAAAGGTCATTGCTACAGAAATAAGATACATTTTTGGGCATCAATTCAAATAATATTTCTTTCAAATCTTGTAATGAGCTTGGATAACACAGCCTTACACCTATTAATGTGAAATAATAATTTTATTTATTAACACTGTTAAACTGAAGTTGGATAAAAACATTCAAAAATTGGCCACAAATTTAAAATAAAACCCATGATATAAGAGACTAAGGTCGCATATAGTTTAAAAGCTGACACTGCCAAAAAAGTAGTGCGCATAACCAAGTAAACTCTTTCCAAACATGATTGATGATGGATTTACATCGAGGGACACTATTTTTTATTTTTTATTAAAGGATTTGTCAAAAACTGTCTCTTGTGTTTATTACTTTTGTACACTTTTATGGTGAATGGGTAGGAGTACTATGTACTGATACCCATTCACATGGGGGGGGGGATCTGGGGGCCCCCTGCCCACAGACCCCCAACAACCACAGCCCAGGGTTGTCGGGAAGAGGCCCTTGTCCCCATCAACATGGGAACAAGGTGCTTTGGGGTGGGGGCAGAACGCCCCCCCGCCCCAAAGCATGCACCCCCCATGTTGAGAGCATGTGGCCTGGTATGGTTCAGGAGGGGGGCACTTGCCCATCCCCCCCTTTCCTGATCTTCCATGCTGCATGCCTGCATAAGGGTCTAGTGTGGGTTTTGGGGGGACCCCACACCGTTTTTTTTAATTCATTTTGGCGTGGGGTTTTACTCCAAATCCATACCAGGCCCGAGCCTGGTATTAGCTTGGGGGAGGGACCCCATGCTGTTTATTTATTTATTTTTTTCAATAGCGGGGTGCTAGCCCAGTACCCACACCTCCATACTCCTTTGATGGCCAATTACTTGCATTTAAGCCTTCAAAATGGGCACTTTTGATTTTTCCTTTTCGGGTTCCATAGACTTCAATGGGGTTTGCCGTTTGAGTTAGAACATTTCCCCTGTTATGGAGTTCTGCTGCGAACCAAACAGGGGGGTGTTCGGTCCATTCCTACTTAGTACCATGTCCCCTATGGCAATGTCTAACTTCCTTTTATTTTTTTGAACAGTAATTTGACCATTAGCCTTAAACATGGCCAGATTTTACAAACATGGTTAGACCTCCCTTTCACCACCAAGTCTGGGTTCACTAAATTGGATACCATTGGAGAATTGATCCCAAGCAGATTCACCGATCTCTACAAATTGCTGCTCACCTGATACAAAAGCCAGCTACTTATCTTTTTAATCCCTTCTCGCTGACTGTACACATATATGAGGCCTCAAGGAAGTGGGTCTTTATCCATGGGCTGCATATATGTGTACCTGTGTTTGTGCTGGCAGCATGCGCTGCACAGCGTGCTCCCAGCATGCTCCAAGCACAGAGACCAGGTTCTCAATGGGAGCCCTCAGATTACCCACTAATGATTGGTTACCAGAGGGCCCAGTTCCAGACCACCTGATCACTGTGATTGGCTCTCATTAACACACTGATCAGTCACTGTACAGCCCATGTGTTTTCTTCTCCTTTCAATGGAGAAAATGTAAACAAAAAATGTGTAAAAAAAGATTTAAATTAAAAGTAGCTAATACATGGTTTGATCTAGGTCAGACCAGGTTTAGGGTTAGGGTCAAGGTTACGGTCGGAGTCAAAGGTTAGGTTTAAAAGGTTGTTGTCAAAGGTCAGGCTCCATGTATTTTAGGTAGGCTAAAAAAGCATTTTTAAAATTAGTTAGTGTTAGTGGGGAGGATTTATTAAAAGTGGAGCACTCAGAATCTGGTGTAGCTGTGCATGATATCAGCTTCTGTCTTCAGCTTGTTCCATTAAGCATTGACAATAAAACCTGAATGCTGATTGGTTTTTGTACAGAGCTGCACCAGATTTTTGCACTTTCCGGTTTTAGTAAATGTCTCCAGTGTGTTTTAGGTAGGATAAAAAAAAAAAAAAGAAAAATGTACACTACTGTTTCTGGGCGCTACTATAGGTACATAGGAATGTAAAAAAAAAAAAAAAAAGGGGTCTCCATACTAACACAAGCGATCTCCCCCACTGCACTATTGTATTCTGACAGGGGGACTGCCCCCTATCAGAACACACTACACCCAGGGCTTTTTTTCAGCAGGAACTAGGGGGGAACTCAGTTCCACCACCTCTGGCTCAGGTCTTCTGCTCCCTGCTCACCACTATCACTTGTTAACACTGAAGCTTAGCTTATCTCCCAGTAGCTCCCTCCAGGTCAGATCTCCTGCGTAGATCCCACTGAGTGCCGGACAGGCACAAGGGAGATACAGAACAGGTGCCCAGGGTTCAATGCAGTCATGGACAGGAGAGGGTGCGTGATAGGCTGCACCCTCTGTGGTCTCCATTTTTCCCTGGTGACCAGTTGTTGATGCTCCTACTGCGTGATCTCCCTTGCAAGCGACTGTAGTATTGTATAGTATGCTGGAAGGTACTACATCTGGATAGGTGCTTCAGCTTAATATTGCAACAAAGGTAGGAAATATGACAGATGGTGGAGCTTTTAAGGAGGGGGGAGAAGATGAGGGCAGTGGAGGGAGGGGTTGTATGCACTATTTGATGCCATTTGGCAGGTATGTGTGTGTGGCGGGCATGGTTGAGTTCTTGCACCTATTCTCTGAGAAAAAAGCCCTGAGTACACCAATGGCTGCCAGTGCTGATCGAATGCTGGTTGGATTCTTGTTTGGTACAGACCAGCCCCGGACCTCATCTTTGAGCCAATGGCTTCCGCTGCTGTGGATCTGCCCTGTGGGGAAGCCGCTGCTCTCGTGCACATGGCTGGATCATGACGGGGCTCAGGTAAGCATAAGGAGGGGCTTGGGAGGGGAGCTGGATACAGAAATGTTTTTACCCTCATACATAGAGTGCATGAAAGTAAAAAAAGCTTCAGCCTTTAGAACCACTTTAAAGTGGCCACTGTCTACAAACAAACATACAATGGAACTTCATCCCTATCGTCAGTGAAGACAGCAAAAATTCCTATGATTATAACTTTTTTTTGTAGGTAATCCAATGTAATTTCTGTACAAGAGGATACAATTGTTCTAATGGTTTAATGATTTTCTGCCTGCAGCCCTCCTAGACTCACCTTTAGTATAATTATTGCTCAGAGACTAGAGCAATATTGACTATATTCCAGTCATCTGGTACCTATTCTGAATCTAATGAGAGGTTACATGCTAATGTTACTAGATCAAGAATTTCATGTGCAATTAATTTGGGTTGGGTGAATATTGTCTGTGACAGGTCATTTTTTAATGTTTACTTTATCTGCTTTATTTTTTCATCCCTAGCATAGCATTTATTATTACTGGGTAACTGAGCTACAACGTGCATCATTATCCCTACCTATTACACATACCAAAACTTTATTAAGCTAATAATAACGCTAAGCACAGAGAGCTATTAGTTTTAACCATCACATAAGATTCCCCAGATTGTTCAAATGCATCAGTGATAATTGTAACCATTACTGCTATTCAAAAGCAAGATGAGATTTTTTAGATTTAAGAATTAAATCTGAAATAAAGTAAGAATCATATCAAGGTGTTCTTCATTGCCCGTAATTTTTTTAAATTAAAATTACTAGAATAATTTATTGCAAACTATTTTGGGCTCCTTTATACCTCTGTGGTTATTGCAGTGCTTTGCGTCATATGTGTTAACCTGCATTATATTGTTGAATGCACCTGATTGCCTGATATAGGCCCCTATAGTGAACTTGTGTGTTACCCTTGCAGGGACTATTTTCATGGAATGCACCTTAAAAAAAACTTTACAACCAGTTTTAACTAATGTGATTCTCAATGGGCTGTTCATGTAACTGAAGACCTGTGAGCTTTGTGACAGGCAAAAACAAAGTTTATAAAAATAAAACATGAAGAAAACCAACAAACATGGACATGTTACAGAACTATTAAAAATAAAACACATGTACAAAGACTGGTTTGTAAAATAGCAATGCAGCATGTTAATGTAATGAGTATTGTTACAAAATTTTCAGAGAAACAAAATAATATAAATAAATGGAGCAGTCGCCAAAATACAAATGATTCTAAATAAATACATGAGAGTAAGGATATTTATTTATTTAGTGATCTTTGAAATTCTTTACAGTTACTGCCTTAACTGTGTGCAATATGTGGATCATTTTAAATATATTTAACCCACTTACCTTTTTCAAAGGTTTTTTCTTTACTTTATATGTTATCTTTATTTTATATTTCAATATATATTTCAATTAATTCACTTTATCTTATGTACATTTTAAGAAATTGCATTATAAGATGACATGTAAATTATGCTTTTTGTCTGATGTTTGCTTTGATGAAGTAAATTCAACTAGAGTATCATATCTGTGCACCATTTCTCATCCTTAATTCTTTTTTTTGCTTACTAAAATCATGTCATAGGTAGAAGAAGAAAGACTCATAAGTGACCAATTGTAAATGAGATTTGCAAAACAAAAGTCCACAATAAAATCTTCTAACTGTTTAGACATAAGACTTAAAGAGGATCCATTCTTTAATTGCAATATACATCTGTTGGACAATAAATATTGAAATTTTCCAAGACATTAAATGTGCCATAAATAGCCCATAATTTTTCATACTGCCCAATGTAGGTTCCTGTGCTTGGTTATAATCTTATGTTTTTTCCATACATAGTAATACAGCCGCATTACCAAGTGAGAATAGTTTATATTATGGTGGGAGGGGGATAAGGGCTGATAATGTGAGTTTTACCTGTCTTCCAGCATTCTTCAATTCATTAGACATAATGTTAAAAAGTAACCACGTTGTATTATTTATTGAAGAACATGTAGGGTTTGCAAGTCTTCATTCTTCAGCTTAAAACTCTAGTAGCTTTTTTACTTATTTTTGTTGGAGTGGTGGGCACTTTTCTTTCAAATTAAAATCTTTAAAATTCAAGATTTAAACTTTACTCGTATTTAGGGGACCAGACAAGTGGTCAAATTAATCACTTTACTTGTTCACAGGGGCAGATGATAGCAATCTGCCCATTGTTGGCAGAAATTCTCCTGTGACTTTACACAGTTTATATGATCTGGTGCTCATTAAAACTAGATTGATGTTTTGAGAGAGTGAACCCCATTTTGTTCCAGTATTTAAAAACTTCTGTAATGTTCAAAGGTACACAAGTTGTTATTCACATAATGAGGGACCTGCATGCTTACAGTCTTCATACTGTAGGTACATCAGCCCACAAGTGTATTACATCATTATTATAATAATACATCTATATATTTACTTTGTAATTAAAAATATGTGAAAAAAAAAACTATACTGGATCATGACAATTTTGCAGATTAACAGCTGGAAGATATGGATAATTAAATCCCTGCTGTTGATTCTGCTTTTTCCTAGTTTGCTAAACAAAAAATGTGCCCGCCCTTAAAGGATACCAGGCCAGCACACATGCTTACAGCAAGCTGGTACATACCTATATATATGAAGCCTAGTACAGAAAGATTGAAACTTCAGTACTATAATCATTTCTCCTGAAAAATTCAAAGAATAAAGATATGGCAGATTTTTGTGCCCCCAAAAGACTAAGTGCAGGACAAAAATGTTTGTGGGAACTTTTCTGATGTCTTTTTGAAATATAGTCACAGAATTAATGGATCTAGCAGATATGCATTACAATCACTAGAGTGTGGGATTCTAGAATAATTTATACCCTGTACTTCTCATACTGTTAATAGTATTTACATTATTATTCAAGATACGCTTCTTGTGTTTTGAAAGGATGCTTCATTTGCTAGAATCCATAACTTCATCTTAACCATTTAAGGACCAGGCCTCTTTTTTAAATGTGTTGTTTACAAGTTAAAACCATTCTTTTTTGCTAGAAAATTACTTAGAACCCCAAACATTAAACATTTTTTTCTAACACCCTAGAGAATAAAATGGCGGTAGTTGCAATACTTTCTGTCACACCGTATTTGCGCAGCGGTCTTATAAGCCCACTTTTTAAAAAAAAAAATACACTTTTTTGAATTAAAAAATAAGACAACAGTAAAGTTCGCCCAATGTTTTATTATTGTGAAAGATAATGTTATGCCGAGTAAATTGATACCCAATATGTCACACTTCAAAATTGCGCCCGCTCATGGAATGGCGACAAACTTTTACCCTTAAAATTCTCCATAGGCGACATTTAAAAAATTCTACAGGTTGCATGTTTTGCATTACAGAGGAGATCTAGGGCTAGAATTATTGCTCTCGCTCTACTGATTTTGGCGATACCTCACATGTGTGGTTTGAACACCTTTTCATATGTGGGCGCTACTCACATATGCGTTCGCCTTTGCACGCGAGCTCAGCGGGACGGGGCGCATTTAAAAAATTTTTTTCTTATTTATTTTACCTTTTATTTTTTATTTTTACACTGTTTAAAAAAAAAAGTGTCACTTTTATTCCTATTACAAGGAATGTAAACATCCCTTGTAATAGAAAAAAGCATGACAGGACCTCTTAAATATTAGATCTGGGGTCAAAAAGACCTCAGATTTCATATTTACACTAAAATGCAATAAAAAAAAAAAATTGTCATTTAAAAAAATGAAAAAAAAATGGACCTTTAACCACTTCAGCCCCGGAAGGATTTACCCCCTTCCTGACCAGAGTACTTTTTACAATTTGGCACTGCGTCGCTTTAACTGCTAATTGCACGGTCATGCAATGCTGTACCCAAACGAAATTTGCGTCCATTTCTTCCCACAAATAGAGCTTTCTTTTGATGGTATTTGATCACCTCTGCGGTTTTTATTTTTTGCGCTATAAACGGAAAAAGACCGAAAATTTTGAAAAAAAATGATATTTTCTAATTTTTGTTATAAAAAAAAAATCCAATAAACTCAATTTTAGTCATACATTTAGGCCAAAATGTATTTGGCCACATGTCTTTGGTGAAAAAAAGTCAATAAGCGTATATTTATTGGTTTGCGCAAAAGTTATAGCGTCTACAAACTAGGGTACATTTTCTGGAATTTACACAGCTTTTAGTTTATGACTGCCTATGTCATTTCTTGAGGTGCTAAAATGGCAGGGCAGTACAAAACCCCCCCAAATGACCCCATTTTGGAAAGTAGACACCCCAAGGAAATTGCTGAGAGGCATGTTGAGCCCATTGAATATTATTTTTTTTGTCCCAAGTGATTGAATAATAACAAAAAAAAAGAATTACAAAAAGTTGTCACTAAATTATATATTGCTCACACAGGCCATGGGCATATGTGGAATTGCACACCAAAATACATTCAGCTGATTCTCCTGAGTACGGAGATACCACATGTGTGGGACTTTTTGGGAGCCTAGCCACGTACGGGGCCCTGAAAACCAATCACCGCCTTCAGGATTTCTAAGGGCGTGAATTTTTGATTTCACTCCTCACTACCTATCACAGTTTTGAAGGCCATAAAATGCCCAGATGGCACAAAACCCCCCCAAATGACCCCATTTTGGAAAGTAGACACCCCAAGCTATTTGCTGAGAGGCATGTTGAGTCCATGGAATATTTTATATTTTGACACAAGTTGCGGGAAAGTGACAAATTTTTTTTTTTTTTTTGCACAAAGTTGTCACTAAATGATATATTGCTCACACAGGCCATGGGCATATGTGGAATTGCACCCCAAAATACATTTAGCTGCTTCTCCTGAGTACGGGGATACCACATGTGTGTGACTTTTTGGGAGCCTAGCCGCGTACGGGGCCACGAAAACCAATCACCGCCTTCAGGATTTCTAAGGGCGTAAATTTTTGATTTCACTCTTCACTGCCTATCACAGTTTTGGAGGCCATGGAATGCCAAGATAGCACAAACCCCCCCCCAAATGACCCCATTTTGGAAAGCTATTTGCTGAGAGGCATCGTGAGTATTTTGCAGCTCTCATTTGTTTTTGAAAATGATGAAAGACAAGAAAAAATTTTTTTTTTCTTTTTTCAATTTTCAAAACTTTGTGACAAAAAGTGAGGTCTGCAAAATACTCACTATACCTCTCAGCAAATAGCTTTGGGTGTCTACTTTCCAAAATAGGGTAATTTGGAGGGGTTTTGTGCCACCTGGGCATTCCATGGTCTCCAAAACTGTGATAGGCAGTGAAGAGTGAATTCAAAAATTTACGCCCTTAAAAAGCCTGAAGGCTGTGCTTGGTTTTCGGGTCCCGTACGCGGCTAGGCTCCCAAAAAGTCCCACACATGTGGTATCCCCGTACTCAGGAGAAGCAACAGAATGTATTTTGGGGGGTAATTTCACATATTGCCATGGCATGTTTGAGCAATATATCATTTAGTGACAACTTTGTGCAAAAAAAAGTGTCTTTTTCCCGCAACTTGTGTCACAATATAAAATATTCCATGGACTCGACATGCCTCTCAGCAAATAGCTTGGGGTGTCTACTTTCCAAAATGGGGTCATTTGGGGGAGTTTTGAACTGTCCTGGCATTTTATGCACAACATTTAGAAGCTTATGTCACATATCACCCACTCTTCTAACCACTTGAAGACAAAGCCCTTTCTGACACTTTTTGTTTACATGAAAACATTTTTTTTTTTTGCAAGAAAATGACTTTGAACTACCAAACATTATATATTTTTTTAAAGCAAATGCCCTACAGATTAAAATGGTGGGTGTTTCTTTTTTTTCACACAGTATTTTTCAAACGCACACTTTTTTAAGTTTTAATGCACTAAAACACACTATATTGCCCAAATGTTGACATGCTTTAAAATTGCGCACAAACATGCAGTGGTGACAAACTAAATACATTTTAAAAAGCCTTTAAAAGCCTTTACAGGTTACCACTTTAGATTTACAGAGGTGGTCTACTGCTAAAATTACTGCCTTCGATCTGACCTTCGTGGTGATACCTCACATGCATGGTGCAATTGCTGTTTACATTTGATGCCAGACCGACGCTTGTGTTCGTCTTTGCGCGAGAGCAGGGGGGGACAGGGGTGCTTTTTTTTTTTTTTTTTTTCTTTATTATTTTTTTGCTTTTTTATCTTATTTTTAAACTGTTCCTTTCATTTTTTTTTAATCATTTTTATTGTTATCTTAGGGAATGTAACTATCCCCTACGATAGCAATAGGTAGTGACAGGTACTTTTTTAAAAAAAAATTGGGGTCTATTAGACCCTAGATCTCTCCTCTGCCCTCAAAGCATCTGACCACACCAAGATCTGTGTGATAAAATTCCCAATTTCCCAATAGCGCTGTTTACATCCGGCAAAATCTAAGTCATGAAATGCTTGTAGCTTCCGGTTTCTTAGGCCATAGAGATGTTTGGAGCCACTCTGATCTCTGATCAGCTCTATGATCAGCTGGCTGAATCACTGGCTGCATTCACAGGTTCCCTGTTGGGACAGGAGAGCCAGAGAAAAACATGGAAGACGGTGGGGGAGGGGGGCATTCCCTCCCACTGCTTGTAAAAGCAGTCTAGAGGCTAATTAGCTGCTAGGATTGCTTTTACATGAAAGCCGACCGCTGGCTGAAAAGAATGATACCAAGATGATACCTAAACCTGCAGGCATCATTATGGTATAACCACTCAAAGTCCACCAACATACCAGTACGTTGCTGGTTCTTGTTGGGCATATATTGTAATCTTTTTTTTCATGCAGCCTGTGGGCTGAACGAAAAAAAGAGATTGATCGTGGGTATGCCCACCATTAGAATACCTCCCTTCATCCACCCACTTCTAATGATGGGCATACATGCACCATTTATATATGCCGAAGCATGGAGGCATCCTCCCGCAAAAGGTAGGAGCAAATCGCTCCTCCGCCCCTGCTGCTCCCATGCTTCGGCATATATCACCTCCGCTGGAGTCACGGCTTTATATATCGTGGGAGGAAACACTGTTGCTGTCAAGATAAATAAATCCGCGCTGCAGCTGAATGGCGTACCTGAAGACCAAAAAATGCTTAACAATAAAACACAGTAAACAGTAAAGTATAAAAAATTGCATACCTGAAAAGCAAACGTGATAAAACATAATAACAATAAAACATTGCAGAATAGAATACAGTAAAAAAGAGCAGAACAATAGAGAGAGAATAGAGAGAGAGAACAATAAAATGACAACTATTTTTTTTCATTGTATATTTTTTTTGTGGGTTTTTTTTTTTTTTTACACTTTTTTTTGTAACTGTAACTTTTGTAACTGTAACCGGTTCCAGGTTCGGGTCTCTCAAAATGCGATGGCATCTTGGGAGACCCTGTGAAAGTGTGCCTAGTCTGTGCAATGCTGTACGCTAATACTCAACTAGTGTATGGTAGCGTTCAAAACATTCACCGATGCAAAGACCAGGATTGTCAGGACAGGAGGGACAATAATAGCGGGTGTCACGCCTATATCCGCGCTTGCTGCAGACATGACATCTTTTTTGGGGGGGTTCGTTGGGTAGGGGTACTCGGGGGGACATAAAGAAAATGCCTCTCATGCAGCCGACTGCATTTGGTTGGGGATGTGAATGGGGGAAGTACGGGTGTTGCAGAAGTGGTGGGTTCCCAATTAGGATTGGCGAATGCAGCAGGAAGGGCACTATGGGCACGACGGGCCTGTGTTTGTCTTCTTCTTGGTGGCAGCGGGACACTGCTTGTACTTGCCACCTCACCAGCTTGAACTGCACTTATGGGACTCGCTACATCACCAAGTGTTACTGCAGTGCTGGTTTGACTATGACCGGGGTGTACTAGGCCGCTGGTGCTTGCCAGTTCACCAAAACGCTACCAAAAAAACTGTTAGCGATCGCAGGGATCAGGCCTGACTCTGCGAATGCTGCAGTTATGTGTTTAGAGTTTTGTAAGTGACAGTGATCGATCGATACTGCACTTGGGTGGGCTAGGGTAGGCTGGGCGGAGGGGCAAAACGCAGGTGCTAGCAGGTATCTGGGCTGATCCTGCTAACACTGCATTTTTGGGAACCCTAAACTGCTGGGGACGCTAGTATAAATCTGATCGGATCAGATATTGATCCGTTCAGATACTATACCACTAAGGGAGGTGTACGGTGCGTGCGTGGGTGTTAGCGCTAGGGAAGTGGTTAACATCATGGGGCAATCATAGATTAAGTGTGCTTCTAGGGAGTGCTTGCTAACTGTAGGAGGGATGCTGTGACTAAAGGAACACAGAGATCCATGTGTCTGCTTAGCAGAGACTCAAGATCTCCATTTTCCTCCCTCGCATAACAGCAGTCTGCCTTGTTTACATAGGCAGACCACTGTTCTGTCCCTCCTCTGAATGATCGCGGGGTGGCCGGTGGAGATGCTTGCCACCGGACCCACTAATTGGCTCTGCCTGTGTCCAATCACAACGGGAGCGGGGCTCTGGCGGCATGCGTGTGCGCCTCAGAGCCGAAAGCAGCGATGAGGTACAGGTATGTGATTTTGCATTTAAGGGCCGCCCTACCGCAGTAAATTTACGTGGGGCAGTCCTTAAGTGGTTAAGCTATTGAACATGCTTTTTTAAAGTGTGAAAATGTAATACTGATTGCCTGAATGAGAAAAAAAATTTCATGTCTCAGGGACAAACATTATACTATATTATATTTGTACTAAACAATCCTTCTTTTATCTTGGACAATCAAAGACTTGTCAAAATTATTTCATGCTTCATTCACCCTAACCAGTCAGACTTCATTCGCAATTCCCATTCCACAAATAATATTAGGTGGGCAGCTAACATTATGCAACATACAAATATCATTCATAAGAAGGTCTGTATTCCTAGATTGATTATGTTATAAAATATTATTTTTCTTATTACATAGGTAGTCTGGTTGAAAAAAGACAATCTAGGGGGGCAGGAGGCGGAGCCTAGCGGAGCAGACATGCATTGTTAGAGCTCCACACCGCTGAGGAGAAAAGAGAAGGACAAAGCGGAGCCTGCAGCCTCAAAAGGTATCCATTTGAACCTTTTTGCCCCAGGGAACAAACTGTGAAAGTTTGGGCAGGAAATATGGTACTGGGAGGAAACCGTGGCAGAAATAAAAATCACCTCACAAAGAGCTCACAGGCACTCACTGCAGCTGAAGCAGCTCCAGTCACCTCACAAGATACAGCATCAGGGCGCTCTCACAGACAGAAAATGTCACAGCAAGACTCTCCATTTGAGTCAGATACAGAACAAATCCTCTCACAAACTTCTCCACAAGCCTCCTCAGTATCCCCAGTAATATTATTACAATTTGAAAAGATGCTTCATAAGGCTTTAAAACAAACCTCAGACCAAATAACAAAAAGCCTAACCAAAGAAATAAGAGAGCTGGGAAACCGCACCGCAGCCTTAGAAATAAAAATGGATGAAATTGAAATTACAACCCAAGAAAATATAACAGAATTGGAACAATTAAAAAAAGAGAATTTAATACTTCAAACTAAGCTCGAAGATTATGAAAATAGAGCCAGACGTTCAAACTTGCGCATAAGGGGAATACCTGAAACTGTGACAGACCTGCAATCTACTATTACTGCTCTATTACAAGAACTAAAGCCAGATATCCCTATTGAACGTTTAGAACTGGACAGAGTACACAGAGCCCTCACAGCCAAAAAGAAAGATGGACCCCCACGTGATATAATCACAAAATTTCATTATTACAGAACGAAAGAACAAATACTAATTGCTGCAAGAGAAAAAAAGGAACTTAATTTTCAAGGACACAATTATCAAATTTTTGCTGACCTATCCCAACTTACTATTACTAAAAGACGATCCATGAAACCCCAACTAATGGAACTGCAACGCCACAGCATTATGTATCAATGGGGCTTCCCCTTTTCAGTCAGATTTAACTACCAAGGTACAATTTACAGAAGCAGATCAGCAGATGAACTACAACAAACCCTTTTAAAATTAAATCTGACAGAACCCACAAGCAGCAACACTCCCATACGCAGAAGAATGGCATCATCTTCACCTTCAGGCAGCACCCAGAAAATTTCAGAACAAAATGGGAATCATCATTCTCACAAAAGAGGCCGTTATGCCACATCATCCATGGACCAAGAAGATTCAATGGACTGACATCCTAATTCCTGATATCTCTTCATTTATTATACTAAGAGATGGTTCTCTATAAAAAACCTATATTTATAACTGAATGTAACTGCATTCTGATAGTCACACACTGTGTGCGATCATGTTACATTCCAGTTATATTTCCTATTACTTCTGATTCATATAGCCTTAGAATATATAAGTGAAATAAGGAAATTCTTGTTCAGTTATATATTATCAGGTAATAACAATAGATTTATTACTTTTTAGGACAAATATGTTCAATAATCCAGAAGTAATAGAAGCTTTTTCTTTCTTTTCTTAAAACAAATATATTATTACCTAACTAGTTCCTAGAATTATGTTTTTGTTTATTCTAATCTGAAGCAATACAACCTCAATTTTATGAGTTAACATATCTAAACAGTTACATATGAATAAAATATGTAATTGTTTACTCTAAAAGGGTTAAAATCCCAAAATAATTCAAACTATCTTCATCAATACCAAAGTTATTAACAGTACCTTTCTAACTGAATTATTTAGCCTAGGGCAAGACTAACCATATACAACCACCCTGGAATAAATAATTTCAACAAAAACTATATTCTGCACTCCAATTAATGAAACATCATTTTGATGTCTTTTGACATAACACTTCTCTCCTGTAAGCGGAAGATCCGTGTACCCCCATTAGCCCTCCTCATTCTCCCAACCATATTATGTGGGAGTGTGACGAAGGCACTTATTCCCCTGAGAGAGATATTTATTCTCTTTCACGGGTAAATTGTGATTACTTGCAAAAAATAATTTATACAATGTATCATCTAATCTCATATGTTTTTTGTTTACTCTTTACTCCAGAATTCACTGGTTTCTTTTCTATCTATTCATCTCTTCAGTCCACACAGGTTGATCTGCGCAGTCAGCTCTGCATAACAAAAAGTAAGTCAAAACTATTTGATCTATTGCCATGGCACCACTGAATATACTTTCCCTGAATATTCAGGGACTAAATGTCCCTCAAAAAAGGACCAAAGCCTTCCGTACTTTCCATAACAAGAAGGCTCACATAGTATGCCTCCAAGAAACACACTTCACCAAAGATTCTACTCCAAAATATATTTCTCCTTTTTATCAACAAATTTACACGGCTTCTGCCTGTACCAAGCAAAGGGGAACTCTAATTGCATTTCACCGATCCACACCATTCACCTTATCATCAGAAATTAAAGACCCAGAAGGTAGATACCTGATACTCATGGGTTATATAATGGATACAGCAATCACGGTGATTTCCTACTACGCTCCTAACAAACAACCTACACCATTCCTCTCACATATATTACAAGTGATTAATACACACAAAATAGGAACAGTGATAATGTGCGGGGATTCGAACCAGGTCCTCCTCCCATTTCTAGATAAATCACCTTTTACACCATCCAAAATAACCTCTAGATTACCTTTTTCTCAACTTCTTTCCAAATACAATCTGGTAGATTCATGGAGAGAAAGTAACCCAATGAAAAAGAAATTCACTTATTTCTCACACCCTCATCAAACCTTCACCAGAATAGATCATATTTTTCTAACAATAGGAATGATACCAGAAATGATTGCATCAGATATAATTCCGATTCCGTGGTCTGACCATAATGCAGTATACACTACTATAGCCTCAGCCATACCAAAAGCACATGACCCAACGTGGTACTTACCGGACATAATGCTCAAACACCCACTACATCAGATGGCCATTGAACAAGCTTTAAAGGAATACATATCAATTAATAATACAACAGACATCTCCCCAATAACACTGTGGGAAGCTCATAAGCCTGTCTTGCGTGGTACAATACAAAGACAAATGGCACTATTTAAACGGGAACGCAAAAATCTAGCAAAAAAACTAGAACTCAATTTTAATGCAGCCTACATATCATTTCAAGATAATCCATCTCAGAGTACAAAATCTCATCTGGAAAAATCTAGATTGGAATACGATCTATTTCTCACTGAGTCAGTTGATAAATCCCTCAAACGCTCCAAACACAATTTCTACATGAACACAAACAAACCAGGTACATATTTGGCTCGGGCATTAAATTCAACTAACAAATCTTTCAAACCAATATGTTTGAAATTATCAAAAAATGTTTACACTTGTAATCCAGTTAAAATAGTCCATAAATTTCACTCACATCTCGCAACTTTATACAAGACAAACAATGAATTTAATCCTACAGAGGCTGAATCCTTCTTCTCAAAAATAACCTTACCTGAGTTATCTCAGAATCAAAAAAGCAGTTTGGATGAGCCTATAACTATAGATGAAGTTGCTAACGCCATAAAAGACCTAAAACTTAACAAAAGACCAGGCCCAGACGGCTACTCGGCTTTATACTTTAAAACATTCTCAGAAATACTCTCTCCCATTCTCACTGAAACTTTTAACAAACTTCTAGATGGACATTCTTTTCGGCAAGAAACACTAATGGCAATTGTTTGTATGATCCCAAAACCCTTTTCTGATGATACTTCCTGTGTGAATTATCGGCCTATCTCTCTGTTAAACCTCGATATTAAATTATTAGCAAAAATAATAGCAAAACGCCTCAATAGCATTATAGGAAAATTAATACACAGAGATCAAGTAGGCTTCATGCCAAATAGACAGGCAGGCGATAATATACGCAGGGCAGTGTTATTGGCACATATTGCTAAAAAACGGAAAATCCCTTTATGTTTTCTATCTCTCGATATTAAGAGGGCATTTGACACAGTATCCTGGCAATATATGCAATATTCATTACAAAAATGGAGTTTTGGACCCCACTTTTTAACATGGATCAAAGCATTATATAATAAACCCAAAGCCTATATAAAATATGCTGGATACAAATCTGAAGCCTTTAATATCGAAAGAGGTACCCGACAGGGTTGCCCATTATCTCCCTTATTATTTGCCCTTATACTCGAACCCATGGCCCAATACATCAGAACAAACCAAACTATAACTGGCATTGAAGTAGGAGGTATTACACACAAATTATGTATATTTGCAGACGATATATTACTTTTTCTATCATCACCACAGGTCTCTGGTCCTAACTTAATACCAGCTCTTGATGGATTTGCAGCCCTATCAGGCCTTATGATTAATCCTAAGAAATGCCTAGTGCTTAATATTTCACTCACAAACATGGAATTGATCCCGGCTAGGGCTGCACTCCCATTCACATGGGCAGAAAAATCAATCCCATATCTTGGAATTCATTTAACAGCATCTCATTCTGACTTATTCTCAAACAATTATCCTCCTGTATTAAGACAGATCACAAATCTAATAAAACAATGGTCGCAACTTCCTTTATCCTGGATAGGGAAGATTAATGCAATCAAAATGACTATTCTACCCAAATTGCTTTATCTATTCAGAGTCCTCCCTATTCCAATTCCTTCCTATTTTTTGAGAATTGTACAAAAAAGAGCAACTTCGTTTATATGGGGCTCTTCTAAACCACGTATACCTATACACACACTACATCTTCCCAAAAATAAAGGAGGCCTGGGATATCCTAATTTTACTAACTACTACAGAGCAGCACATTTGGCCAGTCTGTCCAAATACCATGCAAAACAGGAAATCCCATTATGGGTATTTATAGAGGCTTCAGAAAATGACCCTCTATTAATATCAAATTTATTATGGCTTGATCCTAAAGACCGCTTTAAAATTCATAATCCCATAACTAAACACTTCCTATCTCTCTGGGATAAACTAAAAACCAAATATCAGTTACAATCTCCACACAATCCTCTCCTTTCTTTTATCAGAAATCCGGCCTTTTATCCGGCATGGATCTACCCAAATTCTTTTAAAGCTTGGACAACATCAGGCATTCAGACACTAAATGACTTCATAGCATCTAAATCATTCCTTTCATTCCCATCGCTTAGAGAAAAATATGATCTACCAAACTCTGAGATATTTAGATATCTCCAAATCAAAAATTTCTATACACCATTCCTAAAGGGGGATACACCATTATCCCAATTATCCATTTTTGAATCAATCTGTACAAAAGATCCATTTGCTAAAGGTACAATTTCATCACTTTATAATCAAATATATGGAGTAGCAAATCTTAATAGACCCTCTTACGTTCAGCGGTGGGAGGAGGACCTGGGACGAACTTTAGAAGACACGGACTGGTCTAACATATGGCTCACATCTAAGTCATCTCCACCCAACATCTTAGCACTGGAGACAAATTATAAAGTCCTAACTCGCTGGTACCTTGTACCCGCTAGAGTGGCAAAATATTCACCTAATACCTCAGCTCTTTGTTTTCGAGGATGCCCAGAAATAGGCACATATTTACACATATGGTGGATGTGCCCAGTAATCCAAACCTTCTGGAAGGAAGTCTTCGTGATTGCATCTAAAATATTTAAAAAAATAATACAACCAGATCCATATTTAACTTTACTTAATCTAAAACCAGAATGGTTAACACTCTCTCAATTCAAACTTATGATCCAACTAATAACAGCTGCAAAACAAACAGTGGCCAAGGCATGGAAATCTCCTACATTGGTACTAGCAGAAACAATTCACAGAATGAATAATACAATGTCCCATGCTAAGATGGTAGCCATCGATCAAAATCAAATTCCAAAATTTGAAAAACTTTGGCATCCTTGGATAAAACAACAGTTCCTGTCAAACTTCAATGACTCTGTCCTGTTGCCATGGTAACAGATTAAATGACTTACAGAGACACCCATTCTAAGGCTTCAAAGAGAACTAAAAAGAATAATAAACTGACGAGCGGGACAACCTTGTGGACCATACCTCTACCTTTCAACCCTTTTTCTTCTTTCTCTTTCCTTTTCTCCACCTTACGATTAAAGCTCATTATCAGAATTTATTTGACCTATATACACTCTACTTGTAAACAATATGTATAGTAGGTATAAATCATTTAAATACCTACAAAAGTAACTAAGGAAATGATATATATCTTTAATTTAGGTTTACGTGAACCCAATGTTTAATATTTGAAATTTCATGATATTTACCTATATAAACCCTACTGTAAAACAATGAGCTTACTTTATAGATCCTTGTAAACTTACTTTATGTATCTTTATAACATTGTATACTCAATAAACTTCTTTTGACAAGGAAAAAAGACAATCTAGTTCAACCAATACAAAGGAAAAAAAAACTTAAAACAAAAAAAACCATACAATCCTATATTCATAATCCAATACCCACAGTTGATCCAGAGGAAGACCAAAAAACCCCAGCAAAGCATGAACCAATTTGCTCCAGCAGAGGAAAAAATTCCTTTCTGATCCCCCAAGAAGCAATCGGATATTCCCTGGATAAACTTTACCTATAAATGTAAGTATCCTGTTATATTATGTACTTTTAGGAAATAAGCCAGGCCTTTTTTTAAAGCAATTTACTGAGCTGGACAGATTTAGCTCTTAAAGGAGTCTCTTCCACAGTTTCACAGCTCTTACTGTGAAGAAGCACTTCCATATTTGGAGATTAAATCTCTTTTTCTCGGGGGGGGCGTGGTCTGGAGCCACATGGAATAGGACGTGCATTGTGAGAGTTCCGCTTGAGCAACATCCTAATACTTGATCCTGGGGGTTATTCTCCCCACACACAGCTGCCAGAACACCTCAGGCTACCTGTCCAATCCAGTACTACCATGTCTCCGCCGAAAAAAGTGAGTGCCATCGCTAAACTTTGCAGATTTCGTAATGAAGGGCAGGAACCTGAAGATGGCGCCCCCCCGCTCTCAGGGGAGTTGGATCAGGCCTCCAGGGACACTGCTAGGGTGTTAGACGCTATCTCCCTGTGCCAATCCACGCTCACCTCCAGGATTGAGGAGGTGAAGGTGGACATCTCCCTGATCAGGCAGGACATTCACAAACTGCAGGAGCGTGTGTCTGAGACCAAGCGCCGCGTCAGCCACGTGGAGGACGGCATCCACCCGCTCTAGGTCACCACCGAACAGCTGCAATACCAGCTCAACGCGGTTCTCTCCAAACACGATGACATGGAGAACCGCCTTCGCAGATGTAACTTACACTTCGTGGGGCTCCCTGAATGGTCCGAGGGTCCAGACCCCCCCACCTAGCTTGAGAACCTGCTCATCAAAACATATGGCAGAGAGGCTTTCTCCTCAACGTTCGTGGTAGAGCGCGCCCACCGTTTGGCAGCGAAGCCCCGCCTAATGGCGCCCAGCCATGCACCTTCATTGCCAAATTTTTAAATTGCCGCGACTGGGACACCTTCCTCCAGCTCACCCTGGAGCGTGGCAACATCCCCCTCGGCAATGTAACAGTGGTGGTTACATAGTTACATAGTTAGTATGGTTGAATAAAGACACCAGTCCATCCAGTTCAACCTGAGAGAGTTTGGGTGCGTGTCTACAATAATCCCTATTTTTATTTAAGGTACCCATATAGCGTCATCAATTTACGCAGCACTCCACATACGTACAGTCCGGGTTTCCCAGACTTCTCAGCCAAAGTCCAAAAGAAGAGAGAGAGATTCACAGAGGTAAAACGACAGCTATGAATACAACATCTACCCTATGTGATGCTTTTCCCTGCATGGCTCCGGGTGGTGAGCGATGACAAAGCACAGTTTTTTGAGGATCCGCAAGCTGTTATCTCCTGGCTGGAGCAGTGTGGCGCTGCCGGCCCGGCCTGCTCATAGGCTCTCACCTGCTGGAAGGCCTTCTGGCATACTCTCTCCTCACACCCCCGTGAAACCGTGAGTTGACAGTTCTTTACTTGCAGTGTCCCCCTCCTGTCTTCCCTTCTTCCCCTCATTACCTCGGTCCCATTCCCATCCTGCCATCCTCCTTCTGCCTGTGGGGTCTACAGATGTAAATCCCCCCGCCACCATGCCTTAACTGAAAGTCTCGGGCGGCTCACTTGTATGTACATCCCCCTTACTGGACACATCTTTGCACCGTTGTGCGCTTTTCAGTTTATTCGCCCCAAGGACCTCATCAGTCGCCCTAAGAACTCGGCATATTTGCCACCCCAGAACACAATAATCCCAATGCTGTTTCCCTGGCCAGCCCCTGCCATGGTAGCGGGAAGTTGTGTGTTCACTCTGCTCTGCTGGTCCAGTGTGTTTGCAGAACATTTATTTTTTGTTGTTTTTTTGCCATTTTTTCTTTTTTGACATACTGCCTTGACATACCTCATGGACTCCTGCTCTTTTCCTTTATTTTTTTTTATTTTTATGCCATTGTCTATGCATGCTTACTTTATTATGAAATGCTTCACTGCCATGTTAATGTTCTCTGCTGCAGGGTGCTCCCTGGGGGCCCGACTGCTCACCTTAATTTTCCCTCCCACCTCATGGCCTCCCTCAAAATTGTAACCTGGAATGTCCGGGGCCTTGGTGACAAGGCCAAATGAGTGGCAATCCTCTCACACCTTAAATCTCATAGGGCAGATATCTCAATCCTGGTGGAAACCCACCTCGCTGGTGAAAAGCAGATGAGCCTTAAAAAACCATGGGTGGGATGGTTGTATCAAGCCCCGTATACCACCAATTCTCGAGGGGTTGAGATCCTCATAGCCAAATCGACCCAATATCAGCTTCACTCATTGCAGTCGGATCCTCAGGGCAGCACCTTATTTTTACATGCTACTGTTTATGGTATGGAAATCCTCCTCCTAGCCTTTTACATCCCTCCCCCTTTTCAGTTCACCTCGTTGCAGCGTGGGATAGCCTTCATGGCCCAACATCCCTCTGTACCTGCCATCTGGGCAGGAGACTTCAATATGGTCATTATTCCGAGCCTAGACAGGTTGTCCCCCGCTGCCCACCTAGCTCCCTCATCTGGTACCACCAGATTTGGGAGGTTCCTCACGGAATTTGCCCTCATCGACATATGGAGACACAAATACCCGCTGCTTCCACGATATTCCTGTTTTACTCCTTCCCGCCCCGCCATGTCTCGCATTGACCTCATTCTCCTTACCCCTCCCCTCCTGCCGCACCTCCTGGATGCAGGCTTTGACACCATAGTGCTCTCTGATCACTCCTCATACTGGATCACCCTATGGCTTCCCGCCCCCCCACAGAATGTATATGGAGGTTAAATGCATTCTGGCTATCCACCTTAACCAACCTAGACATTGTCCAATCTGAATGGCACTACTTCTTCCACACCAACAACGGCTCCGCCTCGGCTGGGACCACCTGGGAGGCATTTAAATTACATGCCCGTATGATAATGTCCACACACATCAACAGACACAAGGCCACCTCCAAAGTACTGCTCCGTCAGTCAGAAGACCGTCTAAATACACTCGAACAAGTCTTCCAAAATGACCCGTCAGCCCCCAACCCCTTCCTGGTATGCGCGCAAACCAGGCTAACTGACCACTTGCACTTTGAGAAAGCCAAACAAGGCATTTTTTTCAGTAAGCAACGTGTCTTTGAGCATGGAGAGCGAGCTGGCAAGCTCCTTGCATACATGGCACACTTAAAACATAAGCCCCCAGTAGTAGTCTCCCTCCAATTAGCCTCAGGGATCAGGATAACAGATACGGATCTGGTGGCTGCGGAGTTCAGGTCCTTCTACTCCAATCTTTATTCCTCTACAGCCCGATACTCCCAGGAGGAGCTACTGGCTTTCCTACAGGATATCAATTTCCCCACACTCACCCCATCACAAATTGCTCAACTGGATGCCCCCATCACCACGGATTGCTTAGCGGAGGCCTTAGCTCAACTTCCCGTGTCCAAGGCGCCTGGCTCGGACGGACTTCCCCTAGAATTTTATAGTCAATTTGGGAAAACCCTTATTCCTAAACTATGTAAGTTATATGCCCACATCTTTGACACAGACACACTCCCCACATCTATGGGCAAAGCCCTCATCGTCCTTATACCCAAACCTGGCAAAGACCCCCTTCTCCCTGAATCGTACCGACCCATCTCTGTCCTCCAGTTAGATGTTAAAATACTTGCCAAAATTCTAGCCCTACGCCTCAACAAAGTTATTCTCAGCCTCATCCACCCCGACCAAACTGGTTTCATGCCCAACAAAAATACAGCCTTTAACCTCAGGAGACTCCAAATGAACCTTCAATCCCAACATGACAAAGTAGGCTCCAGAGTAGTGATTAGTCTTGACGGCGCTAAGGCATTTGACTCTGTGGAGTGGAGGTACTTACGGAATGCCTCCACAAATTTGGCTGGCCCAAAATGTATTAAATGGCTCCAACTCCTATATCAAGCCCCCACAGCACGAATCCAGGTTAACTCTCCCGTGGTACACCCCAGGGCTGCCCCATCTCACCTCTACTATATGCCCTGGCTGTAGAGCCCCTAGCTATTGCACTTAGGAATCATCCCCGGCATCAATGGTCTCAGACGCGGACAACTGACAGAGGTAGTTAGTCTATATGCGGATGATATGCTCCTATACCTCGCAGACAACGGCCCCTCCCTTCAGATGGCCCTACAGCTAATCACAGATTTTGGAGCATTTTCTGGCCTGAAAATTAACTGGGCTCAGTCCCAAATCCTCCCTTTAGACTTTGATGTCCCCACCGCCGACCAAGCTGCACTCCCTCTAGTCAGAGCAAGTAACATTAAATACCTGGGTGTTCAGGTCTCTCGGCCCCTTCAAGATTATATCGCCCTCAATATTGAAACCCTATATGCTATCCTCAAAATCAAAACACAAACATGGTCCCGTCTCCCACTAGGTGTTATGGGCCAAATAAACCTAGTCAAGATGATACTACTCCCCAAACTGTTCTACATTTTCTGGCAGGCTCCGCTGTACATCCCCCAACTAATTTTTAAATTCATGGAATCAATCCTAAACACATTCATTTGGGGCCCCTCCCAGCACAAATTGCTGTGGCGGGTTCTCAAGTGCCCGACTGACCTTGGCGGCACGGCATTACCCGACCTCTTCACATACTACATAGCATCCCAACTCTCCCTCTTCTTTTATATCAATCACGCATACAAGGGGAGATATTCCACCCTAGTTTGCTCTCAGGCCCCGGCTCAACAGCTCATCCCTTTCAGATTCTGTTCTGTGGCCCCCGCGGCTTGCTCCGCACTACTGACAGGAAATATATACTCTTTCACCACTGTAAAATCTGGCAACTGGCCATGCAACTCAGCGGGGCACCTGCCCCCCACTCACCTACACCCCTATGGAACAACCCACACATGCCAGAACTGACATCCATCCCCGACTATGGCCTGTGGATTGACAAGGGGGTTATATATCTATCGCAGGTAGTAGCCAACAGGACGGTTAAGTCCTTCCAAGTTTTGAAAGACAACTTCGCTCTACCCAATCATATGTTTTTTAGATATCTTCAACTCCGCCACGCTCTGAACACCCAATTTAGGGACTCTATCCCAGTCCTTGAAATCATATTATTGGTGGACATAATTTCAGGGACAGACTCCAAAAAACTTATCTCCCAAATCTATAACTACCTAATGCTACCCATGGCACAAACCACTGCCCTCCAACTGAAATCCCGTTGGGAACCCGACCTTGGCACCATATCTGATGAAGACTGGGAGGAGGCACTTGCCACCTCTAGGACCATATCTCCTAAATTGTCTGACCGCCTCACCCATCTCTATATCTTGCACAGGTCCTACCTAACACCCCATCGCATTTCCAAGTATAATCCCGGGCAAAATCTCAACTGTCCCAGATGCGATCACCCCACCAGCTCCTTCTATCACTTGCTTTGGATCTGTCCACCTATAAGCGAATACTGGACCCAGGTGGTCCTATTCCTCCACGACCGCATGGGTTCCCCACTGACCGTATGCCCCCGACAGTGTGTGTTGGGACTCCTCTAACTATCTGAAAGTGAAAAATACTTAAACATATTTTTGCAAGAAACTCTATTTCTGGCCAGACTACAAATAGCCAAACTGTAGATGAGGGAGCCCCCCCCCCCCCCCCCACGCTGCAACAATGGATTAGAGCTGTCAACAGTACCCTCCTTTATGAAAAAGTATTGTACACCCACAGGGGATGCCCAAACAAGTATCACAAAATATGGGATAGATGGCTAGCAGATTCCTCCACCTGCACTGTCGCAGATTAAGGACATCCCTCCTCGACCACCCCCCCTAGCTCCTCATACTACTCTCATACCCCCCACTAAGTTTCCACAACTATATTATCCACCAGACTACAAATGCTAGGATTCTCCTTTGTAACCCGTCAAGAAGCAATGTATGTCAACAAGATCATTCTGTATGTAGTGCCTGTTTTTTTTAAATTTATTTTTCTTTTCTTCCTAACCCGAATGTTATTACATTTAACATGTTCAATAAACGTTACTCTTGATAAAAAGAAAAACTCTTTTTCTCCAGACATAAAGAGTGCCCCCTTGCCCTACGTGATGACCTTAAAGTGAATAACTCAACACCAAGTTCACTATATGGACCCTTCTGTATTTGTACATGAAGTCCAGCAGATGCCTCAAGTAAAACTTTTGGGTGTTCTGATCTTCTAAGACCCTCATGCCATTAATTTTCAGCACCAAGAGAATTTCATTTACATTTATAGAATACAGAATAAACATTGAAATTGAAGCGCCATACCACTTCTAATGTCTTGTACACGTGATTGGAAATTCCCCCAGCAAAAGTCCGATGTGAGCTTTTGGTCGGAAGTTCTGACTGTGTATGCTCCATTGGACTTTTGCTGGCGGAATTCCGGCCAGCAAAAGATTGAGAGCAGGTTCTCTATTTTTCGGTCGGAAGTTCCGATCAGAAATTCCGATCCTCTGTACAAACTCAGATGCGCAAAATTCCACAGCATGCTCGGAAACAATTTGACACATGCTCGGAAGCATTGAACTTCATTTTCTCGGCTCGTCGTAGTGTTGTACGTAACCACGTTCTTGATGGTCGAACGTTCAGAGAACTTTTGTGTGACCGTGTGTATGCAAGCCAAGCTTGAGCTGAATTCTGTTGGAAAGACCACCCAAGTTTTTTCCGACGGAAAATCCGCTCTTGTGTATGGGGCATGAGAGTCTAGAAACAACTTCATCTGGGCTTGATTGACAACATTGTGAATAAATTAGGTGTAAACTGGGCCTCTAATGTGCTTTTTTCCAGTGTGATTGCAAGATTGTTTTTTCTTTGCTTGTTGTGGGCAATTATACATTATCTTGTTAATACTTTGAATAAATAAGTCTCTCCGTGGCTCACAAACAGATAGGGCATTGTGGCATGTTTTTATATATTGATAGATGTCAAAGGGAAAAGGTATTTGTAACCTAATTTTACATGCTTTCCTGGAATGTAAGATAGAAAACAGCACATCTGTGTTATGCCTTTACGTTTTAGCAACCCATTAGATAACAGTCCATCATAGGGCTGTGCTTGGGTCTGTTGCATTGCTTTTAATTCTGTGTTCTATTTCCATGGCATACTTGTAATTGCACAGCTATCATTATTATCAGATTGCTGGCAGTGACTGTGGCACCAAAAAGACTCAACAGATTTAGCACATAATGACCCTACATAAAATAGCAGCTTCTCTGTGGATAACCTCATGGGAATAGACATGAAAAAATAAATATTTGAAGGCCAATGCCTTTATAAAACAAACCAGTAGCTAAAACAAAAAAACAAAAGCTTGACACATTGCTTATATTTGCAAAGCTACAGCACTCACTTGTGTTTTTCTGAAGTGAACAAAAAGAAACCAAACATAGAGTATCAGTTGGCATTTAATTTTCACTGAAAACTCAGCAATGACATCATATGATAAAAAGCACAAAAACATTGCTCTTTATAAGAAAATCAAAATAGATTCATCTATACATTAAGCATTAAACTTCAAGAATTATCAATTATTTGCAATATATAAATATTATTACAAATTAGCAAGTGTTTGTCCTTGCATTAACAGGGTAAATCTGGAAGTGCATGCAAGTTTATTTGTTGCAATTTTTTCTTGTGGAATGCTCCATGTTAAATATGTGCGGGAACTGGAAAGAGTTCAGAGTAGGGCAACAAAGCTAACAAAGGGACTGGAAGACCTCAGTTATGAGGAAAGACTACAAGCATTGAACTTATTCTCTCTGGAGAAGAGACGCTTGAGAGGAGATATGATAGCGATATTAAAACACCTTACTGGTGACCCAAGCATAGGGAAATAACTTTTCAGTGGGTGGGAGTTTAAAAAGAAATTTAACCTTAAACAGTGTAGAGGGTTCTTTACTGTCGAAGCGGTAAGGATGTAGAATTCTCTTCCACAAGCAGTGGTATCAGCAGGGAGCCTCGATAGTTTCAAAAAACTATTAGATAGGCATCTTAAAGCAGAGTTCTGGCCACAGAATTTCTTTTTTTCCAGGCATCCCCTCACACTGCAGTAATAACACCCATAAACTATATGTATATTTGCTAGTGGATAGTAAGCATATTTTTTTTTTAACCTTACGCTTTAGATGATCATCTTCTGTCCGTTGCCATAATGAGTGTGGGCATATGAAGCCCAATCGCAACTGCTTCCTGGATAATCGATCGAGAGGCGAATGTTGGGTAACCAGCATGCGCCCCTCAATCTCGCGCATGCGCGATGTTCCGGTGGCTGTAGAACCGATTGTTTAGCAAGTTGCCATAACCACAGGCGGCGACGGAGGAAAGTCCTCAATGTGCCCATAGCAGAACACAAAGTGGAAGGCCCAGCACACTCTATCACCTTCCTCGTGGTCAACCTTGACACTCGCTCCATGCAGGCCAGCCTGCCCCCGACAAACCGACCCGTATCAGTTTGGTTCTTCATGACTTTACCCATGCACAGGGGTGTACTAAGAAACAGTTTCGATCCCTCTTAGGAATGCTCAACTTCGCAATGAGAATTATTCCCCAAGAACGATCTTTTATTTTGCGCCTCTTAATCTTCCTCTCTCAGACACAGGACCCCGATTAAATCCTTAGACTAGACACAGCAGCAGTAGTGGATTTGTCTACGTGGGGTGAGTTCCTTACTAGTTGGTATGGCATATTCATGTTCATACCGTCAGTATCGCCTCTATCACCACAGGTAATAATGTATGTCGCATCCTCCACAGGCTTCGTTAAAATTTTTGGCCATCATTGGTTTGCAGGACCGTGGCCTCTAGAGATACTGCTAATCCCCGGGTTCATCCAGTCTTCCTCATTGTTTGAGCTATACCCAATTGTGGCAGCCGCTCAGGTCTGGGGGTCATACCTGGACCAGACAGATGGTGGCCTTCACCACCGACAACCAGGCCACGGCCGATATCATTAACAAGGGCAGGTCCAAGTTGCTCCCTATTATGTCCTTCCTACGCAGGATGCTACAATTATCCCTGCAGCATCAGTTCAATGTGCACGGCACATACATGCTGCGCAAGTGCAATGTCGCAGCAGATGCACTGTTCCCTTTTTGGCTTCATTTCATTTTCCAGCAGAAACCCAGGGTCGACCCAACGTCGTCTCTTATCCCACCTTGGTCTCAGTTGGCATTGAATTAAAGCAGTACCTTCACAGCACAACCCAGCTCAATAATAAATCCTTATCCCGCAACACACTCAAGGCCTACCACACAGCTTGGGACACCTTCTGCAAGTTCATGGCATCCTGTCCCACGGCAATGTCAACAGACACTAAGCACATACTAGCTTTCATTTCATATTACCACACTCAATTGGCTCTATCACACAACACCATCAGACTATACTTAGCTGGCATCCAACACTTCCTGGCTTTACAGGATCTCGCAAAGCCATCCTCGTTCACAACCCATGTGATCTGAGCCATTTCTGCGCGGCATTCAGAAGCAGCAGCCCAAAGCCAACTCCAAACGCTTGCCCATAATGAGTACCATCTTCAGAGACATGTTGTCCATCCTCTCTCGGTCCCTGTTTGGCTTTCTTCCCAGCTTGGTCATTCAAGTGGCCATCTACCTGGCCTACTACTTTTTTTGCAGCCTAAGCAAGTTTACCTGTAATCGATGTATGCTGGATAGGTACTGTGTAAACGTCACCTGGCTCGCTTCCAATATCATTTCATTCTCCACCTCACACTATCCAAAACACAGCAATCTGACCCCCGGGTCGACATCCATCTTTTCAAGACAAACAACATCTGGTGCCCAGTAGTGATACTCGAACCCCTTATGTTGCTCCTACCCAGCCAATCGAATTCTAGTCCCCTAATACCTTTCCCGAGCAACCCCTTGAGTGCTTACCAGTTCATCAAGGATGTCAGGATCCTCCTGCGCAGCCTGGGCCTCGACCCCAGTCAGTACTCTCAACACTCCTTACGAATTGTAGCAGCCTCGGCCGCATCCCAGCATGGGGTTCCAGACTATATCATCAAGAGATTAGTCAGGGGAAAGTCTTCCGGCTTTGCCTGGTACATCCTGAATCCTCAGGTAGAAATGTCGCAAGCATTTACCAAACTTGCTCAGTAAATAACACTAAACCAATAAAGAGCTTTAACCCCTACCTGAATGTTTTTGCCCCCTTTTTTGGTATACCGACCAACAGACCAGGGCACACTTCAGGTCCATTTCATGTTGTAAGTCTTGTGGCTTGTTTATGTGGTTCACATCCATCCCGGTTGAAGAGCTTCTACCATAAATAAGAAGGCCAGTATGGTGGCCTGAATTAATGAGAGGAGTCTGCGGGGGGATTTAAGCAGCCAACTCATCTGTGGTTGTTGTCAGTTCCGGTGTGCGATACCCTCCCTCCCATTCCCCTTTTCAGGGCATTTCTCCAAATTCATTTCTCTCTACAAACATCTATTACTTATCTTGGGTATGCCCCTTTTTTTGGTATACCGACCAGCAGACCAGGACACACTTCAGGTCCATTTCATGTTGTAAGTAGGGATGAGCTTCGTGTTCGAGTCGAACCCATGTTCGACTCGAACATCGGCTGTTCGCCCGTTCGCCGAATTCCGAACTTTATGGGCCGTTCGCGCTAAATTCGTGTGGCGCGTCACGGCCCATAATTCACTGCGGCATCGCAGTGCATTGCTGGCTGATGATTGGCCAAGCATGCACTATGACCCGCATGCTTGGCCAATCACAGCGCCGTCAGTAGAGAGAGCTGTAATTGGCCAAAGCCAGGGTGGCTTTGGCCAATTATGGCTCAGGGGATTTAGTACACACCCCACACTATATAAGGCCGCCTGCACGGCGGCCCTGTGTAGTGTGTGTTCCGGTGTGCTGAGAGATAGAGAGAGAGAGAGACAGTGTCATTTGATTTGAGTTAGATATATTAGGCAGAACAGTCAGTCAGTTAGCTGCACTTACAGTGTATTGTGTATATATATGCATCCCAGGTGTTGCATATATATATATATACACTGTATTCAGTTTAGCTAGATCCGTTCCTGTTATCTTCTATCTAGACTATTTACATTTAATGCAGTGCGTCCTGCTCACAGTGTTCAGCTAGATCCGTTCCTGCTATTTACATTTAGTGCAGTGTGTCCTGCTCACAGTGTTCAGCTAGATCCGTTCCTGCTATTTACATTTAGTGCAGTGCGTCCTGCTCACAGTGTTCAGCTAGATCCGTTCCTGCTATTTACATTTAGTGCAGTGCGTCCTGCTCACAGTGTTCAGCTAGATCCGTTCCTGCTATTTACATTTAGTGCAGTGCGTCCTGCTCACAGTGTTCAGCTAGAGCCGTTCCTGCTATTTACATTTAGTGCAGTGCGTCCTGCTCACAGTGTTCAGCTAGATCCGTTCCTGCTATTTACATTTAGTGCAGTGCGTCCTGCTCACAGTGTTCAGCTAGATCCGTTCCTGCTATTTACATTTAGTGCAGTGCGTCCTGCTCACAGTGTTCAGCTAGATCCGTTCCTGTTATCTTCTAGACTATTTACATTTAGTGCAGTGCGTCCTGCTCACAGTGTTCAGCTAGATCCGTTCCTGTTATCTTCCTACTGACAGGCAGGCTTGTCTGGTTACAGTATATAAAGCTACCTGAAGAAAATTACAGGTGTTCTATTTGATCCTATTAGTACCACGGTCAGGCAGCTAGACTATTTACATTTAGTGCAGTGCGTCCTGCTCACAGTGTTCAGCTAGATCCGTTCCTGTTATCTTCCTACTGACAGGCAGGCTTGTCTGGTTACAGTATATAAAGCTACCTGAAGAAAATTACAGGTGTTCTATTTGATCCTATTAGTACCACGGTCAGGCAGCTAGACTATTTACATTTAGTACAGTGCGTCCTGCTCACAGTGTTCAGCTAGATCCGTTCCTGCTATTTACATTTAGTGCAGTGCGTCCTGCTCACAGTGTTCAGCTAGATCCGTTCCTGCTATTTACATTTAGTGCAGTGCGTCCTGCTCACAGTGTTCAGCTAGATCCGTTCCTGCAATTTACATTTAGTGCAGTGCGTCCTGCTCACAGTGTTCAGCTAGATCCGTTCCTGCTATTTACATTTAGTGCAGTGCGTCCTGCTCACAGTGTTCAGCTAGATCCATTCCTGTTATCTTCCTACTGACAGGCAGGCTTGTCTGGTTACAGTATATAAAGCTACCTGAAGAAAATTACAGGTGTTCTATTTGATCCTATTAGTACCACGGTCAGGCAGCTAGACTATTTACATTTAGTACAGTGCGTCCTGCTCACAGTGTTCAGCTAGATCCGTTCCTGCTATTTACATTTAGTGCAGTGCGTCCTGCTCACAGTGTTCAGCTAGATCCGTTCCTGCTATTTACATTTAGTGCAGTGCGTCCTGCTCACAGTGTTCAGCTAGATCCGTTCCTGCTATTTACATTTAGTGCAGTGCGTCCTGCTCACAGTGTTCAGCTAGATCCGTTCCTGTTATCTTCCTACTGACAGGCAGGCTTGTCTGGTTACAGTATATAAAGCTACCTGAAGAAAATTACAGGTGTTCTATTTGATCCTATTAGTACCACGGTCAGGCAGCTAGACTATTTACATTTAGTACAGTGCGTCCTGCTCACAGTGTTCAGCTAGATCCGTTCCTGCTATTTACATTTAGTGCAGTGCGTCCTGCTCACAGTGTTCAGCTAGATCCGTTCCTGCTATTTACATTTAGTGCAGTGCGTCCTGCTCACTGTGTTCAGCTAGATCCGTTCCTGCTATTTACATTTAGTGCAGTGCGTCCTGCTCACAGTGTTCAGCTAGAGCTGTTCCTGCTATTTACATTTAGTGCAGTGCGTCCTGCTCACAGTGTTCAGCTAGATCCGTTCCTGTTATCTTCTAGACTATTTGCATTTAGTGCAGTGCGTCCTGCTCACAGTGTTCAGCTAGATCCGTTCCTGTTATCTTCCTACTGACAGGCAGGCTTGTCTGGTTACAGTATATAAAGCTACCTGAAGAAAATTACAGGTGTTCTATTTGATCCTATTAGTACCACGGTCAGGCAGCTAGACTATTTACATTTAGTACAGTGCGTCCTGCTCACAGTGTTCAGCTAGATCCGTTCCTGTTATCTTCCTACTGACAGGCAGGCTTGTCTGGTTACAGTATATAAAGCTACCTGAAGAAAATTACAGGTGTTCTATTTGATCCTATTAGTACCACGGTCAGGCAGCTAGACTATTTACATTTAGTACAGTGCGTCCTGCTCACAGTGTTCAGCTAGATCCGTTCCTGTTATCTTCCTACTGACAGGCAGGCTTGTCTGGTTACAGTATATAAAGCTACCTGAAGAAAATTACAGGTGTTCTATTTGATCCTATTAGTACCACGGTCAGGCAGCTAGACTATTTACATTTAGTACAGTGCGTCCTGCTCACAGTGTTCAGCTAGATCCGTTCCTGTTATCTTCCTACTGACAGGCAGGCTTGTCTGGTTACAGTATATAAAGCTACCTGAAGAAAATTACAGGTGTTCTATCCCAGCTTAGTGCAGCTACAGGCCATTAGTATGTCTGGAAGGCCAAGAAGGAGAGGCAGACAGTCACAAGCCAATAAGAGAGGGCAAGCAGGCTCTGTGTCTAGTGCTGGTCGTGGAGACGGTGCATCCTCATCAGCACGTGGCCATGGGACACGCTTGGCCTTTTTTTCGGCAGCTGGCCGTGTTGAGCCGCAACATGCGGAAGACTTGGTCGAGTGGATGACCAAGCCATCCTCATCCTCCTCATCCTCTCTCACCCATGCCCAGGGTGCTTTGTCTGGCAAAGCAGCGGCCTCTTCCCTCAGCTCAATGTCATCAGTGACTCCTTCCCTAGCTCCACCATGTCCTCATGAGGATTCCCTCGAACTGTTTGACCACAGTGTTGGGTACATGCTCCAGGAGGATGCCCAGCGTTTGGAAGGCTCTGATGACGATACTGAGCTCGATGAAGGCAGTAACATGAGCACGGACAGAGGGGGTGCCCAAGAAGGACAGCAATCTGGCAGTCATGCTCCCCCTGCTGCAGCATACTGCCAGGTTTGCTCCAGTGATGAGGAGGGAGGGGATGATGAGGTCACTGACTCAACGTGGGTGCCTGATAGGAGAGAGGAGGAGGAGGAGGAGGAGGAGGAGGCGGCGGCGGCACATCACCAACGAGGCAGGATGCCCTCCAGGGGCCAGCCTAAGGGCAGCACATTGACTGCATCACACCCCAAAGCTCCACATGTGCAGGGCGCTGCAGTCTCTGCGCGTTATTCAAAAAGTTCTTTGGTGTGGGCCTTTTTTGAGACGAGTGCATCAGATCGCACCGCTGCTATTTGCAACATATGTCTCAAGCGTATCTCGCGTGGCCAAAACATCTCCCGCTTGGATACCACATGCTTGACCAGACATATGTTGACCTGCCATGCAGTTCGTTGGCAAGCGTATCTAAAAGACCCACACCAAAGAACAAAGAGGATCTCTCCTTGCTCCTCATCAGCTGAGATTTCCAACCCCACTAGACCTTCAGTCCTCTCCGAGACCTGCAGTGAGAGGAATGAAGGTGTAGAATTAGGTGTGTCACAGCCAAGTACTTGTGGGCAATCTGCTTTTGGTACACCAACGTCAGATTGTACCAGGCAAATTTCCCTGCCCCAGCTGCTGCACCGCCGAAAGAAGTTTGCTCCCAGCCATCCACATGCCCAGCGGTTGAATGCTAGCTTGGCAAAATTGCTAGCACTTCAACTGCTGCCTTTTCAGTTGGTAGACTCTGCCCCCTTCCGTGAATTTGTGGAATGTGCGGTTCCTCAGTGGCAGGTACCCAAACGCCACTTTTTCTCACGGAAGGCGATTCCGGCTCTCTACCGGCATGTGGAAGGCAATGTCCATGCCTCGCTGGACAGGGCGGTCAGCGGTAAGGTGCATATTACCGCTGACTCATGGTCCAGCAGGCATGGACAGGGACGTTACCTAAGTTTCACGGCGCATTGGGTGACTCTGCTGGCAGCTGGGAAGGATGCAGGACAAGGTGCAGTAGTGTTGGAGGTTGTTCCGCCACCACGCCTCCAAAATGCTGATTGTGACACACCTCTCTCCTCCACCCCCTCCTCTTCTTCTTCCTCCATGGCCTCTTCCTCGGAACTAGCGGTGCTCCGTAGGCGTTCAAGGGGCTACGCAAGTACGCAGGCCAAAAGATGCCATGCGGTGCTTGAGCTGGTGTGCTTGGGGGACAGGAGCCACACTGGGGCAGAGGTTCTGTCAGCTCTGCAGGGGCAGGTTCAGAGGTGGTTGACGCCACGCCAACTTAAGGCAGGAATGGTGGTTTGCGACAATGGCACCAACCTCCTCTCTGCCCTCCCACAGGGACAAATGACCCATGTGCCCTGTTTGGCTCACGTCCTTAACTTGGTGGTGCAGCGGTTCTTGGGCAGGTACCCGGGCTTACAGGATGTCCTGAGGCAGGCCAGGAAAGTCTGTGTGCATTTCCGCCGGTCATATAATGCCAGTGCTCGGCTGACGGACCTCCAAAAGGAGTTTAACCTGCCCAAGAACCGCCTAATCTGTGACATGCCCACCAGGTGGAACTCAACGTTGGCCATGCTGCAGCGGCTGCACACGCAGCAGAGGGCCATCAATGAGTACCTGTGCGACTATGGCACCAGGACAGGGTCAGGGGAGCTTGTTTTTTTTTCCCCACGCCAGTGGGCCATGATCAGGGATGCATGCACTGTCCTGTCACCATTCGAGGAGGCCACGAGGATGGTGAGCAGTGACAGTGCATGCATCAGTGACACTGTCCCCCTTGTCCACCTGTTGGAGCACACGCTGCGTGGAATAATGGACAGGGCACTTGAGGCAGAACAGAGGCAGGAAGAGGAGGACTTCCTTAGCTCTCAAGGCCCCCTTTATCCAGACAGTGTTCCTGCATGCCCGCCGATCACACAGGAAGAGGACGAGGAGGAAGAGGAGGAGGAGGAGGAGGAAGATTGTGTCAGTATGGAGGTGGAGCCTGGCACTCAGCATCAGCAGCAGTCTTTAAGGGATCAGTCCCAAGAAACACATGGACTTGTACGTGGCTGGGAGGAGGTGGCTGCGGACCATGTCGTTCTTAGTGACCCAGAGGACTCCGGACCGAATGCCTCAGCAAACCTACGCTGCATGGCCTCCCTGATCCTGCAAAGCCTGCGTAAGGATCCTCGTATTCGTGGTATCAAGGAGAAGGACCAATACTGGCTGGCAACCCTCCTTGATCCACGTTACAAGGGTAAGGTTGCGGACCTTATCTTGCCATCGCAGAGGGAGCAGAGGATGAAACATCTTCGGGAGGCCTTGCAGAAAGGTCTGTGCAACGCGTTCCCAGAGACTGGGAGGTTACAAACTCCTGTTTCTGGACAACGTGTTGCTGAGGCTTCGGTCAGTCAAAGAAGGAGCGGTGGAGAAGGTGGCCGTCTGACCGATGCGTTCAGACAATTTTTTGGTCCGCAGCCCCAAGGTATGATCGGTTCCAGCAACCATCGCCAGCGTCTGTTTTACATGGTGCAGGAATACCTAGGGGCAAGATCAGACTTGGACACCTTTCCCACCGAAAATCCTCTGGGTTACTGGGTCTTGAGGATGGATCACTGGCCAGAGCTTGCAGAGTATGCAATTGAGCTACTGGCCTGTCCTGCATCCAGCGTTCTTTCGGAACGCACATTCAGTGCTGCTGGAGGCGTGGTAACCGATCACAGGGTGCGTCTGTCCACCAACTCGGTCGATCGGCTGACCTTCATAAAAATGAATGAGTCTTGGATCACCACCAGCTACCAAGCACCTGATGCTGATGTAACCGAATAATTTTTTTTGAAATCTCAGATCCCTTCAAAGACTGCCTATGCTGATGCTGAGTGACTATCCCTGAGTAATTATCCTCTTCCTCCTCAATCATCACGCTGATAGCTTGTAAGAACATTTTTGGTTCTGGGCGCCACCACCAGTGCCTAAGGCACAATTTTTCAGCCCCTGTTTAACAGGGGCGTGTAATTACAATTTTTGATGTAATACTTTGCAGCAGGGCTCGTTCCTGCATTCCAACTAGAGTGTCTGTGAGGGGTTGCAGTGTTGTGGCACCAGCACCAGTGCCTAAGGCCCAATTTTTCTGCCCCTGTCTAACAGGGGCGTGTAATTACAATTTTTGAAGCAATACTTTGCAGCAGGGCTCGTTCCTGCATTCCAACTAGAGTGTCTGTGAGGGGTTGCAGTGTTGTTGCACCAGCACCAGTGCCTAAGGCCTAATTTTTCAGCTCCTGTTCAACAGGGGCATGTAATTACAATTCTTGATCTAATATTTCACAGCAGGGCCCTGTGAGGGCTTACAGTGTTGTGGCCACAGCAACACCTAAGGCCCAAATTTCTGCTGAGTATATAGGGCAGGACCCTACTTTCAAACATCTAACTTACAAACGACTCCTACTTGCAAACGGAAGGAGACAACAGGAAGTGAGATGAAATCTACCCCTAGGAAGGGAAATTCTCTCCTGTAAGAGTTAATATGGGAAAACAATTTCTCCTTTCCACTGATGCTTTCCAATCCTTGTTCCACAAAAAAACCCAAATTTTCAAAAAACATTTTTCATTGGGACAAAAAAGTGAGGTGAAATCTTCTGAAGAGGAGGAAAGACAGCAAAACAAATGTCACAGGGGTGATAACCCTTCCCTATGTTTTTCAAAAAGCTTAGAAAAGATTTTTTGGCTGGAGCTAAACACGTTAAAAATGTTCAAAATTACAAAGAGATTCTACTTAACAACAAACCTACAGTCCCTGTCTTGTTTGCACCGCCTGTATACTGCTGTTCAGAGTATATAGGGCCTGGTGGCCCCACACCTTTCCTTATTTTAATTTGGGTGCGGGGTTCCCCTTAATATCCATACAAGACCCAAAGGGCCTGGTAATGGACTGGGGGGTACCCATGCCGTTTGTCTCACTGATTTTCATCCATATTGCCATGACCCGACATGACATTAAACCCGCAAGCAGTTTTAAATGAGATTTTTTCCTTTAAAAATGACATTTGGTGCAGGGACTGTTCTAAACATGGGAAACACGCGTCACTTTACAGGCATACTATAGACACCCCCCAGGTACGATATTTAAAGGAATATTTCACTTTTTTTTTTTTACTTTAAGCATCATTAAAATCACTGCTCCCGAAAAAACGGCCGTTTTTAAAAGTTTTTTTTGCATTGATACATGTCCCCTGGGGTAGGACCCGGGTCCCCAAACCCTTTTTAGGACAATACCATGCAAATTAGCCTTTAAAATGAGCACTTTTGATTTCGAACGTTCGAGTCCCATAGACGTCAATGGGGTTCTAACGTTCGTGCGAACTTTCGGTCCGTTCGCAGGTTCTGGTGCGAACCGAACCGGGGGGTGTTCGGCTCATCCCTAGTTGTAAGTCTTATGGCATGTTTATGTGGTTCACATCCATCCCGGTTGAAGGGCTTCGGCCATAAATATATATATATCAATATATATCTGTGCAAAAAAATTGCTGTAAATTAAGAATAGAATAGTTTATTTTTATCAATTAACAAAATGGAAAATAAATGAACAGGGAAATCCAAATCAAATCAATATTTGCTGTGACCACCCTTTGCCTTAAAGACAGCATCAATTCTTCAATTCCTCCTGGATACCCTTCCTTTTGAAGGAACTCAGCAGATAGGTTGTTCCAACCACAGATCTTCTTTGGATGTAGGCTGCCTCACATCTTTCTGTCTTTTCGTGTAATCTGAGACAGACTCTATGATGTTAAGATCAGGGCGCTGTGGGAGCCAAACTATCACTTCCAGGACTCCTTGTTCTTCTTTACACTGAAGATAGTTCTGCATAGGAACTTGGGTTGATTGTAAAACCACTGATAGCTGATTTGCTAATTACTCCTATTAGGTATACACTACCTTCCAATAAAAATAATCAATAATAATAGATAGCGGACATACCTGAATGAGACAACTTTAGGCATTTTATAGGAGTTCTTTTAAAGCAATCAACAAGTGTGTACAAAACAAGAAGAAAATGTCAGTGTATTGCTGGTGGTTTATTGTAAATAAAGGGACTTCACACTAATACTAAAATCCCCTGTAGTTTCACATTATGCAGAATTTCCAATGTGGTTTCCCAGATTTGTATAAATTACTTGCATTGTTTAAAAAAAAAAAACTATTCAATGATGTGAAAACAGTACAGCTGATGTACTAGGAAGCACAATCATTTTAAATAAAATCTTGTTTATGTGTTGAATAACTGCAACATTGGGACAAACATTTTGACCTTAAAGCTGAACTCTGGGATGTGCAAATATTGTCTAAATACAAGAGGCATATGTATTCTTACTTGAATCTTAGTGTGTTTTGTGTAATTCTTCCAGATCTGTGCAGTAATCCGGTGTGAAACTTTGGCTCCATGCATAAGCTTCCTGTAAGACCAGTCAGTGCTGATGATGACTGGTCTTGTCTCCACCCCCTCCTGTAGTATTCTACAGGCAACATTTAGTGGATGAGGCCTGCTGGGCCCCTTCCAGGACTCTGCTCTCTGCATAGGGTATGTACAGCACAGTGATGATGTCACTGCTAGTCTTACAAGGTAATATCTGGGTTTGAAAAGGCATTTGGTGCACACAAAGTAGATTTTTATCCTCTGTGGCTTTTGAGGAACATATTTAAATACATTTTTTTTCTTTCATTATCCTTGTCCCTAATCAATATGTTACCTTATATCTTACTGCAGTATGACTAGCATTCCTGACATATCAGGCAATAATTATATGGTAATATTTGCTGTGGAATATAGGGGTAATGCTACAATAAAATGGTGGAGCTTCTAATGCAATTACATGGAAGATTCTAGTGGACCGATGGACCTTTAATGAGACCATCTTCAACAGGAAGAGTTATGCCACGTACAGACGATCGGAATTTCCGACAACCAACACTTGCATACAAGTTTCAGCCAACATCACAAATGTTGTCGGAAATTCCGATCGGCAAGAACGCGCTGACGTACAACACGTACAACGGGACTAGAAAAAGGAAGTTCAATAGCCAGTGCGCCACCCTTTGGGCTCCTTCTGCTAATCTCGTGTCAGTAGAAGTTTAGTGAGAGATGATTCGCACTTTTCAGCCTCGTGCTTTTCAGTTCGTTACTGCTATTCAGTTTGTGCTTGTGGGTTCGTATCTGTTATTCAGTGGGTGTAGTCAGTTTGTATCTGTTTTTTCAGTGTGTTCTTGTCCTCTCGTTTCTGATTTTCAGCTCGCTCTTCTCAGGCCTTTCTGATTTTCAGTGTTCTGTTAGTTCGTTCTGACCAGCCGACCGTTTTGAAGCCATGTTGTGGTTACGTACGCATCATAAAGTTCGTGCTATGCAGGGGCTTGGTGTTAAGGGGTTCTTACTTTGACCCGAGCCAAGTCCATGAACAGGGGAAGGAGGTGTTCATGGACCAAGAATTGGTTGCTCCAGCATGACCAATTCTCGCATATGCCTTTGTTGCGGGAGATCCAGGAGAATAATCCTGATGATTTCAGGAATTATCTCTGGATGACGGACCCCGTTTTTCACCGTCTGTTGGCTTTGCTGTCCCCCTATGTTACCAAGCAGGACACCTACATGTGGCAAGCCATCAATCTGGAACAAAGGCTAGTCACCACCTTGCGGTACTTGGCGACAGGGAGAAGTCTGCAGGACATCAAGTTCTCGACAGGCATCTCCCCCCAGGCTCTGGGATTCATTATTCCAGAGACCTGTTCTGCCATCTTTCAGGTCCTGCAGAAGGGCTATATTAAGGTAAGTTTTATCCTTTAACATCACATTCTATGTATTTAATGTTTGATAATCTATTGGTATTATTTCATCATTCCCTAATTACCATGATTGTAATATGCTGTGAATGTCCTCTTTGTCCTCATGCATGCTGGAAGCTTTTAATGCTCCTTTTTTGTCCTTCATGTATATTTGCCTTTACTAACCTCCCCAGCATGCTATCCTGGGCCCATACACACCTAGCCTAGTCACTTAACAATGTATTTTGTCAGCTCCATTGTGGTGCTTTACCCTAAACACTCCCTAAAATGTGTACAAGTGTTATTTTTGTCCTTAAAATCATGCATAGTGTAAGAGGCTTTTTTTGGGGGCCCAAACTCATTTGGAACCCTCCCTCCTCCCCAACCGCTAAGTCAACCAATACCAATCCTCTATCTGCTGACTTTGCCAAACCCATACACACTATACCTACCTCTTTTGTGGTCAGATTTATGGATGAATTCACCAAAGCATGTAGTGCAAGGGCCTGCCTGAATACTTTCAAATGGTACTATTTCAAGTTTTGTTCTCCTATTATCTAGATATGTAATTGCAGAATGTAAAAATGTGCTTCAATTTGGACAGCGTGTATTCATATTTTTGTATTATGACACTTCTTACCTGTCCAGTGGGCTGCCAATAGTGTAAAGTAAGGATGAGCTGGCCAAAGTAACACATATTATGTATGCATTCAGCTCTCAATGAAGTGGAGATGGTTACCTGTCCAAACCATCTTCCCCGCCAACATAAAATTTCTTCACTGGGCCATCAGAGGGTGTGAGGAATCTGATAAGTGTACCTTATACTTTTGTCTTTAAATGCTCCTTAAAATAAATGTTATACTTATGTTGGCCAAGAATGTTTGTGTCTAATCTGCTTGCAATGTTTATGTGCAAAAGTACTAATTTTTTTTCTTGTTTGACTCCACAGTTTCCTTCAACCCCACAGGGGTCATACTATTATAATTACAAGGGGTTTAATAGTATTGTGATGTTGACAGTGGTGTCGGCGACAAACGAGTCTTTGTATGTGGATGTGGGGAAGAGTTTTACAGATGGCTCCAGAATGGTGGCTTGGGCTTGCACCCGCGGAAGACAACATGGCTGGTCTTCCATTTGTGTTCATCGCTGATGAAGCGTTTGTGCTAGGAGAACATCTGATAAAGCCATTTCCCATGAGGACACTCACCCCGGACCAGAGGATTTTTAACTACCGGCTGGCCAGAGCCATAAGAGTGGTGGAGAATGCTTTTGCCATAATGGCCAGCTGATTCTGCCTATTCCTGACACCAATCCACATGGCGGAATATAAACTCAAACATATAGTCCTTGCCTGCTGCATTATGTACAATTTTCTAAGGAAAAATACTAACTATGTGGCCTCAGTTGGGCCTGAGGCCAGCTTTCCAGATCAACCAACACTGAAGGCACTTGAAGCTGGCCGTCCTGGCTTGCCCCCCCCAAAGTGCCCGCGAAGTCAGACAAAAATATCTGGAGTACTTTGCGGGTAGGGGGGCTATTGATATGCCAGCAAATGTTTGAGAAACATTTTGAAAATAAATTTTTATTTTAGACTGAAATAATATTTCATTTGAATTACTGCTTGTGTTTCTTTTAGCTATCTCTTAGGTTCTCCAATGGGCTTTTCTTTTGGCCATTTTCTTAAATAGTGCAAACGGAATTTATTTGATACATGAGGTGACAATCTCTTCTTCATCTAACTATTCTGTTGTGGGTCTGCTACACACACACATTGTTTTTGTTGTTAATATATGTAATGCATTAATTTAAAAAAATTATCATCCTTTTCAGTACCATGAATTAATTGTTTTGAGTGCCTAAAATGGCCTGACTGGGGACAATTTTAGAGCACTGTGTGGGTTATTTACTAAAAGCAAATCCACTTTGACCTACAAGTGCACTGAAACTGCACTAAAAGTGCACTTCTAGTGCAAAGTGGATTTGCCTTTAGTAAATAACCCCCATTGTCACTGTAAACACCAACTTACTCCAGAAACTGGTATTGAGCATTGAAAGAAGAAGCCACACATTGTTGAGTATAAAACACTTTACTCAAAGCACATTCACATGTGCATTAGAAAATGGTTTTTGAACAAACCAACATCTTTGTTTTTATGTTTGTCATTAGAAATATCATTTTTTTTAGTTAAACAGGCATGTTTCAAACTATAACATACACAACTCATGAACTTACAAAGTTCAACTTTGAAAAAGTGAAGGCAATATCAGACATTAGTATGTCAAAACTGTGTTGATATTGCCTTCATCAGATGGGGTGATGTCACCCCTGTAAAAGCCACATTTTGAAGATGTACACAAATTGGGAGTCAAAATGTGGATTTCCCTCCTGATCCCATGCCTAATGTCAACATGTGCTAGCTCCCATCATGGGGGATCAATGGACGTGTTTCGGGGGTGCAACCCCTTCCTGTCATCTACTGTAGTTGCGAGGAAGGGGTTGCACCCCCAAATTCGTACCTTGATATCCCGTGATGGCAGATAGCACATGTTGACACACTGTGTGCATCTTCAAAATTTGGCTTTTAAAATACTTTAAACTTGAATTAAAATAAAAAAAGTCTTCGACAAAACGTTACAATTATTGTGTGTTTTATATTCTGCCTAAAACATCAATGATGTTCTTCATTTTTTGTTGAACATCATTGATGTTTTCCTTTATCTTTTCTAAATCACGATTGCACACCATGATCTCCCCAATGAGGACGTGTGCACTTGCACTTTTGAAATGAGTTTCTTTTTCCACAACATCCATATCACCTAAAATTAAAAAAAAACACACCATGTATTATAAATATGCAGGCATACATCTATTACCTGAAGCAATGGTCTCAGACACCCACTTGTTGTGGTCACTATTTCAACCACGTCATGAACCTCTCCTCCCTCCACATCTTCAGGCTGTGGTGTGGTGACTTCCCCTTCTTTAGGAGGTTGGGGGTCCCTGGTGTCCTCTGATGTCCCAAGACTTTTCTCCCCTATGTGAATTAAAAAAAAAAGGTATACTTAGCACTCAGATATTTGAGGCAAGAAAAAGGAATATGAAACATTGCTTGGAAGTGTCGTACAATTGTCTGTTTTGCCAGAGTTCCAAGCTGACATGATTTTTTCCCTTCTTCAACCTCAATACTTACCTTTTTTGGTAAAGTTGCCCACATGGAGACACCACTAGTATCCACTGGAGCACCTGTGTGGGACACCCTAAAAAGGGTGTTGTTGTGTCCCACACTAGTGCTCCTGCGTCCAGATGTGTAAACAGCTGCTGAGTGTACTCTCCTTACACTGAATTAAGTTTGCATTTCATTCTAGTTACAAACCCATCTAGACAACAATGTACTAAATTTCTTTTATTACAAATAGGCCTGAACAAATGTAGTTAACCTGCACCTGCAAAAAAACATCGTATTAGTGAACAAATGAATGATGTTTACTACAAATGATTACTGTGCCCACAAACCTGAAACTTGCCATTTTAAATGCCATTTTAAACTGTACAACAGTAAAGAAACGCACATGGAGCAGCACTAAAGTAATAATAATAATAGGAACACACAACAAAATACTTACTTTTTTGCAGTACTCTCTTGATTCTTCTGTAGTGATCCTGCTCCCTCAATTTGAGGTCTGACCATTGTTTCCTCAGTTGATCCTTGGATCGCTGTACCCCAAAATTCTTCTGCAGACTTTTCACAACTTTAGTCATGATTTTGGCCTTTTTCACATTTGGGTTGCTGTACGGTCCATATTTCCCGTCATAGTAGGCCCTCTTCAAGATGTCCACCATCTCTACCATCTCACCAAAGGACATATTTGACACCTTGAATCTCCTGGATCGTGACGTTTGTGGCTCCGGGCTTTGTTCGTTGCTGCTCTCCTCTGCATGCACCTGTTGTCTCTCTGCCATGTGCTCTCCCACTGCGCCAAAAGAGAAGGGGCGGGGAATATACTAGAAAGAAGGTCAGGGGCAGGTGGAGATTCACCCATGCGCAGTGTATATAAAGCGTAACATGTGTGCATTGTACGTACGATCTGTGAGTGGAGGACGGAGTAGCGTAAGCGCCGATCATGCTAACGAAGGTACAATTTTAACTTGGGGCATCAGTGGCCTATACTGCTTATAGATTGAGGCCTATATTGGGACAAGATTATGAGAGTTTAGCCTGACATTAGGGTTTGCCATGTGTTGTGTCTTGCAAAGAAAATTAATAGATTCAACCATTATGACTTCCTCCCTAGCTTCATTTATAAATACAGGGAGCTGTCCTGTCTGTGGCAGGTGAAACACCCTTTTTATAATAATAAAATAAAGATGAAGGCAGTGCTGGATCAATTGCTGGAATTGGTGAAGCCAGTGATTCCCAAAACAACCATCTCCTATTTGAAGTGCAAATTGGTGGCCTGAGGAGCACATATAATAGGGAGCGTAAAAAAGTCCAGGATTCCATGATATTAGGAGCAGCAGGAGATGACGTTTATGTCCCCAGGCTGTGGTACTACGACAGACTGTGGTTTTTGTCAGACCAGACTGAAATCGGGCCATCACTCTCAACCCTTCCCTCCATTCTTCCTTCCACCTCAGATGAGGTTTAAGAAGTCCAACCTGGGCCTTCCACCCAGGAAGAAGATGTGGAGGAGCCCAGCTTGAGTCAGGTATAGCATTTTAACATATTTCTTGACTAAAAATGAATGATGTTAACTAGATGTTATTATTTACTAATTTCAGAATTAACAAAGTGGTTTACATATCAATAGACAGTAGTAGCCAAAAATTTTTTGGACAAGAATGAAAAATGCTGGGGTCAGAAGTATAGTCTTTTCTATTTGTTAACATTCAATTTTCAACAGTCATGAGCTCAAAATTGTGTGTGATTGATGACCAAAAACCTAAAACTAAGTCAGTTTGTCAGAACTCCGTGTGAATATCAGCAGCATAATAACTTCATTCTTCTAGCATTCTAAAGAAGAAGAGATTGCGCTGCATTAAAAAATTTAAAAATGTGCAGCGTGACGAATGTGCTATCTCCATTATGAACGCTAGCTATACCAGACCGCGTGCTTCAATCTCGTACTTGATTCAGTGCATGCGTGGAATTTGTTGCGTCGGAATTGTCTACACATGCTTGGAATTTACGACAACGGATTTTGTTGTCGGAAAATTTGAGATCCAGCTCTCAAATATCCGTTGTCAGAAATTCCGACTGGAAATGTCCGATGGAGCCTACACGCGTTCGGAACTTCTGACAACAAGCTCACATCGAACATTTGTTGTCGGAAATTTTGATCGTGTGTACGTGGCATTAATGTATATGACTTTAAGTGGGTAAAAGGCTAAAGGGCTTGGAGAGGAAATTTTGGGCAGTTTGCTTTGTTAGCTCACTGGAAAGTAACATGAAAAGGGGTTATTTAATTTTGATCTTCATGTCAGATATGAATTTTGATATATATATATATATATATATATATATATATATATATATATATATATATTAAGGGATCAGAGGGCTGCCTCAGACAGTCCAGTAAAATTAAAATGGCTTTATTCAGCAAAATGGCAAAACAAATAGAAGAAACTACAGGCTTGTCTTGTAATACAGGTGCACATATCAGAAAAGTTCAGTCTCTGCAGCCAACAGGCTGGTGTGCACAGTACACATCTCTAACCAGAGCGACAGTCTTTTATGCAGTTTAGATAGTTTAGCTCACCCCAGCAAGTACACAATCCAGCAAAGGACCTTTTCACACAGCGAGCTGCTGTGTCTCTCACTCCTACTCAAACAGCTTTCCCTGACCCTTCCAGCCCAGCTGACTAATAACCAAGTGTCAAGGGAAAGTACCTGCCCTCCTAAGTTAACTCTCTATTCCCCTACTCCAGGCTGACTCTCTACATACCCACCCCCCCGTTCCAGGCCCGGGGATGGACAATATATACCAAAAAATGGGCATAGGCCTGGGAAAGGGCATTCTTTTTTAATACGCATTCCCAGGTCTAAGCCCCCTTCCTACTCTGAATCCACATTATCTCTAGACCAGATTGTTGCTGTAAACCTGTCATAGTCATTTCTATCTGTTCCCATTAGGCGGTACATTTCTTGGTACGGCTATGTGAGGAGCGGTTGCACCAGTTCAGTTTGTTTTCAAATTCAGCAAGGCAGTCTTCAATGTGGTCGTCCACTAGCAAAGGCTGCAAAAAGTCACCAGCACAGATTCTACCCTCATTACCATTGAGAACAGCGTCATCCTTCTCTACTATCTATGAGGGCTCCTGTTCCTCCGTGCGACACCTGCTCTCCACAGTAGGCCGAAACACCAGCACTTGACCCCCAGGTTTAGACTCTCTGACCCTGGCAGATCGGTTGGCAACCCCCCTTTGGGCCCTCATTAATGGTTTATGCCCATGTTTAAACACTTTGCGATTCTTGACTACCCTGTAGCGTGGAGTATGATTCACAGCAATTTGGGGGGAGTGCATATCTTCCCCAGTATGCTGTGGCCCACCACTCAATGATGTGACCTGCTCCCTGGCAGGGATCAAAGCGGAGTCCTTCCCGAGCACCAAGGAGATCCTCTTGGGAACCCCCAATATATGACAAGTCAGGCTCCGAGGGAGAACTCTCCGTTTCGATTCCTGAAAATCACTCCAGGGGACCTAGGTCAGCTTCTGCAGGTTTACACATCTGATACAATTCACGATTGTTCACATCCTGCAATATAGTTGTAATTATTTCAGATTGGGGTTTCTCCTTTTGAGGGAGGCCACGGAACCTTTAAACTTCTGTTCACACAAGTCCCAAAATATGGCACAGTCTCGCCTAATTAGCAAGTCATGAGATAACCCTGGGATCACCCCAACTTTCAATGCAGCAGTTCCTGTTGTTGTGGACAGGGTTACACGGGCCACTGGATAGTCCTTGACAAAGCCATGAACCGAAACCACTCCAATTTTTCCTGGGTATCAGTTTTCTCCACAACCTGTCCGATCGGAGTGGGGTAACCCCACTCCCCGAATCAAGAAGTGCTACCATCTCTTGTCCGTTAACCTGCACCACACTCTCAAGCGGGCTTAGATTATTTTTAGCATTAGCCACACAAGCAAACATAGAGCCATGTCGAGCTATGTCACATTCCATTGGCTCCTCACACCTTGGACACTGGGCCGCCATATGACCCAGTTGTTGGAAGGACCATCAGCGAACCTCACAGGGTTCTCATTCTCCCTGACGATTATCAGGAAGGTTTGACATTGGGGTGCTCCTGGCAGGAGTGTCAGGCATCATGCATTCAATAGGTGCCATCTTGGCACTGGAACACACTTTCTTGGAATGGGCCAGCTCTCTGGTGATAGAGGGACTCTCCTGGACACTTTCCCCACAACTGTAGCACTCGACAGCAGCAGCCATCTCATCCAAGGACTGAGGGCTCGGACTGAGCCACCCATCGGTGGAGGTCCCTGGCCAGCCCATGCAGGAAACGGCCCAGTGCAACTCTTTCCACAATCTGAGTGGGTGTCTTTTCCTGCCTGCTCATTTCATCATTTCAGCTCAGCTCATCATTTCAGCCTGCTGGTTCACTGCCTTTTGTAATCCTGCTATCTGTTCACTCAGTAAGTGGTTTGTTTCATGTTGTACAGCGACTATCTGCACCAGGATCTGCTCCTGCCGGGCCTGTTCTTCTACCAGGTGCTCCTGCTGGGCCTCCTCATGGTGGTGTACTAGCCATTACCAGCTGCTTAACCATGTCTTCCATGGCTTGTTCAGAAGACTTCACCATCTGTGCAGCTTTAACCCAGGACATGGGATTGGACTGCACCCCTCAAGCTGCCTGCATCCTCCACCAATTTGTAAGGGATCAGAGGGGTGGGAAGGCAGCTCAGACAGTCCAGTAAAATAAAAATGCCTTTATTCAGCAAAACGGCAAAACAAACAGAAGAAACCACAGGCTTGTCTTGTAATACAGGTGCACATATCAGAAAAGTTCAGTCTCTGCAGCCAATAGGCTGGTGTGCACAGTACACAGCTCTAACCAGAGCAACAGTCTTTTATGCAGTTTAGCTAGTTTTGCTCACCCCAGCAGCTACACAATCCAGCAAGGGACCTTTTCACACAGTGTGCTGCTGTGTCTCTCACTCCTACTCAAACAGCTGTCCTTGACCCTTCCAGCCCAGCTGACTAATAACCAGGAAAGTACCTGCTCTCCTCAGTTAACTCTCTATTCCCCTACTCCAGGCTGACTTTCTACTATATATATATTATGTATACATACACTATGTTACCGAAAGTATTGGGACGCCTATCTTTATACATACATGAACTGTAATGGCATCCCATTCTTAGTCTGTAGGGTTCAATATTGAATTGGCCCACCCTTTGCAGCTATAACAGCTTCAACTCTTCTGGGAAGGCTGTCCACGAGGTTTAGGGGTGTGTCTATGGGAATGTTTGACCATACTTCCATAAGCGCATTTGTGAGGTCAGGCACTGATGTTGGATGAGAAGGCCTAGCTAGCAGTCTCCGCTCTAATTCATCCCAAAGGTGTTCTATCGGGTTGAGGTCAGGACTTTGCTTGCTTTTTGGAGTGAAGTGCAAGTGAAAAATTGCTGACACATAGCAACAAGTCTTTGCAAATATTTAAGTATGAAGCTAACATGCAGTTTCAGACAATCTTGCATGCCTGGTTGCTGTGTGCTGACATTCTTTCATTTTCCATATGGAATACAGGCTGACAGAAGTTAGACTAAGCACCAATAATTTCTTAAAGCCATAGAAGGATAAAGAGGTTGAGTAGATTCAGTCTGCCTGACAGTGTCGCTTTAATTGAAGCATAGTATAACATAACAAGTGGCAATGCACATTTATGCATTACCATATGTTGTGGCATGCTGCACTGCCATTCCTAATGATTGGCACCACATTGTACTAACACAATGCAACAATATGATCCTGGACTAAAGGATGAATCAGAATGTTTTCTGAAAATTTCCTTATTTATAGAGTATGTTATTCCTAAATTTTACACACATTTTCAAAATTTGCTAGGTTAAAAAACATTTACACCAGTATTTCACTGGGAAATATACTGTGCTTTTCAATCTAAATATAAAATGTTGAAAGTCATATTTACCACAGATTTGCCACATGCCATAATTTGCTGAGATGACAAATCTGTATTGTCTCTAAACTATAGGGTTTGGTTTACAGAGAATTTACATTTGGTAAGTGAAAGATTAATATTCTTTCTGTAAAAATAGGTAAAGAAAAAAAAAAAAGAAGAACGTTATTAGATTTGCTCAATGACTTAACCCAGTATTTCAACTTCTGTGCTAACATTCCAGCAACACCAGGCATCTGTCATTTACAATGAGAGTCAGGCGGTAAAACATCACCATGTGGTGAGTCATTGTGGTTGTCAAGGATTTGCATCACTGGATGACGTAATTGACAATGATTATTAATCTGGGGAAATGATGGACTTTTTGTTTGTATTTTATTAAATTTTTTAATTTTTTCTGTAATTTCATTTAATAACCCTGTCACTGTACGTGTGTGTGTGTGTTTTTTTCTACTTTTAACTATTTGTGGGAATGGGAACTAATGTATCACTATAATTATTCCTCTAGGAGGGGTGAGTATCTGGGTGTTTTTTTGAAGCACCTGATTAGAGCCACAGGCTCTAATAGGCTTCAAAAAAGGTGAACTGCGAGCGCAGAGCATGGCACTCGCAGTTCACCCAGGTGGGTTAGCAAAGCAAATGAATATAAAGTCTATGGGACTCGAACGTTTGAAATCAAAAGTGCTAATTTTAAAGGCTAATATGCAAGTTATTGTCCTAAAAAAGGGTTTGGGGACCCGGGTCCTGCCCCAGGGAACATGTATCAATGCAAAAAAAGTTTTAAAAAATATCATACCTGGGGGGTGTCTATAGTATGCCTGTAAAGTGGCACATGTTTCCCGTGATTAGAACAGTCCCTGCACAAAATTACATTTTTAAAGGAATAAAAGTCATTTAAAATTGCTTGCTGCTTTAATGTAATGTCAGGTCCCCGCAATATGGATGAAAATCAGTGAGACAAACGGCATGGGTACCCCCTCCCCCCCAGTCCTTTACCAGGCCCTTTGGGTATTGTATGGATATTAAGGGGAACCCCGCACCCAAATTGAAAAAAGGAAAGGCGTGGGGCCCCCAGGCCCTAGATACTCTGAACAGCAGTATACAGGCAGTGCAAACAAGACAGGGACTGTAGGTTTGTTGTTAAGTAGAATCTGTTTGTAATTTTGAACTGGTACATTTTTAAAGTGTAGCTCCAGCCAAAAAAATCTATTTTTAAGCTTTTTGGAAAACATACGGAAGGGTTATCACCCCTGTAACTTTTGTTTTGCTGTCTGTGCACCTCTTCAGAATATTTCACCTCACTTTCTGTCCCAATGACAAATGTTTATTGAAAATTTGGGGGTTTTAGTGAAACAAGGAATGGTGATGAAGCCTCAATGAAGAGGAGACACGTTTTTCCCATATTAACTCTTACATGAGAGAATTTCCCTTCCTAGGGGTAGATTTCATCTCACTTCCTGTTGTCTCCTTCCGTTTGCAAGTAGGAGTTGTTTGTAAGTTGGATGTTTGAAAGTAGGGGCCTGCCCTATATACTCAGCAGAAATTGGGGTCTTAGGTGTTGGTGTTGCCACAACACTGTAAGTCCTCACAGTTACTCTTGGTGGGCGCTGGAACAGGCCCTGCTGTGAAACATTATATCAACAATTGTAATTACATGCACCTGTTGATCAGGGGCAGAAAAATGTGGCCTTAGGAACTGGTGCCACAACACTGCAACCCCTCACAGATACTCTAGTTGGAGCGCAGGAATGAGCCCTGCTGCAAAGTATTGCACCAAAAATTGTAATTACATGCCCCAGTTAAACAGGGGCTGAAAAATTGGGCCTTGGGCACAGGTACTGGTGCCACAACACTACATCCCCTCGCAGATACTCTAGTTGGAGTGCAGGAGTGAGCCCTGCTGCACAGTATTGCATCAAAAATTGTAATTACACGCCCCTGTTAAACAGGGGCAGAAAAATTGCCACAACACTGCAACCCCTCACAGATGCTATAGTTGGAGTGCAGGAATGAGCCCTGCTGCAAAGTATTGCATCAAAAATTGAAATTACACGCCCCTGTTAAACAGGGGCAGAAAATTGCCACAACACTGCAACCCCTCACAGATGCTATAATTGGAGCACAGGAATGAGCCCTGCTGCAAAGTATTGCATCAAAAATTGTAATTATATGCCCCTGTTAAACAGGGGCTGAAAAGTTGGGCCTTGGGCACTGGTGCTGGTGCCACAACAATGCAACCCCTCACAGATACTATAGTTGGAGCGCAGGAATGAGCCCTGCTGCAAAGTATTGCATCAAAAATTGAAATTACACGCCCCTGTTAAACAGGGGCAGAAAAATTGCCACAACACTGCAACCCCTCACAGATGCTATAATTGGAGCACAGGAATGAGCCCTGCTGCAAAGTATTGCATCAAAAATTGTAATTATATGCCCCTGTTAAACAGGGGCTGAAAAATTGGGCCTTGGGCACTGGTGCTGGTGCCACAACACTGCAACCCCTCAAAGATACTATAGTTGGAGAGCAGGAATGAGCCCTGCTGCAAAGTATTGCATCAAAAATTGTAATTATACGCCCCTGTTAAACAGGGGCAGAAAAATTTGGCCTTGGCCACTGGTGGCAGTGCCCAGAACCAAAAATGTTCTTACAAGCTATCAGCATGAAAATTGAGGAGGAAGAGGATTGTGACTCAGCATAACAGGATAGTCACTCAGCGTCAGCATAGGCAGTCTTGAAGGGATCTCACATTAAAAAAAATCAATCGGTTACATCAGCATCAGGTGCTTGGTAGCTGGTTATCCAAGACTGATTCATTTTTATGAAGGTCAGCCGATCGACTGATTCAGTGGACAGGCGCACCCTGTGATCAGTTACAAAGCCTCCAGCAGCACCGAAAGAATGCTGGATGCAGGACAAGCCAGTAGCTCAATTGCATACTGTGCAAGCTCTGGCTAGTGATCTATCCTCAAGACCCAGTATTTTCGGTGGGAAAGGTGTCCAAGTCTGATCTTGCCCCTAGGTAATCCTGTACCATGTGAATCAGACGCTGGCGATGATTGCTGGAACTGATCAGACCTTGGGGCTGCAGACTAAAAAATTGTTTGAACGCATCGGTCAGACGGCCTCCTTCTCCACCGCTCCTTCTGTGACAGACCGAAGCCTCAGCAACACGTTGTCCAGGAGGACCAGGAAAATGTAAACTCCCAAGCTCTGGGAACGCATTACACAAACCTTTCTACAAGGCCTCCCGAAGATGTTTTATCCTCTGCTCCCTCTGCGATGGCAAGATAAGGTCTGCAACCTTACCCTTGTAACGTGGATCAAGAAGGGTTGCCAGCCTGTAATCATCCCTTCTCTTGATACCACGAATATGAGGATCCTTCCGCAGGCTTTGCAGGATCAGGGAGGCCATGCAGCATAGGTTTGCTGAGGCATTCGGTCCAGAGTCCTCTGGGTCACTAAGGATGACATGATAAGCAGCCACCTCCTCCCAGCCACCAACAAGTCCGTTGGTTTCTTCGGACTGTAATTGATCCCTTGAAGACCGCTGCTGATGCTGAGTGCCAGGCTCCACCTCCATGCTGACACAATCCTCCTCCTCTTCCTGTGCGATCGGCGGGCACGAAGGAACACTGTCTGGATAAAGGAGGCCTTGAGAGGTAAGGAAGTCCTCCTCTTCCTCCCTCTGTTCTGCCTCAAGTGCCCTGTCCATTATTCCATGCAGCGTGTGCTCCAACAGGTGGACAAGAGGGACAGTGTCACTGATGCATGCACTGTCACTGCTCACCATCCTCATGGCCTCCTCAAATGGTGACAGGACAGTGTATGCATCCCTGATCATAGCCCACTGGTGTGGGGAAAAAAAAACAAGCTACCCTGACCCTGTCCTTGTGCCATAGTCGCATAGGTACTCATTGATAGCCCTCTGCTGTGTGTGTGCAGCCACTGCAGAATTGGCAACGTTGAGTTCCACCTGGTGGGCATGTCACAGATTAAGCGGTTCGTGGGCAGGTTAAATTCCTTTTTGCTCAGCCAGCCGAGCACTGGCATTATATGACCTGTGGAAATGCACACAGACTTTCCTGGCCTGCCTCAGTACATCCTGTAAGCCCGGGTACCTGCCCAAGAACTGCTGCACCACCAAGTGAGCCCAAAAAGGGCACATGGGTCAGTTGTCCCTGTCGGAGGGCAGAGAGGAGGTTGGTGCCATTGTCGCAAACCACTATACCTGCCTTAAGCTGGCTTGGTGTCAATTTTCTTCAGGTAGCTTTAGGTGCACATTGTGCAGAGGACACAGTAAACTAACTGTAAATACTGTAGCTGCCTGCCTGTGGTATTAATAGGATCAGAACAACAGCAATTGTCTTCAGGTAGCCTTAGGTGCACACTGTGCAGAGGACGCAGTACACTAACTGTAAATACTGCAGCTGCCTGCCTGTGGTACTAATAGGATCAGAAGAACACCACCAATTTACTTCAGGTAGCTTTAGGTAAGCACGGTGCAGAGGACACAGTACACTAACTGTAAATACTGTAGCTGCCTGCCTGTGGTATTAATAGGATCAGAACAACAGCAATTGTCTTCAGGTAGCTTTAGGTGCACACTGTGCAGAGAACGCAGTACTCTAACTGTAAATACTGCAGCTGCCTGCCTGTGGTACTAATAGGATCAGAAAAACACCACCAATTTTCTTCAAGTAGCTTTAGGTGCACACTGTGCAGAGGACACAGTACACTAACTGTAAATACTGTAGCTGCCTGCCTGTGCTATTATTAGGATCAGAACAACAGCACTTGTCTTCAGGTAGCTTTAGGTGCACACTGTGCAGAGGACGCAGTACACTAACTGTAAATACTGCATCTGCCTGCCTGTGGTACTAATAGGATCAGAAGAACAACACCAATTTTCTTCAGGTAGCTTTAGGTGCACACTGTGCAGAGGACACAGTACACTAACTGTAAATACTGTAGCTGCCTGCCTGTGGTATTAATAGGATCAGAACTACAGCAATTGTCTTCAGATAGCTTTAGGTGCACACTGTGCAGAGGACGCAGTACACTAACTGTAAATACTGCAGCTGCCTGCCTGTGGTACTAATAGGATCAGAAGAACACCACCAATTTACTTCAGGTAGCTTTAGGTAAGCACGGTGCAGAGGACACAGTACACTAACTGTAAATACTGTAGCTGCCTGCCTGTGGTATTAATAGGATCAGAACAACAGCAATTGTCTTCAGGTAGCTTTAGGTGCACACTGTGCAGAGAACGCAGTACTCTAACTGTAAATACTGCAGCTGCCTGCCTGTGGTACTAATAGGATCAGAAAAACACCACCAATTTTCTTCAAGTAGCTTTAGGTGCACACTGTGCAGAGGACACAGTACACTAACTGTAAATACTGTAGCTGCCTGCCTGTGCTATTATTAGGATCAGAACAACAGCACTTGTCTTCAGGTAGCTTTAGGTGCACACTGTGCAGAGGACGCACTACACTAACTGTAAATACTTTAGCTAATAGGACGAAGAACACCAGCAATTTTCTTCAGGTAGCTGTAAATACTGTAAACACACCTGCCTGCCTGTCAGTAGGAAGAGAATAACAGGAACGGATCTAGCTAAACTGAATACAGTGTATATATATATATATATATATATATATATATATATATCTAGCATGCATATATATACACAATACACTGTAAGTGCAGCTAACTGACTCACCTGCCTACTCTAACTTAAATCAAATGACACTGTCTCTCTGTCTATCTTTCCGCCGCCACTGCAACACACTGCACAAGGCCATCACGCAGGAGGCCTTATATAGTGTGGGTACTAAACCCCCTGAGCCATAATTGGCCAAAGCCACCCTGAATTATGGGCCATGACGCGCCACTCGAATTTGGCACGAACGGCCCATAACTTTCTAAATTCGACAGTTCGACATGGGTTTGACTCGAACTCGAAGCTCATCCCTATTCCTAACATGAAATGGCAGGACCTGGTGACATACATAGTTACAAAGTCAGTAAGGTAGAATAAAGACACCAATCCATAACCTCCGCCCTAGTCTCCAGTCTTTTGCAGACTCTAACAGGTTTTCTTCTAAGATTGCCCTCTATTTGGCTCCATCCATCTTCCCATCAACTCTGACCAGCTTCCCTGTCCCTGCTGAAAAAAAAATTTCCCCACAACATGATGCTGCCACCACCATGTTTTATGGTGGGAATGGTGTGTTCAGGGTGATGTGCAGTGTTAGTTTTTTGCCACACGTAGCGTTTTGCTTTTAGGCCAAAAAAGTCAATTTTGGTCTCATCTGACCAGAGCACTTTCTTCCACTTGTTTTTTGTGTCCCCTACATGACCTATCGCAAACTGCAAATGGGACTTCCTTTGGCTTTCTTTTAAAGAGTGGCTTTCTTCTTGCCACTCTTCCATAAAGGCCAGATTTGTGAAGTGCATGACTAACAGTTGTCCTGTGGACAAATTCTCCCACCTGAGCTGTGGATCTCTGCAGTTCCTCCAGAGTTACCATGGGCCTTTTGGCTGCTTCTCTGATTAATGTTTTCCTTGCCTGGCTTGTCAGTTTAGGTTGAAGGCCATGTCTTGGTAGGTTTGCAGTTGTGCCATACTCTTTCCATTTTCAGATGATGGATTGAACAGTGCTCCTTGAGATGTTCAAAGCTTGGGATATCTTTTTATAACCTAACCCTGCTTTAAACTTCTCCACAAATTTATCCTTGACCTGTCTGGTGTGTTCTTTGGCCTTCATGTTGCTGTTTGTTCACTAAGGTTTTCTTACAAACCTCTGGGGGCTTCACAGAACAGCTGTATTTATACTGAGATTAAATTACACACAGGTGAACTCCATTTACTAATTAGGTGACTTCTGAAGGAAATTGGTTCCACTAGATTTTAGTTAGGGATATCAGAGTAAAGGGGGCTGAATACAAATGCACGCCACACTTTTCACATATTTATTTGTAAAAAGAATTGAAAACCATTTATCGTTTCCCTATAAAATACCCTATAAAATCCCAATAAAATACATTTATGTTTTTGGTTGCAATATGACAAAATGTGGGAAATCCCAAGGGGGTATGAATACTTTTTCAAGGCATTGTATGGTCAATGACATCATCTGGGAGACCCTGCTCCTTTGTATATATCAGCTGTCATTTTCAAGACCTGTTATTCAGCGGGAATGAAGCAACGGCCAGGATTTGTGTCAGCGTGCAGCTTTTTTTTTGAGGGGAGGGGGGTCACGGGGTGCTAGACTACATCATTGATGGTAAATGTATATTGTGGGATTCTTTTTTATTAATGAACTTGGCAAAAACTGTGTTTGTGTTTTTTTTTTACTATTTACTAAGTATCCTTTTGGCCTCTTTCACACGGGGGATCCGTATGTCCATTTTTCATCCTTCCATTTTCGGATGAAAAACGGACATACATGTATCCCTATGGAGCGTCGGATGTCAGCGGTGACATGTCCGCTGACATCCGACCCGCTCCGATCCGAAAAGTGTAACGGAGGAAAACCCTACTTTTCCATCCGTTTTCGGATCGGGTGACAACGGACTCTATCGTCCGTCATCATCCGATCCCCCATAGGGGAGAGCGGCGCTCTGACAGGTCCATCGCTGCACAGTGTGCAGCGATGGACCTGTCATTTTCCTGCTCAGCGGGGATCGGCGGAGCGATCCCCGCTGAGCAAGCGGGTGTTCACGGGGCGGATCATCACTGATCCGCCCCGTGTGAAAGAGCCCTTAGTCATTCATATAGGAGAAGGCAAGTACTGTATCTGGGGGCCCCCTTATTGTTAACCACTTCAACACCGAGCACTTATACTCCCTTCCTGCCCAGGTCAATTATCAGCTTTCAGTGCTGTCACACTTTGAATGACAATTGTGCTGTCATGCAACACTGTATCTAAATTACATTTTTATAATTTTTTTTCACACAAATAGAGCTTTCTTTTAGTGGTATTGAATCACCACTGGGTTTTTAATTTTTTGCTAAACAAACAAAAAAAGACAGAACTATTTGAAAAAGAAAACCTTTTTCATAGTTCCTGTTATAAAATTGTATAAATAAGTTATTATCTTCTTCGGTGAAGTGCACTGATGATGCTGCACTCATGGGCACTGATGAGGTTGCACTGATCATCAGGGCACTGATGATCAGTGCCCTGATTATCAGTGTGCTGTGCTGACAGGCTTGCCATTTAACAACTCTCCTTTCCTCCCACAGAGACATCATAGGAGGAAAGGATTGCCGACAACCAGCAAGTTTGTCTACATGTGACCAGCTGTGATTGGACACACGGTAAATGACCGCTGTGATTGGCCGTTTACCCTGATCTGTGATCAGCTGTGGACATTTTGGTTACAGAACGCGCCTAGTGTGCACTGCTGAAGGCACGTGGGTTCTGGGAAGATGTCTATTGATGCCAGGAACTGTATTGCCATATAGCATGGTCGGCAAATGGTTATAGGGGGCTTACAGATTCTGATAAGCCCCCACTCCCAGACTCCAACGACTAGGGATGGGATGAATGGACCGCTGTTTGGCTCACACCAGAACTTCGAACACCGCAAAAGTTCGGACCCGAATAACGAACCCCATTAAAGTCAGGGGACCAGAACGACAAAAATCAAAAGTGTCCATTTTGAAGGCTTATATGCAAGTAATTGGGCATACAATGGTTATAGGGGTCCGGGTCCTGCCCTGGGGGACATGTATCAATAAAAAAAAGTTTGTGAAAAACTTAATTTTTAAATGAGCAGTGATTTTTTGATTTTTAAAGTGAAAGCATAAAAATGAAAAATTCCTTCCAATATAGTGCCTGGGGGTCCCCTTAGTCTACCTGTAAAGTGGCAGATCTGTACCATGTCTAGAATCTACTGCAGCAATAATTGCATTTACAAAGCCAAAAAAAGACATTTTCCCTGCAAGCTGCCTTTATTTTGCTCAGCAACAGCTGGGGAGCCAGTGTGTATGATGAGGCCACAATGTAGTGTACTGGGAACAAGATTAGAGATTTTTTGGATACATTCTGGTGTCACTTTGACTTTGGATAGAAGTAATGGGTGCGTAAAAATTGTTCTTTGGGTGTCGGTGGCGCCTTCCCACAGAAACCCTATAGAGGTAATCTTGATGAAAGCAAGAATTGGACTTGCTGTAAAAAAAATGCAATAATATGCACCTGTCAAACAGGTGCTGAAAAATTGGTCTTTGGGTGTCGGTGGTGCTATCCCACTGTAACCCTATAGAGGTACTCTTAACGAAAGTAAGAATTGGCCTTGCTGTAAAAAATTGCAATGATATGCACCTGTCAAACTGATGCAGAAAAATTGGTCTTCGGGTTTTAATTGTACCTATGAAACCTATACCAAATACATTCTTCCAGATTAAATGATTGAACACCCTCCAAGCTAGGCAGCCTCGAAGTCCTGCAGAGATTCCACATCCCAAAAAGACTTAATCAGTGATATCGGCATCAGAGGCTTCATAGCTGGTAATCCAAGACTGATTCATTTTTATAAAAGTCAAACAGTCCACGGAGTCTGTGGACAGACGCATTCTATGATCAGTAACAAAACCTCCTGCAGCACTGAATGCCTGTTCTGAAAGCACACTGAATGCAGGGCAGCCCAACAACTCAATAGCATACTGGGCAAGTTCTGGCCAGTGGTCTATTCTCACGACCCAGTAAGTCAGTGGCTCGTCAGCTGGAAAGATCTCCATCTCTGTTTTGGCCCCGAGGTAATCGTCCACCATGTGATGCAGACGCTGCCGATGGGATGTGGAAGCTGACAGCCCTGGGCGGCAAGGATTAAAAAAATTTCCAAAATACCTTACTTAGGTGGATGCCTTCTCCAACGCTCCTGACGTTTTCCACCACACTGTAACCTACTGGAGTCAGGAAAAACGTTCAAAAAAATCCTCTTTAACGTGTCCTCAAGAGATTTTATCTTCTGCACTCTCTGTGGAGACGAGGTGAGTTCTGAGACCTTCCCCTTATAACGGTGGTCAAGGAGGGTTGCCAACCAGTAATCATCCTTCTCCTTTATGCCACGTATTCTTGGGTCCTTTTTCAGGCTTTGAAGCATGAGGTTGCCCATGCGCCTCAAATTTGCTGAGGCTTGAGAAGCAGACTCCTCGGGGTCACGCAGGATGACAGCATCTGGAACTTCCTCCTCCCAGCCACGTATTACTCTCAAGGGTCCTGGGGTTGGAAAGCCATCGCTTACAGATTGACGCATGTCTTCCTCTTCTTCGAAGCCTATGAAAGTGCCAGAATCCTCCTCCTCATCTCATCCCCTCTCTCCTCCTGTGTGTTCTGTGACATAGGAATGATGGTGTCTGGATAAAGTGGGCCTTGAGAGGAGAGGAAGTCCTCCTCTTCCTCCTGGTGCTCTGCCTCCGGTGCCCTGTCCATAATGCCACGCAGAGTCTGCTCCAGCAGGAACACAACAGGGATTGTGTCACTGATGTATGCACTGTCACTGCTCACCATCCTTGTGGCCTCTTCAAATGGTGACAATACAGTGCATGCATCCTTAATGACCAGCCATTGGCATGGGGAAAAAAACCCGAGGTGGCCTGAGCCTGTCGTTGTTCCGTACTGGCACAGATACTCTTTGATGGCCCTCTGCTGCATGTATAGCCCTGCAGCATTCCCAAAATTGAGTTCCACCTGGTGGGCATGTCACAAATCAGGCGGTTTATGGGCAGGTGGAATTCCCGCTGAATTTCAGCCAACCGAGCACTGGCTGTGTATGACCGCCTGAAATGGCTACAGACTCTTCTGGCCTGTTTTAGTACATCTTGCAATCCTGGGTACGTACTTAGGAAATGCTGCACCACCAAATTGAGGACATGTGCCAGTCACGACACATGTGTCAACTTTCCCTGTCTAAGGGCAGACAGGAGGTTTGAGCCATTATCGGACACCACCACCAGCTGGCGTGGTGTGAACCACCTCTGGGCCTGTCCCTGCAGAGCTGCAAGAATCTCTGCTCCGGTGTGGTTCCTGTCCCCTAAACACACAAGCTGAAGCACTGCATGATACCTTTTAGCCTGGCTCTGGGAATAGCCCTTTGAATGCTTAGGGGTTACCTGATGTTTATAGGACAATTCTGCAGAGGAGAGTATGGAAGTGGCGGAGGAGGAGAAGGAGGAGGAGGAGGTAAAGCTCACAGGTCTGACATCATCACCACCAGCTGTATGGAGACGTGGTGGCACAACAAGCTGCAACAATGAGCCCTGTCCTGCATCCTTTCAAGTTGCAAGGAGCATTACCCAGTGTGCTGTGAACAAAATATATCATCCCTGCCCATGCTTGCTGGACCACATGTCAGCAGTAAGGTGGATTTTATGGCTGACTGCCTTGCCCAAGGATGCTAGAACATTCCCTTCCATGTGATGGTAGAGAAATGGAATGGCCTTACGTGAAAAGTAGTATCGACTGGGAAACTGTCATTGTGGTACAGCACATTGTGCAAATTCATGGAAGGGGGCAGAATCCATCAGGCCAAAAGGCAGAAGTTGGAAAGCCAACAGCTTTGACAAGCTTGCATTCAGACGTTGGGCATGTGTGTTGCAGGGACTGTATTTTTTTTTTTCCGCTGCAGCAGATGGGGCAGAGAAATTTGCCGGCTACAGTCTACAGCTGGTGGTATGCTGCTGGCAGATGTGCTGCTAGGACCCGGGACACCCTGTGCTATACCATCATCCCTGTCAGTGGAGCCTGCTGAAAGATAATGACTCGGTATCGCAGGGGCAGGCTGAAGTCAGTCAAGAGGAGGAGGAGGGTCAGATTTGTGCCACTTTTGTGTGGCTTTTAGGTGCTCTTGTCAACGGGCTCAGTGGTTGGACGTTAAATGTCTTGTTAGGCATGTGGTACCCAAATGGTTGTTTTTTTTCACCACATTTGATGTTCCTGAGACACAGTTTGCAGATCGCAACATTGCGATCTGCTGCAGATGTGCTGAAAAAGGCCCAGACAGCTGAGCTTTGGGGAGTGGGCCGGGAGATAACAGTTGTAAATGTGATGGAATAGGGTGGTTGCTCTCTACTCTTTCTTGATGTCGGCCTCCTTGGGGTTGTGCTGCCTCACCTTCAGTTTCCTCCTCTGCTCTATTTGGCACCCAAGTCGCATCAGTGACTTCATCATCATCATCATCATCATCATCATCATCCCCAACTCCTCCATCTTCATCATTACCACTGGAGACAACTTGGCAATATGCTGCGGCTTGGGGAACATGAATGCCAATTTGTCTACCAGTGTTCCTCCCTCTTTCTAGGCTCATGTTCCTGTCATCCTCAACCTCAGAATCAACATCTAAATCAAGTAATGGCTAAGCATCATCAAGGGGCAAGTGGCTGACGCTGTGGTCAAATAACTCAGCTGCCTCAATGGCTGATGTTGGGGCTATGGCAGGAATAGATGTGGACAAGGGGCAGGTTTATTCACTCTGGCACCTGCAGGGGACTGCACACTTGTCTCTACTTGTGTGACAGAGGATGAGGAGGATGAGGAAGGTTTAGTAAGCCAGTCTACCACCTCCTCTGCTTGCTGTGGATGGATAGCATGGGCAGACTCACTAAACAGAGGAAATGATGCCCTACCTGAGGACTGACCACCACGTCCACCTTTGCCGGTGGTCGACGTCTGCCTCTCCTTGTTGTCCTCTCAGACATTATTGGGAGGGAGGGGGCAGTGCTTATAAGCAAATGTAAAGAAGAAGTTTAAATCTGTACGTAGATGCACTTTTATCAATGTAAAGAGGTATTTGGTGTACTTTAATTTGAGTACTCACACTACACAGATACACTCCACGGATACACTATAATATACTGCAATATAATGCGCTAAACGTACAGTGATGCGCAGAACTATATGGCGTTAAACTGGCAGTAATGCACACAGAACTATATGGCGTTAAACTAGCAGTAATGCACGCAAAACTATATGGCGTTAAACTGGCAGTAACGCACACAGAACTATTTGGCATTAAACTGGAAGTAACGCATGAATAACGATATGGCCTTAAACTGACAGTATGTGAAAAAATACTAAAGCGCTGATATTAATATTCAAATACTGTGATAAGTGTAATATGTAGGAATTAACTATACTGCATAATACAGATTTTATATTCTTGATCATAACTATAAACCCTCTAAGTGCTCAGTGTAATATTAAATATCCAAAATAAATATGAATGTGCTACAAGAAAAAATTATTATAAATATGTCTTGTCTAAAGAACAGACACTGAATATGGGGATCAGACAACCCCAAAAATGCACAAGGTTAGCCACAAAAATAGGATTACATGATAAGAAACTTAACAAAACAAACAACAATAGTTCCCCGCCAGTTAGTACAAGGGAACAGTCCAGCCAGACTATCTGTTTGTCTATAGTAACCAGCCGATTTTGCTTGCTGTTCCTCTCAGCTTCACCGTATATATGATTTTTCAAATGAAATAAAAGAAACGCATCATTGCGCAATGATACAAACTTTAACCAAAGAGTCTGAATTGTAAGCTGAATCCACTTTCATTTGTTCAGTTAACCAGCGCTTTTAGCAGTGCTTTATTTCATGTGAAAAATCATATATACGGTGAAGCTGAGAGGAACAGCAAGCAAAATCAGTTGGTTACTATAGACGAACGGATAGTCTGGCTGGACTGTTCCCTTGTACTAACTGGCAGGGAACTATTGTTGTTTGTTTTGTTTTTTATCATGTAATCCTATTTTTGTGGCTAACCTTGTGCACTTTTGGGGTTGTCTGATCCCCATATTCAGTGTCTGTTCTTTAGACAAGACATATTTATAATAATTTTTTCTTGTAGCACATTCATATTTATTTTGGATATTTAATATTACACTGAGCACTTAGAGGGTTTATAGTCACGATCAAGAATATAAAATCTCTATTATGCAGTTGGTATGGTAGGAGGTTGATTATAGCGCACCATATTTGTTTATTTATCAGTTAAACTGGCAGTAATGCACACAAAACAATATGGCGTTAAACTGGCAGTAACGCACACAAAACTATATGGCGTTAAACTGGCAGTGACGCACACAGAACTATATGGCATTAAACTGGCAGTAATGCAAACAGAACTATACTACGTTAAACTGTCAGTAACGCACGCAAAACGATGCAGCGTTAAACTGGCAGTAACGCATACAAAGCGATATTGTGTTAAACTGGCAGTAACGTGCGCAAAATGATATGGCCTTAAACTGGCAATAATGCACACAAAACGAAATGGCGTTCAACTGGCAGTAACACACGCAAAACTATATGGCGTTAAACTGGCAGTTACGCACACAAAACTATATGGCCTTAAACTGGCAGTAATGCACAAAACTATATGGCGTTAAACTGGCAGTAACACAAAAAACTATATGGCATTAAATTGGCAGTAAAGCATGCAAAACTATATGGCGTTAAACTGGCAGTAACGCACGCAAAACGATATGGCGTTAAACTGGCAGGAACGCACACAAAACGATATAGGGTTAAACTGGCAGTAACGCACACAGAACTATATGGCGTTAAACTGGCAGTAACGAAAAAAACTATATGGCGTTAAACTGGCAGCAACGCACACAAAACAATATGATGTTAAACTGGCAGTAACACACACAGAAGTAAATGGCGTTAAACTGGTAGTAACGCACACAGAAGTAAATGGCATTAAACTGGCAGTAACACAATCAAATAGATGGTGTTCAACCATCACTACACTGTCGCTAACTGAACTGTCCCTACTTTAGCTATACACTAATGTCAAGATTACAGACACGGTCTCAATACACTACACTGAAACTATATGAGCTGTCCCTACTCCACACTAATGTATGTATAAATGACACGGTCTCACTACACTACAGTGAAACTATCTGAGCTGTCCCTACTCTAGCTGCACACTATGCAAAGCTGAATGATGGTCCTCCTCACTACACTCACTCTATACCTAGACTGACACTAAACTAATATTCTACACTGACAATTGAAGCAAAATAGCACAGTATAGCACACAAACTAACTGATAGCACTGAACAGAGCCCTGTTCTACTCTCTCCACTCCAAAATCACTCTGAAAATGGCTGCCATTGAAAGAATACTTTTATTCTGTGGGGCGGGAATGAGCCACGATTGGATGTCATGATTACAGTGTCCAATCATGACTCTGACAGTGCTCTGTGCCCTGATTGGCTGAACCTTTCACTGCTTCAGCTAATCAGGGCTTGCAATGCACTGTTCAGCGCATTGTGGTCGGTTCGGGGGGGGGGGGGCGAACAAATGGTCGAACGACCCCTTTGTTTGGCTGTTCGCCGAACAGCCAAACAAAGAAAGTTCAGCCTGAACTTATGCTCGGGCCGAACCATTCACCCATCCCTACCAACAACCACCAGGCCAGGCTTGTTGGGAAGATGCATTTGTCATCATTACCATGGAACAAGGTGCTTTTCCAAGGGGTTTCCCCTGGAAAAGCTACCCCCTCAAGTTGAGGCCATGTGGCCTGGTATGATTCAAGAGGAATGCGGGGGATGCACTCTCATTCCCCCCTTTCCTGACCTGCCAGGCTGTATGCTTGGGTAAGGATCTGGTATAGTTTTATGGGAGGGGTACTTGTGTTTTTTTTTTCTTGATTTTTGTGAAGGGTTTCCCCTTAAAATCAATACCATACCCAAAGGGTCCGGTATAGAATTTGAAGGGGACCTCATGCCATATCTTTTTTCATAGGGTTCTGAAGGGCCCATGCAGCTTTTTTAATATTTGGAAGTTCTCCATTAACATCTATGTCAGATCAGTTTTGCTGTAGTAGGTTGTGTACATCACACAACTGTGCCCAATCACAGGCCTATTAGCCTAAAAAATAGCCAGAACTGTTTTTTTTTTAACATTTATTTACTATTATCTTTAAAGGGGTTTGGATCTGGCATCCACACCTACTCATGTTTGCTGTAGCCTGTTAGAATAAAACCCAGGCCAGTTCAGAACATAATAAGTGCTCAGTTTTAATATAGAAAAACAACCTACATAAAGGTGTAATTCAGTTGTTTGCTTTTTCACACAGTTGTTTTTTTTTTACCACGGGTATAAATTTCAAGTAGGATAACTTTAACTTAATGGTCCCCCAGATGATAAACATTTAAACTAAAAGCCTTATCTAGTTTTCCTGCTGATTCTGAAGCTGAGATATGGTGGTATCACTGTATATCTTTCCTTTTTCTCCCTGTCAAGGTTTCTTTGGTTTTCCTCTTTTAGAATGGTACAGTGTCCAATGCCAATAAATTTGAGCACCTGACCAAACTGCCAATGACAATTTATAGAAGACAAAGGGCTACTGTGGTTAGATAAATGGTCCCTTCTTAGCTTGGCCTATGCACTTGTGTCTGAGCCCACTGCTGTCTTGAGAACTCTGCCAGCTACTAAACAAAAGAGTAAATTTAAGACATTCTGCAAAGGTCAAGTTTTTTGAACTTGCATTGCTAATAACAGGGAATCTAGTTCATTACAATAATGAAAGGAGGTATACATTTAAAGTTATTATTGTATATGTTTATGTGTTAACCTTTACTTTGCAGCACCTTTTTTATCCAAGCCCTTAGAAATAAAACAACCCATATGTGAATGCAAAATGGTTTTAGCATAATAAAAACATGATTATATTGTCTCAAGCATTTTTGCTCAAATAAGACCTGTATATTTTAGAAATATGGGTCTATTGATTCAGCAATAACTGAATTACAACACTGAAGCCACATGTACCTGTATATCCTTTATAGGGAGGAAAAGGGGGTGAATAAGTTTTTCTCTTGCCATTGTCCTGTATACATTATTTTCTATGCACTCTACAGGAAAAAACTTTACCAAACCTAAAATATATATTTTTTTACAGCTTGACTGGTATTAATTCTAAAGTAACTTAGAGCTACTGTAGAGAACAAGCACATATTTTATTTATGTAATTGTCTCATTTATAACGACATTAAAACTATGTTTCTAGGACAAAGCAATATGAAGTTATTCACAATAAAATAAACACAAATATTTAGCATATTTTATGGAAATACACACATGAATAAAAATAAATGGTAAAAAAATTACGAGTCACTAAAAAGAATAGCTATGTGGAGATGGGGAGGAGGGGGTCAATTGTAGCTGGTTAGGGTAACAGTTTAAAAATGAAGAATAAGAACAATTAAAAATAAATAAATAAATACAATCACTTGTATGGTTGCCCTAACTAGGCCATTTCATAAAGATGAACAGACACTCCCTTGATTTGCACATACAAAACAAACCTAAATTCCTTATAATAATACATTTGCTACACTATATTTATAATTGAAGTTTACAAACACTGTTTGCAGGCTTCATTTACAGGAGGAGCTGATGTTTTTTTGTGTTAGTGCCAGCTACATAGGTTGTGGAAGGTAAGGAAGTCTAGAAATTTAGGAAACATGGGAAGCGGACGGAGCGGATGTAGGTGATGGGTGGCGAGGAGTGAGAGTGTGTGTAGTACTCTGATGGCATGATTTGCGGATCCGCTGCAGCCCTCGGTGCCGCTCGTATCCTTCCCGCTGTGGACCTGCATATCCTATCCTGTTTGTGGACACCCAAGCTGAGACAGTGCGGGGCTCCTGTGCACCGGTCGCGTGTCCCGGAGGACACTCGTAGCTGGTCTGTGGCGGGGAAATCTCGCGAGATCTCAGGAGACAACGGAAGGAGAGGAGGGACGGGCGTTGTAGGAACGAACGCCGGGAAACAGCAGAAGGAGCTCGCTGGGCATACTCTGAAACTGTGCTGTAAGAAAGTAAAGAGAAGTGGAGATGGAAGAAACTACCTTGTCTCGGTTGTCTCGGTTGAGGAGTCTAAAGATATGACCTGGACATCAGAGTGAGTGATCGACTCCCTGAACCAGTAGATCAGCAGAATGGAGGTACTATCTTATCTTTTCCTATGCCATAGTCTTCCTGCTGCAGTAAGCTGAGGCTTAATAGGGGGAGGTGAACTGTTTATCTTTGTGCATGCCTGAGGAGAGATTAATATACTGCACGTAGAAAACACTGCTCTGTGCATGTTGGACGGTGAGAACTGAGATAGCTCCCTGTTTAAAGTGAGCAGGGGTAATTTATAGGCACATGAAAGGTGATTATGGCATGGGTATCTCCCCTGTGTTGATGTGCTATACGGCATTTCCGGTTACCTCAGTACTGCAGAAATCTAATAACGGACTTTAATCCAGTGGGGGTTGTGTGGTGGCACTCTTGCTTGTTAGTAAAGGACCTCCCTTGCCTTATTATAGAAAATAAGCCTCAAGAGCAGACAGGCATCATGGCGACCCAATCAACTAAAGAAAAAGAGAAGGATAAAGGGGCTCAGTCTACTGTGGCAGGTGCAATGGCGGCGGCCGTGGCGGCAACCGCCAAGCTAGAGAGAATGGTCCATTCGGCGGAACATACTCCGAATAAAGGGGGACAGCAAGGGCAAACAAAAACAGTAACGGACAGAAAGAGCCAGGGGCTTCCGAGTATGTCAGTAGGTGTCTCTGGTATTAAGAACCATGCTAGTAAAGGGCCAGGAGGAGCCGGGAAAGAAACAGAGGCTCCTGTTACTATAACACCCCCAGCAGAAAGAGAGCCATCGCTAAAAGACATTCTTGTGGCAATTAATACATGCAAACTCTCCTTGGGGGAACTAGGAGATCAAATGAAGGAGATCAAGGAGGAATTAGTTCTGGTGCGACAGGAGCTCAGGAAAACAACAGAAAGAGTAACGGAAGCGGAAAAAAGAATAAGTCTGTTAGAAGATGATGTGTACCCTATGAAACAAGAAATCAAAGTCTGGAAAGAGAAAATAGATAATCTGACGGGAAAATTTGACAAAATGGAAAACAGACTTCGTAGGGACAATGTGAGGGTGGTGGGATTGCCTGAAAGGAGCGAAGGCCTAGATCCGATAGTATTTCTAGAGGGCTGGCTGATTGAAACCTTTGGAAGAGAGACGTTTTCTCAGCAGTTCTCAATTGAAAGAGCGCATAGAGTCCCATTTAGGCCCCCCCCAAGGAAGACCCCCAAGACCGTTGATAGTGAAATTCTTAAATTTTAAGGATAAAGTAACGCTACTTCGAAGGGCGAGAGAGATGGGGAAAGTCTTATATTGTGGTACTAGGATTTCAATATATCCAGATTTTTCACCTGACCTACAGAAGCGCAGAGCTGAATTCTTGGGAGTTAAACGCAGCCTGCAAAAGTTTGATGTCACATATGCCCTTCTGCATCCAGCCAGGCTTCGGATAAACGCACTGGGGGGAAGTCAGATTATTGATTCTCCTGCCAGTGCGTTGGCATGGTTGGAAGACAAGAAGGATCAATTGTCAATGAAATAACTGTAAAAAATGGTTTAAATTTAGCACTGATAGGTGGGGAAATGTATAAGAAAATTAATATAGTTTATGTGGAGCAGGGATAGGCTCAGACACGGGTATAATGGAAGTTGGTTTTGGATGGGGGTGGTTTAAAATAAGGGTTTATGTAGTTGTAGTGATAGGGGGGAGGAAGACGGGTGGGGGGAGGGGGGAAGGGGGATTGGGAGAGATGAGTTTGGTGTGGGTGGGGTGGTATGGGACGGTCATTAAACAAGCCTCAAGGGGTAACCTAGAATGGTATGGGTGGGGTGGGGGGGGATATTTAAAAATTTTGAGTTGGGGGGAGGGGAGGGAAGGAGGGGGGGTAAAGGGAACACAAGAGAAAGAATACACGGGAGGGTACGAGTGGGTACACTGAATAACAAGAAATCATACGGTACACTGGTCTATTTAATAATGCACTTGGCACAACAAAAAATTAGGTATGACATTTGGTACACTGAGTTATGTAATGATATGCAGGGCATAGTAGAATACGGGTATATTAGGAAAGTGTGTAGTGAGGAAACATGGGTATGCTTTATAAATAAAAAGGTCACTAATTTAGTTTTGACAAATAGGGAAAATATTTCATTGATAATGGGGAGTAATGTAGAACAAGGGGCAGACTGGACGCAGGTGACATTAGTGACGGGTGGAGTTCTGGGCTTAATATGGCAAGACGCCCTGCGGTGTACTTCTCTCCTTGTAGCCTTTTTTATAGTTGTTGCTGATAATCATGTTTAAGTATAATCAATGGCATTGAATATCGGGTCATGGAATGTTCGAGGGTTAGGTACCTCTGCTAAAAGGGCTGCTGTTTTTGATATGCTGGATATTTTTAAAGTGGGTATTGCCTGCTCGCAGGAGACACACTTGACCAATGACACAAAATGTCAAATAAAGAATAAGCACTTTCAGTACCAATACCATGCGGTACACACCTCGTATTCTAGAGGTGTGGTGGTGTTTGTTGGTGGAGGGATAGTGTTTACCTGCAAGCAGTGCAAGATAGATGGGGAAGGCCGTTATATTTTTCTACATTGCATAATAGAAAATCAGGAATGCATACTTGCAAATATTTACATCCCCCTCCCTTCAAATTAGATGTTCTGTACTGTTTACTGGAGTTTGTAGTTGATAGACCTAACATACCAGTTATTGTGATGGGGGACTTCAATGCCGTTATTAATAAAAAAATGAATAAGTTTCCCCCAGGTAATCGGGGATGGGGGCCACAAGAAAAGCGTATGGGTCCATTTCTTGAAGAAGCTGGATTATTGGACCTCTGGAGAATACGGAACCCGGTGGCACAGCAATTTTCATGCTACTCGGGTTCCTACTCCACACTTTCAAGAATTTACCTTATACTGGGCAATAACTTAGTCTCCCAAATAATTAAGGATATAATCTACCAACCCAGGGGGGTGTGGGATCACTCACTGTTAACAGCTATGGTAAATATAAGGAATAATAAATTAGGTGGGCTGTGGAGGATGAACCCAATATGGTTCGAACTAATAGAAGGTCAGAATGAGATTGTAGGCAAGTTAAAAGAATTTATAGACCTTAATATGGATACAACAACAAGAGGGGTGATGTGGGATGCATTAAAGGCGTATCTGAGGGGTTTACTTATCCAGCAGGTTTCAAAGACAAAAAAGATATCACTGGAATGGGAGGGTAAGATCAGGGCGGTGGTAGCTGCGGCCGAAAGGGAGTATGTGAAGGAGCCATCCGCTGACACTCGTAGTAACTGGGAGAACAAGCAACAAACTTATAAAGAGGTAATGGTCAGGAAATCGAAAAACAAAAGAATGTTCCAAAAACAAATAGCGTATGGGGAAGGGGAAAAAGTTGGTAAGATGCTGGCCTATATTGTTAGGGCCAGTGCCTCACCTTCCGCAATCCCCGCCATTAGAACCATGGGCGGGGAGATATCATCTGTGACAGAGGAGATAAGTAATACATTTAAGGAATATTATGAAGAACTGTATAAGTCCCGCGGGGGGGCGGGAGGGGAGGAAATGGACAGGTTTTTCAAGAATATTGAACTACCCTCCCTCACAGACACTGACAGAGAGGTTTTGGAGGCCCCGATAACAATAGAGGAATTAAGAATGGCGGTAGCGGAAATGGCAAATCAGAAGTCCCCTGGCCCCGATGGTCTACCTGCTGAAACATATAAAAAATATGGGGAAATTTTACTCCCGGGGCTCCTTAATGTACTTGACATGGCAAAGAAAGAAGGAAAATTACCCAAATCAATGACCGAAGCCACGATTATTATGCTGCCTAAGGAAGGGAAAGACCCCTTAGAGCCTGGGTCCTATAGAACCATTTCTTTGTTGTGCACAGATGCTAAGATTCTTGCAAAGACGCTTGCCATTAGACTTAAAAAAATAATTTCAAAATTAGTCCACTCAGACCAAACGGGTTTTATTCCCCAGAGGTCAATTAGTAGGAATATCAGGAGGCTTTTTTTAAACCTGCAAATACCCATAGAGAATACGGGGTCAAGGACAGTCATGATGTTGGATGTGGTAAAGGCGTTCTATAGCCTGGAATGGGGGTTTATGTGGCGTGTCTTGAAGGAGTTTGGCTTCGACCCATCCTTTAGGAAGTGGGTTGAAATTTTATACAATGACCCCAGTGCTAAAGTTAAGGTTAATAACACTCTTTCAGCTGGGTTCCGACTTGAAAGAGGCACAAGACAGGGGTGTCCTCTGTCACCTCTGATTTTTGCCCTGGTCATGGAACCGGTGGCCGCAGCAGTAAGGCAAAGTCAGCTTATGGAAGGGTTCCGGAGAAGGGGTAGAGAGGAGAGAATCGCATTATATGCGGATGATGTCCTCATATTTCTAGGAGATACGGAGCGCTCACTTAGGCAGGTGATAGAAATATTCATGAGTTTTGGGAAGCTATCTGGTCTCACCATAAACTGGGAAAAATCAATGCTACTACCGGCAGATCCAATTAGGAAAAATGCCTATTTGGAGAGTATACAAATAGAAATAGTAGAGATAGTAAAATACTTAGGTATTTATATAACAAAGGGCCCAGGTAACTATATAAATCACAACTTGGTCCCCCTGCTGATGAAGTTTAAAAATAAAGTTAATTTATGGAGGAGGCTCCCCTTATCAGTTGCTGGACGATGCAATTTGATCAAAATGCTGTGGTTGCCCCAGATGTTGTTCATATTGCAGAATTCACCAATATGGATTTATAAGAAATGGTTTAAAAAAATAGACACAATGCTGAGAGATCTTATATGGAAAGGGGGACAATCAAGGATCAGCCTACAAACCTTACAATTACCAACTCGGGAGGGGGTATGGCGGTCCCACACCCCAATGTTATTTTTTAGCAGCTCAGTTACAGCACATAGGGTCAGGGGATAAAAACAATGAGGGTATAATGACCATAGGAGCATCACATGAAACATTAGTGGAGGTGCTGGAGGCACATTCTTTTGCCTCTAGACCCCCCACAGTTAAATTAATAATTAAAGTTTGGAAATCCATTAAAACATTGGAAGGTGTGGAAGGAATGGCTAGGTACACCCCCCTTTGGGATAATAAGTACTTACAAGAATTAAAACCAATAGGGAAAATAAAGCCTTGGGAAACAAAAGGAATAGTAAAGTTGGCTCAACTGTATAATGGCAGCACACTCAAAACATTCACCTCACTAAAGGAGCAATTTGATATTACGAACCACACGTATTACAATTATCTACAAATAAGGCACGCCCTAAAGGCTCAATTTGGGGAACAAGGCCCGAGGTGGAGCCCCTCCCCGATCCTTTGCAGAATGGGTAGTTCAGATGGACACAATGGTTCCATAGCAGAAATGTATCCATTTTTATGCAGAGGGGGTACGGAGAGACCAGGAAAGCTCAAGTGTAGAAGCAAATGGGAAAGGGACGTGGGCAATATATCGGATGAACAGTGGAAAATGATGTTGGAGGGAGGACATCAGGTCTCGGTATCACCCGCGCAGAAGTTCTCACACCTAATGCTCTTACACAGGGCATATTATACACCAAAGAGACTGTTTGAATTTGGGCGGAGGGCGGACGCAAATTGCCCAAGATGCCAGAATACGGGGAACTTGATCCATATGATATGGAAGTGCCCCAAATTACATCGGTACTGGACAGAAATATTAGAACTTATAAATAAGATCTTTAAATTAGGATTGAAAATGGATTCAAAGTTATGTGTGTTGGGAGTTGGGGAATGCCAAGGTAGAGGCAATAAAATAAACAAAGCAGTGGTGAGATGCCTTTTCCAGGCAAGGAAATTAATAGCCCTGAGGTGGCAGGCGGAGAGACCCCCTTCAAAGGAGGACTGGATTAGAACAGTGACAGAAACGGTATGGAAAGAAAAGGTAGTATACGTAAGGAGGAAAAATCTGAAGGAGTTCAAAAAAATCTGGAACCCATGGTTAGAAGAAATAGGGTACCCCATGTAAAGTGTGTGTAGGAAGGGGGGTTGTAGATGTATACAGAGTGCTAAGGAACTATCGAAGGAATAGCAGTTAGATTCCTGGGTTGGGGGGGATAGGTATGGGGTGAAAAAAGAGGTAAAAATGGGTGAATAATGTTTTAGGATACTTTTTTATATTTGGAGTGTTGTGCATATGAGTTTTTGTAATGTTTACCGTTGATGGTAATTATTGTATAACACTGTGTAATGAATAAAGATCATTAAAAAAAAAAAAAAAAAAAAAAAAGAAATTTAGGAAACATAATTGATTATTTATTTCTATATAGAGAAGTTGAAAATTCCTTTTGCAATTGATTATTATTCCATATATCACATCAGGGACATCATTTGTCTTCAACTTCCATTCAAAAGAAAATGCAGGCAATCAATTAAATTAGTCATTAAATTATCAAAGCTGCAACGGTGCTGAAGATGTGATTGTCCAGTTAATTCCACGAAGTCTGAATTTTATGTAAAAAATGCAAACTGGTTCAGCTGCCTTTAAACAGTGCTGGATTAAGCTCTGTGGAGGCCCCTAGAATGTCAAAACTTTGGGGCCCCCTCACAGATATCTGGAGGTTCCTCATGCAAGTGCTCTAGTGGGATAACATTTAAATGAGTAGTGCGCACGTCGGCCTCTAAATGGAGATGACCATCACTACTGTACATTATACATACGTGGATTTTTTACAAACTGCCAGCTGAAAGAAGATAATCTTTTAAGATACCAACTGAACCAATACCAATGTGAACCTGATGTCTATGATTTCTTATTGGGTACATTACTTTAATACAGTATTTTCTGTATAGAGTATTTAATGTAAAGATTTAGTTTCTTTGCGTTTATTCATTTTTTCTATCTCTTGTAAACAGTTAGGAAAGCTTCATTGTAATTTCCTTTCAAGATTAAATCAATATTATTTTGATCCATTGTCATGGGACACTTGGTGCCCATAGGCCAGTTCGTTCTATTCAGTAATCCAACATTGCTTTTAAAATGTTCTTCTAGGGGGACAGGAGCTTGTTACACAAATCTGTGTTGTGCAACCTACCTCTCAGAGATCTCAAAAGGACACTGCTTGCACAAATTTGGCCTACATTTCACTGGGTTATACTTGGGGCAAGTAAAAAAAGTATGTTTCCAAACATAGTAGTGGGTGAGCCAAATGCACACAGGCTATTTCCTCTTGGTGAGTTAAACTGTAACATTTTCAAAATGTCTGCATTTTTTAAAATTGATTGCAAAATATTTATAATAGCAAACATATCAACTAAAATGAATAGTGTTCAAATACCTAAAGCGGGCAGAAGTGTGTGTACACTTAGGATGCAGGCAGTTGCGCACTAGTTTTCCTTTCTTTGCTTTTTTGGCCATTAAAAAGTGCTTCTTAATAACCTGTTACTACCATGCATGTAGTTCAACACTGGAGCAGATAAACAAAACTAATTCTGTGAATCTTGGTAGGCAGTACACTAAAGTACACTTTTTTAAAATTCTTTTTGTTTATCTGTGCTGCCAAAGAGATTTTGTGGCTTCAAACCAATGTTATTACGGAAGGGAGTAAAAATGATTGCAACTCAAAGTACCGTATATGAATTTTTTTTTGCACATGCATACAGCACAAAAGTAATAATAAAGAACATATAATATGTAAGTCTTAGGAACTGCAGAAGTGATATGGGCATTTAAGTTTAAGAGTGAAATGGGTGGGGTGGATGGATGCATTCAATGGATGGATGGATGAATGGATGATCGGACAGATGGAACAGCAGTATACTCTGAATAAGAAACATTTAGAGATCATACTTTTACAGTAAATAAATAGTCTGTGTAGTATGCTCTTTCAATAGAAAATTAATATCTGTCAAAGTTCTGATATCATTTCAAGAAGTAGAAAAACTGATACCATATAATACATTTTCTTTCCAATGTCACTTTCCCTTTATCACATCAGGGAACTTGTGAGTAAGAGCAGATGTGTACTAAGTGTAAAAACATACAAGGAACACTCTGGATATTCAGCACAGGTACTTTAAGACAGCTTTATTCTCAAATCGCTCATCAAACCGATGAGATATTATGGTTCTGAGTGAGAATGTTGAAATTTTTACAGACATAACCATTTTTTTAGCTGTAATTTAAACTTTCTAGCATTAGGTTACAGGAATTGTACTTAATGTTTTTATACACTATATAAAAATATGGTTATTGGTTTAAACAGAGATGATGTAATGTTTTATTTATCAAAGCTTGGCTGCACAAATTATTATGTGAAATATAATTTAAGAGAATATGAGAGGCTGACTTAAAGAGGAGTCCCCCCCACACAAAAAAATTAAAAATCAGCAGCTACAAATACTGTAGCTGCTGACTTTTAATTGTAGGACACTTATCTGTTCAGGGTTCCCACGATGTCGGCACCCCAGCCGATTTTCGGATCGGCTCTCAGTAGCTGCCCCTGCCATTCATGTTAAGGAAAATGTTTCCCTACTGTGCATGTGCGAAGTGCGCTGCGCTTTCTAACTGGCCTGGTGGTGAGGAAGTAGGAGGGGAGCCGAACTTCTGAGGGACGGTGCCGCGGCGCTGTCTCCCAGAGGTGGGGAAGGGTACCTGTCAAAAACAGATACCCGTTCCCCCCTCCCCCCTGAAAGGTGACAAATGTGGCACTGGAGGGGGGGAGGGAGGAAATAGATAAGTGGAGGTTCCACTTCTGGGTGGAACTTCGCTTTAACTTGTCTAGTAAACATAAAATTCAGGTACTTACACTTTTCACATTTAAAAGTACAGGGCTGCATTAACCTATGCCTTGAGTTCAGCAATAATTATGTCTAAGCAGTATTCTGAAATATAACTTTTCCCTTGAATTTCTCCAGAAAGAAGCAGTGCCCTCATGCGCCTAAAGCCTTATAGCTATATATCTGCATTGTGAGAAGCAGTTCTGCTATTGACTGCTAGTCTCACAAGATTTGGAATGAGATTTTGTGATGCCAATACTGCACTGCTTGCTGGATATAAAGTTGTGGCTTAGTGAGCACCTGCAATATTTGTATCTTCTGCATTATTCATTCTATGGATCTTTACTTCCTACACATCTCACCCTGATATATGACCATTGCCTCATCAATCATTGGATGAGTGATTTGAGGGGAATAGGAACTACTTTTACAGGAGGAAGCAAAGCCTTGTCTCTACCAAGATGGCCATCTCCACACAGAGACACAATGTAGAATAAGACATGATTAAACAGTAATAGGGAAAATATCAGCTGCAAGTATTTCACTGGAGATACAGGTAATTAATCCTTTGTCCTTTGCTTGGCTTTTTGAGGACAGCTTCCACAGTGCAGGTCCTTCATTACCAGTCCATTGATAAATTTTCTTCAATACTTTCTGAGAAATGGTGAACTGGCCTGGTTTTGGTTCATGGGGGGATTTGCAAACCCTGTCTGGAACCTGCAAATGCAAAACACAACACCAGAACCCGATGCTAGTATAAGGGTCTGGTATGAATTGTTAGGGGGACTCCATGTCTTTTTTTGTGTTGGGACCTTCTCAACACCCTCACCAGACCCTTAGAAAGGAGAAGGCAGTGAGCAGATTAAACCACAAACTCTGCGAAGGGTCCCCCCAAAATACATATTAGACCTCTATCTGAGCATGCAACCTGGCTGGCCAGGAGAGGGAGGAGCAGTGAGCATGTTGAGCAAGCTGAATCAGGCCTCATGCCCTTAACATTTGGAGGATACTGTGCCAACTCCCCCCCCCCAGCAAGACAGCTTGTCCCCATGTTGATAAATGTTTAGTAGGGATGGTGGAATCTGCCTGGGTTTAGTTAGTGGTGTTTTCATCAAATCCTGTGATCAATCCATCTGAAATTAGCAAAATCTGAACTTAGGAGCAAATCCTATTGAAATCTAAAGCGTGCATACCTTGATACTGAATTATGTCCATTTTTAAGGCTGATAAAATAGTATGGGAAGTGGTCACTGGAAAGGGGGGAACATGTAACAAAGCAGAACATTTTTTTTTAATTCCATACAGCTGGTAGAGAGTCTTTTAAATGTGATTTCAAGGGCATAGAAAATAAAAAACTTTAAATTATATGCTTGGGAGGTGATTTTAAGCTGTATGTGATATTACTGAACAGTATGATTTTCAGTTTCAGGAACACTGTATTCTGGCATGACATATTTTGGATGTATTCAGATGAAGAATAAAGGCGTGCCCCATGTCTGAAATAATGTGACTCTTGATGGAAGAATACAATCATTTATTGAAGGTCTAAAAATGTACAGATCAAGCCTATGTTTTCAGGTTTGCTGCCTTGCTGCCGCTGCATCAGTACAAGCTGGCACTCTTCCAAACTAGTCCGCAATGTCGGACCCACTTTGGAGCCCACCCCCATCCTTATTTACTTACCAACATTCCTGAAGAAGGTGGGGCAAATCCCCCAAAACGAGTTGGCTTAATCTATACATTTTTAGACTTTTAATAAATGATTGTATTCTTCCATCAAGAGTTCCATTATTTCAGACAGAGTATTGACATGCTGAGACAACAGGCCCATAATAGTAAGGTAGCATCCCAAACCTTTAAAGGGGGATTAGCACCACCATTCACCCACGGAACCACCTGATAACTACCAGTAAGTAGCAGCCACAACAGATCTAAAATCTATGGGAAAGTTAACTCTTTAACCACTTCAGCTCCATAAGGTTTTACCCCCTTAATGACCAAAACATTTTTTGCTATTCAGCACTGCACTATTTTAACTAGTGATTGCGTGGTCATGCAATGCTGTACCCAAACAAAATTGATATCTTTTTTTTTCACACAAATAGAGCTTTTTTTGGTGGTATTCGATCACCACTGTGGTTTTTATTTTTTGTGATAAAAAAACAAAAAAAAGACTGAACTTTTTGAAGAAAAACCCAATATTTTCTACTTTACAATATACTGTATTTATCCAATATATCCATCAAAATCAAATTTCATCATAAATTTAGGTTAAAATGTATTCTGCTACATGTCTGTGATAAAAAAACAAAAACATCCCGGTAATTGTGCATTAATTGGTTTGTGTGAAAGTTATAGCGTCTACAAACTATGGTATACATACTGGAATTAACGCAGAATTTACTTTCTGGCTGCCTATCATATTTCCTGAGCTGCTAAAATGCGAGGGCAGTACAAACACCCCCCCCCCCCCCCCCCAGGTGACCCCTGTTTTCAAAGTAGACACACAAAGGTATTTGCTGAGCATGCATGGAAGATTTTATTATTTGTAACAAATTTCTGAAAAATTACATTTTTTTTACACAAAGTTGTTAGTTTAATGAGATATTTCTCACACATGCCATGGGTATATGTGAAAACATTTTGCTACATCTCCCTAGTATGGGGATACAAAAAATTGCTACCTTCAGGCTTTCAAAGGCTGTAATTTCCTCATGTGACTTCCTCACTACCTATCACAGTTTTGGAGGCCCTGAAATGCCAGGATAGCACAACCTCCCCCAAATGACCCCTTTTTGGAAAGTGGACACCTCAAGCTATTTGCTGACAAGCATGTTGAGTGCATGGAGGATTTTATTTTATGCCACAAGTTTTTTTTTTTTTTTTTTTACACAGAGTTATCACTATAGTGAGATATTTCTCACAGTCCAAACATACAAAACCAATAAGCACAAAACCCACCAACACCTCCTGAATGTATAACAGTCTGTGTACAAGTTCTCTTGATCTAGGTGTTGCAGCTCTCTCAAAAATCCACTTGGTGGCGGAGTGATTAAGCCTCTGAATTCCATTACAGCAACCTGCTATGCGGTGCAGAGAGCTGCCCATGCGCCTGGATTAGCTAGCGTTGTGTCACTCACGGCCGAGAAGGGGAGTTGGTACAGGTGAATCATTTCCTACGGCAGGCGAACGGTTGCCACGACTACATGTTTCGGAGGTGCGGCCTCCTTCTTCAGGTCTCCTCCGAAACATGTAGTCATGGCAACCGTCCACCCACCATAGGAGGCGATTCATCTGTACCTACTCCCCTTCTTGGCCATGGGTGACACAGTGCCGGCTCTCTGCACCGCATAGCAGGACGCTGTAGTGGGATTCAGAGGCTTGGAGAAACAACTTGATTCCATCCAGCTACACAGGCGGGGAGGGGAGGCATATATGTTGGTGTAAATGTGAGAATCTTCTTACTCTTGTGAGTGCAACATTTTCTACTTTTTCTACTTTTATTTTAAACAATAAAAACAGTATGCCATGGGTATATATGGAATTACACCCCATCACATTCTGCTACTTCTCCAGAGTATGGGGATACCACATGTGAGAGACGTTTTGGAAACCTAGCCACGTACAGGCCCCCCAAAATCCAATGACCACCTTCCAACTTTCAAAGGGCGTATTTCTTCAGGTCACTTCCTCACTACCTATCACAGTTTTCTTAGAATATACCTTGTAGTGTCTACTTTCCAAAAATAAGTAATTTGGCGCTGTTTTGTACTATCCTGGCATTTCAGGGCCTCCAAGTGATATGTAGTCAGGAAGTGAAATGATGAAATAACGCCCTTTGAAAGCCTGAAGGTGATTATTGGATTTCAGACTCCTGTATGTGGCTAGGCTGCCAAAAAGCCTCACACATGTGGTATCCCAATTACAATAAAACACAGTAACAATAGAAAAGTATCTCAATAAAACAACAACTTATTTTTTTTTTGGCACAGATTTTAATAAAAAAAGAAAAATTAACACTCACTGGCCACTTTATTAGGTACACCAATTGCTTGGTAACACAAATTGATAATCAGCCAATCACATGGCTGCAACTCAATGCAGTTAGGCATCTAGATGTGGTGAAGACAACATTTCCTGAACTTCAAACCAAGCATGAGATTGGGGAAGAAAGGGGATTTAAGTGACTTTGAACGTGGCATGGTTGTTGGTACCAGACGGGCTGGTCTGAGTATTTCAAAAACTGCTGATCTACTAGGATTTTCACGCACAACCATCTCTAGGGTTTACAGAGAATGGCCCAAAAAAGAAAAATATCCAGTGACCAGCAGTTGTGTGGACGAAAATGCCTTGTTGATGTCAGAGGTCATAGGATAATGGGCAGACTGGTTTGAGATGATAGAAAGGCAACAGTAACTCAAATAACTACTTGTTACAACAAAGTAGAAATGGGCCGAACACCCCCCTGTTTGGTTCACAGCAGAACTCCCAAACAGGGGAAATGTTCTCACCCTAACAGTGAACCCCATTGAAGTCTATGGGAGCCGAACAGGAAAAATCAAAAGTGCCCGTTTTAAAGGCTTTGTATGCAAATAATTGGCACTCGCTCGTCCCCCTCCCCCCTTTCCTGACCTGCTGGGCTGCATGCCCAGATACCAGATAAGGGTCTGGTATGGATTTTGGAAACAGAGTTTTTTTTTTTTTCATTTTGGCGTGGGGTTCCTCATAAAATCCAATGGACCCCACGTTGTTTTTTTTTTTTCTTTACTTTTTATTAACTGACATTTTTTTTTCAGTTGTCAGCGGGGAAACTCATTGACAGCTGATGACTCATCGGTTGTTAAGGACGGGGCCGCCAGCTTCTCAGCCCCGCTCCTTAACAACCAGCCTCCTTAACAACCAGCTTATACTGTGCCCTGTAGGGCAAAGCTTTGCTCAATCAGGGCGCAAAAGGCACTGTGCAGCACTCTGCAAATTCGGGTGTTCCGGGGGTGCAAACAGCCAATGTTCATCCCGAACTGATGCTCGGACCGAACCGTTCACCCAACTCTACAACCAAGGTATGCAGAATACCATCTCTGAACGTACAACACATCAAACTTAGAAGCACATGGGTTCCAGCAGCAGAAGACCACACCGGATGCCACTCCTGTCAGCTAAGAACAGGAAACTGGAAAAATGTTGCCTGGTCTGATGGGTCTCAATTTCAGCTGCGACATTCAGATGGTAGATTTGGAATTTGGTGTAAACAGCATGAAAGCATGGATCCATCCTGTCTTGTATCAACGGTTAAGGTTGGTGGTGTAATGATGTGGGGAATATTTTCTTGGCACACTTTGGGCCCTTTATTACCAATTGATCATCGTTTAAATGCCATGGTCTACCTGAGTATTGTTTCTGACCATGTCCACCCCTTTATTACTAAAGTTTACTTATCTTCTGATGGCTACTTCGAGCAGGATAATGCACCATGTTACAAAGCTCAAAAGGGGTTCCAACCCAGTACTAGTAAAGTGTACCTAATAATGTGGCCGGTGAGTATATATAGGATTGATTGGCCCACTGACCACCCCAGGCCCCGCATGCTTAGGCATATATGTTCTTATGGGAGGAGGTAAGGAGAAGGAGGTAAGGAGGATTTCTCTTCCTTACTGCGGAGGAGAAATCTAACATACGGATGAGAAAGCGAACAACAATGATTAACAATAAAACATAGTAACAACAAAACATTAGCTCAGAAAAAAAACAACTATTTTTGTGACTTTTTATTTTTTTTTACTTTTTTATTTTTACATTTTCATTTTTTGTTTTTTTACTTTTTTTTTTTGTAACTTGTAAAAACCGTATACTTTTAAGGCTGTGATTTTAGGGCCTCTCAAAATGCAATAGCCAGTTTCCTGACTATCTAACATCTTTTGAGACCCTTGTGTATGAATTGTGTGCCCTTGACCGTGCGTGCTATACCCTATACTAATACTCCACTAGCGTGTGGTAGCAATGGAAGCAGTCCTTGATGCAGAGACCATGTTGGCCAGGACAGGAGAGACAGAAAAAAATGGTGTCTCATCTTATTTCATGTCCGCTACAGACACAACATCTTCTTTGTGGTGACCTTTGGGATGGGGTACCAGATAGAGAGTAATGACACCAGGATCTCCAAAAATGGGTCCAAAACTTGTGGTCACATGGCTGTTGAAGGAGTCCTACGTCGCCTTTTGTTGTAACTATGTGATCACTGATTAAAGTTTTGGACCCATTTTTGCTGATCCTGGTGTGCAGGTGACATTACTCTCCTTGACTGTTTACGGTTCCAGCCGGTGGTCACTTCAGCACCCAACTGAAAATACAGCCATTTCTGCAGGAACATGTGCATGGGGAATATTGCATTGGGCTACCAGATAGGACATCAGGAAAATGCCCCTCGTGCAGCCAGCTCACTGCATCTGGATTTGGGGATTGGGCCACAGCATCTTCTGTATACAAAAGGGCCGTGATGATCTCTTCCTGAAATTTTTGGAAGGATCCACTACATCCTGTAGCTTTGTAAATTGCGTAAGTGTTATATACAGCCAATTGAAATAGATAAATAGACACCTTTTTGTACCAGTGTCTGACTTTGTGGGAAACTAAATAAGGTTTCTTCATTTGGTTGTTGAAGTCCACTCTTCCCATGTTAAGAATCTAGTCCTGAACACAGAGCGGCTTCTCAACAATGCCAGATGCTGTGCTAATTTCGACCATCGTGTTTGCATGAATGGAAGACAGGATGAAAAACATCCAGTTTGTCCTTCCATCTCACTGCGAGCCATTCATTATTTCTCAAGCAGGCTTTCTCCCCCTTTCCAAGTCAGGTATTTACAAGCTGTTGGGGGAAGCCCCAGCGATTAGGTTGCACAGTGCCACATGAGTCAATTCCAAGATTGTATAAATGTCTAGAAGTTGTCCACGTACAAGTAGTACCCTTCGCGGAACAAAGATGACACCAAGTCCCATACTATCTTGCCACTGCTCCCCATGTAGTCTGGGCAGTTTGAGGGCTCTACTTCAGTGTCCCTTCACTCATAAACCCTAAAATCACATGTATAGCCTGTTGCCCTCTCACTAAGGTTATACATTTTGACCCCAGATCTGGCACGCTTGCTGGGGAGATACTGTAATCTTTTTCACCGTGCGTTTATTAGGTGTTTAAAGTGGGGTTCCTATTTAAAAAAAAAAAATTAAAAGTCAGCAGCTACAAATACTGCAGCTGCTGACTTTTAATTGGACACTTACCTGTCCCAGGGTCCAGCGATGCGGGGGCTCGAAGCCCCGCTCTCCTCCCTCTGCTCATCGGCACCGGCATTTCAACTGTGGGTGCCCGGCTGTGGCTTCACAGCCGGGCACCCACTGCGCATGCGCGAGCCGTGCTGCACGCCGTCACTGGCCTCGCAATCATCTGGGACCGGTCACGTGTCCCAGATGATTGACAAGAGGGAGGGTGGAGAGGCGATCTCCCTTCCTGCGCCGTGGGAAGTGACGCCAGGAGCCCAGGCACCGAAGGAGGCAGACTACGAGGGACCCCCTAGCAACAGGCATTTAGAGGTGAGTAAAAAAAAAATTTTCTCAAAAATGTTTTTTTTTTATTTTTTTTAAGAACATTACAAATTTTTTTTTTTTTGGGGGTGGAACTCCACTTTAATGAGGGGGCCAAATTTTGTAGAGCTGATCCTATTCAGAGTCACCCTGAGGATGACAGAGTGTGTTATCATTAAAATGCATGAAACGCATTATCGTCTTATATCTATAGTATGCCTGGCCATCGCAGCAGAGAACAAGGGCATATAATGAATCAGGTCTGTGGACCAATATGACCACAACTCATTCTTTTTTGTAATGCCCGTGTTGAGGGTTAGGCCCAAAATAGTCCTATATTCGGAAACCGTGATAGGTTTCCATGCGAATTGTCTGGTAATAGTTGAATTTGGGTGGGCAATGATATATTGTTGTTCGATTAAATTGCTTTGGCCCAAAATCTAAGCATACAGATCTTCTGTCAAAAACAGCTAAAAAAAAATTCAATGGGGGTGGTTAAATTTGATGTTTCCACCTGAATTCCAGGTTGGGCAGTGAATTGAGGGAAGTACGGGTGCTGCTAAATCTGTGGTGGTGGGGCACTAGTACTTGGACCCTGCTGCATATGAGCCAAGTCATGCGTTCCTAGCACTTCAGGTACCTGGGGTCAGGTATGCCTGATCTTAACAGGGATCTTCATTGTCCAAGCTACCTGTTAGGGTGCTGCTCCCTACAGGTTCGTATTCTGAGGCAAATTCTGTCAGAGAGGCTCTCCCTCACTTTCATCTAACATGCTCAGAATCCTGTAGGCCTCTTCACTAGAGTACCTTTCTTTGTATACTTTGGCCACTAAATTTACAGGTACCTACTGTGAACTGGCTGTCAGGGACTGCTTGAACCGATACAAATAAAATGTTCCTGCTAATATTAGCAGAGATCAGCCCAGATCTTTCCAACACTGCGGTTTTGTGTGCAATGTGATCTACTGACATTGCACTTGTTTAGAGGGCGGGGGGGCAGAGGGACTATATGCAAGTACTGACAGCGAACGGGGCTGATCCTGCTAACACTGCATTTTTGGGGACACTATACTAAGGGGGCTCTTGTATAGCTCTGTTCGTGATCAATATATTGATCTGTACAAACACTATACTAGTAATGGCGGTGTTTAGCAACCTATAATTTGAGTGCTATAGTGTGCAGGCAATTTAACGCTAACTGACCCTGACTGGGAGGGGTGTTAACTGACCCTGACGCTATATGACACTATTTGATGTCGCAAGTGATGCTAATGCAGTGATCAGTGAAAAATGCTGTACGCTGACACTGTACTAATGACAGCTGGGTGACAGGGGTAAAGCCATTCATTGTTTACAATTGTGAAGTGATCTTCTGTGATTGGTCACAGCGATCACATAGTACAAGCAATGGGCCGGTATACTGATCAGTCATCGGCTGTGTCCAGTGGACACAGCCAGTGACAGATGGCGCCCGCACGTGAGGCTCGTTCCAGGAGGACGTCATATGCTGTCCACCCGGAACAATCAAAGTCCCTCTCACCCGTCAAAGTACTATAGACCAGGCGGGAACTGGTTAAATTGAACCAGTTAAGTTGAACCAGTGTATTTTTTTTTTGAAAATTGGCACATGATGAACTGCTGCCAAATATCATGTGACATAAAAAAAAATGAAACTACCACTTTTTTATTCTCCAGGGTGTCTGCTTTCAGAAAATATAGTGTTTGGGAGTTTTAATTAATCTTCAGGCATAAAATGATTGCAAAAACCTGTTTGATGGTGAGAGGAACAATCAATAAAAGTATTGATATACTGTATATGCAGTGATGAAAATGTAAGCATGTTTTTGTTGTGTAAGCCATACAGAGTTAAAGGAGATCTACCCTGAATCACTAAACTCTAATGCCGTGTACACACGGTCGGACTTTTCGTCTACAAAAGTCTGACAGCCTGTCCGACAGACTTTTGACGGACTTTTGGCAGACTTTTGGCGGACTTGCGGCAGACTTTCTTACGAACGGACTTGCCTACATACGATCACACAAAAGTCCGACGGATTCGTACGTGATGACGTACACCGGACTAAAATAAGGAAGTTGATAGCCAGTAGCCAATAGCTGCCCTAGCGTGGGTTTTTGTCCGTCGGACTAGCACACAGACGAGCGGACTTCGGGGTCCGTCGTAGTTACGACGTAAAGATTTGAAGCATGTTTCAAATCTAAAGTCCGTCGGATTTGAGGCTAAAAAAGTCAGTTGAAAGTCCGGAGAAGCCCACACACGATCGGATTACCAGCCAGCTTTAGTCCGTCAGCGTCCGTTGGACTTTTGTAGACGAAAAGTCCGACCGTGTGTACGCGGCATAATATTAGCTTTAACACTGATTTGCAATAACTTGATTTACAATTCCAATCTTTTTCAACACACAGATTTTATTAGAATAATATGTGGTAATACTGCTAAGAACGCCCTTGTTCAGGCAATTTTTTTTTTATGGGGTAACAACTTTTTCCTCATTGTGCTCCTGCATTGCCACCTGCCTCTGGTTAAAACTACACAAGACAGTGCGAACATACTGTGGATATGGACCCCGTCCATCTCTTCCTATATACAGATCCCTGTCTTTTTCTTTGTGGATATATGGACCCCTTTCTTTCTCTCTGATGATACGGACCCCTGTCCATATCACATAGTCCTCTGTTGTCACTATCGGTAATAAAGGTAATGATGTGCAGCTGACTCCAGAGCAAGTGAATATGGACAGGAAATAGCTGAAACCAGCTTGAGGAAATATGCAATACCCAGGTGCAAAAAAAAAGGTACATAAGTGAAACCAATAACTTATGCAAAAAGCAAAGTAACTGTCATCTCAGTAGGGTTTACGTTTATTATGAGGAAAATGTCTTTCTGAATTCAGTCCCTAATTATGTTTAAAATGTCTCAGACTGCATTATAGTTGTTGTTATAGGTAAAGTGTATGAACAGGATTGATAGAAATAAATCTACGTCTAGAAGCAATGCTTTCTAAAGAAACACTTGGTATTGGTATATTTAGAAGTAATAGAATTATAACCTGGACACTCTTGACCATATTGCATGAAAAATAGCACATAACATACTGTACTGTTTGTAGGTGGTTTACATAGTTACAATGTGAGTAGGAACATTTTATGCCAAATATATCTTCCCAAAAATTGCTTTTGACAACGGTATATGCTGTGTTTTATGCAGAGAGGTCATTTCTCCCCATGTGGCTTACATAAAAAGGCAATATGGCTCCAAATCTATGGATCAAATTTCCTGTTATCCCAGCTAATCAAATTTGACTAAAAAAAGGTACATTAAGAACACATTCAAGGCAAACAAAAATGGGTAAAAAAACATTCATTTATTTTTTTTTTCAATTTTAATTTGTCTTATGCCAAGATACAGTCTCTGCAAAATTCATTATCAGATTTACTCTGCTAAATTTCTCACTTACGTACACATAATGTTCTCTCTATTTTGACAGTCCATTTTTCATTCAAACTGTTTCCATTTCTATTGTGCTTCCCTGATTTAAACGAGACAGGATTGTATTGAATATGTAATTGGAAGATTACATATCCAAAATATTCAGTAGTGCTATAGAAGGAAACACACATATACACAAAGCACACTCACTGAAATGTATTAAATGGTGGAACATTTTCACACTGAAGCTCTGTTCACATTGAATAACCAACCATTTGCATAGAAAGCTTAGAAAATAGAAATTTGCGATATGACTGGATTAAAGTGGACAGACATTCACTGGGCACAGTGAACATTCTTTAACAACTTCGCCCCAGGGCAATTTTTAAATTATTCACACATCTGCATTTTTTGCTACAAAAATGACTTAGAACCCCCAAACAATTACATATTTTCTGAAAGCAGAGACCCTGTAGAATAGCATGGTTGCAGTTGCATTTTTTATGTCACATACTATTTGCACAGCTGTTTATCAAACACTCTTCAGGAAAAATACACTAAAATTAATTTTAATGAGCGCAAACACAATACAATACTTAATTTGTGGGAAAATATAAAAGCTAGAGTTTGATCAAGTAAATAAATAGCCAAACATGTCAAGCATCAAAATTGTGCATGCCTGTGAAATGGTGAAAACCTAAGGTACCCAAAATTGTCCATGGATGATACTTTAACCTTCCCAGTGGTATTCCCGAGTGTGGCTCGAGGTTAATTTTCAGTGCCAAAAGTGGTACCCCGAGCTACACTCGGGATTGCATTCCAGGATCCAGGGGAAGTCACTTACCTTGTCCCCAGGATCCTGCAATGTCCTCGTGCTGTGTGTGCGCACTATGTCCTCCGCTCGATCTATCACTGTGCCGGGCTCCATTCCGTGCGAGCGTCGCGACGCACAGGAATGAAGCTGGCGGGAATTTCAAAAAGTAAAAAACACAGAACACATACAGTACACTGTAATCTTACAGATTACATTACTGTATCAAATTATTTCACATCCATTTTGTCCCTAATGCTTTTTCCAGTGCCCTGCATGCAGTTTTATATTATATATACTGTTCTTTCTGCCTGGAAACTTGAGATTGTCTGTGGCAACCAAACAGTGTCCCTTTATGTCAAACGTGGTTTTAGACCAGCTAGAAAACAGCGATAGTAAATTAGAACACTTGCAGAATTGAGCGATAGTGATTCGTGGTAAAATTCAGACACTGAAAGAGACAATTCTGCAATTGAGCAAATGTAAGTGTTTTTGAATTGATTAAATTATTGAATACATTTTATTGATTTTATATTATTATTTGTTATAATTATTTATAGTTATTTATGATATTATAATTTATGATTTTGTGTTTCAAACTTTATCATACCTGGAATGTCTACTAGACTCTTGTTTGGACAGATTTCGGTGAGTTATTCCTAAGAATTACAAGCCTACAATATAAAATGCCAAATTTCCATGCGAAACAATGTACCGCTTTGAGCATCAAAAATCTGACAAAATCATACTGCCAGGGAGGTTAAAAGCCTTTCAGGTTAACAGTGTAGAGTGCTTTTTACATACGCACGCACCCCCTATACTAACATTTGCATTGGCATGTATGTGTGGGGTGATAGGGGTGCGTTTAACATTTAAAAAGTATTTTATATATTTTAGTTTAGTTTCATTTTTAATATGTTTTTTGTTTATTTCATTTTCTTGCTATCACAAGGGGGAAACAAGCCCCATTGTGGTAGAATGCCTAGGTGACAAGTTCCCTTTTTGGAGACGTCAGAGGACTATTAGCCCTCCAATGTCTCCCCTGCTCTCCACCACAACTTATCATGCCCATATCATGCTTGATTAGCTGCTTATCCAGCTACAGTAACAAGAGAATGAATGAACTGAAAATGGTGATAGCTTGATGCTTCCAGCTCCTTTACAGACAGAGAAGATTGGGGAACAGATGTTCCTTGTTTCCCTCCCGCTTTTATTGTTGGGGCAGTTTACCAGAAGATTGGTGATAGGCAGCAGTGGGGGGGGGGGGGGTCTAATTACTGTAAAAGTGATCAGTTGGCTGTAGAGCCACCTGGATTCCCGTTTACTAAACACCCATTCGCTGGCTGAAAGAAATTATTGACTTCTGTACAACCACCTTGTCAGATTTTTGCTGCTTAATTAACGTACCCAACTATAGCTGATAGCACTGATCAGTGTATTCTGGTGGTGGGGAACTCTCCCCACTGTCAGAATACAATAGTGCGAAGAGGATTGCCCCATCCACCTTGAATGAAGTAATCAAGTACATTTTTTTTTGTTCAACCTCCTGGCTGAGGGAAACAAAAATAAAAATAAAAAATGATTCATGCATGGCCAGCCTAACTCTAGTTTTGCTATTACTTTGAAAGTTTTTTGGGGGCCAAGCTGGCCCAAACAAACTATTTCTTGCATCAATAGAAAGCTTATTTGTACAGTGATTGTACTATTAAATTGCACGGTGTTAAACAAGCTTTAGTCCTTCTCCCATTTTTTTACTTCACCTACACCTTAGTGCATCCACTCTGACAGGGTGTTGTTATAATTTTCCTTATATGACAATTTTATTATCAAGGTCTAGAGGTTACCTTTTAGAAAAATAAGGATAACAGCAAAGCTACATTGCTTTTATAATAAGCATGTAGATGTTTTATGGACCAGTTTTCAATTGGTTGAATAAGTTGTAGTCAGATCAAAATATGTTTCAAATTAGATATTTAATTAACTTATACATGTTTATAATATGCAATAGAATCATTCATTCTGTAACAGTGATAGGTATAACGCCAATATTTTCTTATTACATGGATAGCAGAAACTGGATAGGTATAAAAGAGCATTCTCAAGGAGTCTACAAAACCTGCGGTTATATCTGTTATCTAAGCTTCTAATATTCCAGTTAAGTTACTTGAAAAGATCAACCATAGTGATAAGTTGTTACTGAAGGAAACAATTAAACTCATTCATATTGAACACTTATTCTTTCTTATGACACAGTGGTTTCTATTAGAGTGAGCATTGCTGAAAACATGAATGTCCAAAGATTTTTTTCAAAAGGTAAGAAAACTAGATGGCTTGGTTACATTTATTTATTCATTCTTTTTATATAATGTGTACATGCATTGTTGATGTTAAGAGAGTGACTAACAAATAGCGTAAGCTTATACAAGCCTAGAAACCAATCTCTAGATTACCTGCAGTTATACAAGCTCCAATACTAATTAGAGACACTCACTGCCATACCACCATTTAATCAGCCATAAAACTGTGTAATTCATATGTGTTGGCAATTAAAGGGACGAGTGGGAAGCCCCTGAACTTGTTTTTATCAAAACCTATTGATGATTCAGGGGGATTTTATGTAGTTTCACTGTGCACGTGTGAGTTTTTGCTGTATTTTTTGTAAAGCAATTTTAATGTTTGTTTCACATTTTACATTCTTGATGTTCCATATTTTGCTATTGTGTTCATTATAGGGGTTTCAGATCGCTAGATATAGCAAACATTCAATTTGCTGCTCTACCTAAAAAACTGCTGATGAAAAAACATACGGAATGTACAGTTTTCAATGAGTTTTCTGATACATAGATACCACGGTAAGAAGCAGTGATGAGCTGAACACACCTGTACTTGTTTTGGTTATAGCCACTGGCAGTGATCGCATTAAAAAAAAAATTTTAGGCTGGTTGTACTGAAGTCAATCAATGGATTGACTTCAGTACAACCAGCCTGCCTATAGATGAATGGAATCTCAGCCATTTCCTGCTGAACTAGCTGAGGTTTGATCTATCTATGGCCGACTTTAAAGTGAGAGGGGCCAGCCCATCCTACCTTTGTTGCCTGCACTGGTTCCACTGGGAACCCCAGGACCATGGTAAACTGTGGTAACTTTGAGAGCAGGAGGTGATCGAGGAATATTTATTTCCCAATCCTTCCTGTAACTAATAAACCTGGAAGTGACGTGTATTACCTCACCTCCCTTTGGCTCAGCTACCTACTGTGTCTTGTGATTAATCTGCTCCTGATTTGTTACAAACTTAACATTCTATAATTCTTTCGTAAATATATGCCACATAATTGGTGTACAAGCAAGACATATGGCATAGGTGAAACAAAATATTTGTGATCTGCCTTAATGAAAAGGAAAGAGTCTCCATACATTAAATTACCAATACATTGTTAGATGTTTCCTGAGACATCATCACATTTTAAGGATAATGTTAACCTATCAATAGGGAACAATATATCAGTCCTTCACGCACAGTTGACAGCTAGAAAGGGATAAATATTATTTTTCACCTCTTTGCTATTACACATGGAGCTAGTTAACCTTACATGGGTCATAGTAAGGTTGAACTATTTAATTTCACTGGTCATTCTGTGATGTGTTGTTTGAGGATACTACTAGCATAAACATTGACTTATACTGTGATACGGATGTAGAAGTCTTCATGTCTCCCCTAGGAAACACAATTCATGAATCATCTTGTACAAGCTAGAGCGGCAGATTAATCTGTTGGCTAAATACTGTATACCATGTGCGGTGTTATGTTCTGGCTCCATGTTGTGGGATTGTATACTGTACTGTGCCACAAATGATTTTTCAACACTTAACTATAGACTTGCCAGGAGGCCTGGGGTATATGGATTCTGGTTATCCAAGGTTAGGGTGAATAGTGGACCTTTGACAAGGAGATATCTCCTTTAATAAAGACTTTGTCAAGGAACAAAGATTAAGCTGAATGCACATGAAGACATGATGAAGAACTAAAGAAAAGTTAAATCTATCTATGATTGTTGTGCCTTGCTCTTGCTCTTTTTTTCTATACATTTTAAAATGTACCATGTGTTCATAATGTTCTTAGTCTGAGCTGTGTGTAGCACTACTCCCAGAGGTGATTTTGTGATTTTTCTTCACACTTGAAGATGACACACCTCACTCACCCAGCACTTACTGACACACCTTGAGGTATTTTAAAGAATTTATCTGGCCAAGCATAGCCTAAAAGAAGAGAGGATTAGCAAGCACACTCATATAAACATTCAATAAGACAATAGCAGTACTCTGAGAGATATGGTTAAACACCTGCAGTATTCTGTCTACTAGTAATTAATAGAACTGAATTGCATTTACCTAGCAACAGTATATAAAACAGTCTTAACTCACTATAAAAGTCCTTGTTTTGTCATACTGGCCGGTGAATAATGAAAAAAACATTGGCCTGGCAAAGTTGGGGCCCTTGAAAAAAAAAGGTAAATAACAGTTGAGTTCACAGCAGACAACAGATCAACTGCAATGTTAGTCTCTTTCCAGACCGAGGGTGCCCTCATCTGGGTCTCCAGACGTGTGCTTGGATCCAATATAAGTCAGGTTCAAGTCAGACAAGGATAGAAGTTGCTGTGATCTCTCTCTCCCTTTAAATTCTGCTGAGAAAGTCCCACTTTTCCTTCCTTACTAGTGGTGAGAATGCTCTCTAGTACAGTCTGATTACCAGGCATCAAAATCACACCTCACATTGTGATCAGCTATGGAGATCCATTCAGCCAGTAGTTCAGTCTTTTTCCATGCCTTTCCAGTTTTAAGACTGTCCTCTCTCCTTTCCCCTCATCGGCCTGCCAATCACACTTCTCCTTGTTATGTTGCATCAGCCAATCACCGTTCTGCAGGCTTGATCCAGACCCAGCCAAGATGGCTGCCCCCTGCACTGGAGACACTCCATAGATGAGCATCAGAAAGTGGTCCCCTTAAAGAAGGGGGCTACACTTCTACATTAATCTATATTTGGTTTAACCCTTTCCACACTAAGAAAGATAATACAGCAGCAACCAAGGTAGAAGTTTTGGAGCAGTTATCAGCTACAGTCAAGGTTACATGTGTTTTTCCTGTGCTTACCTTTCCACAAAATGTAGTTTATGGGGCTAATTTAATAAAGACAAATAGACTGTTTACGTTGCAAATTGCAATTGCTCTCTACATGGGAATTATCCCTAGATCTTGAATGAGGTGAAGCTCTGCTGACTTCATCCAGTCATGTGCAAGTAAAAATTCTGTGATTGGGTATCCTTTTAAAATGAAGATTCAACATATCCACTAAGCTCTGGTGGAAATTCCCTTGCAGAGTGTAAGACCCCATACACATTATACAACTTTTGTTGTCTGATTTTCTTTAGATTTATCAAAACTATGTAGTGCAAGGGCCTGCCTGATTATATACAAATTGAAACTCTTAAAGGGTTTGTAAAGTCTTGTTTTTTATTTTTTTTAAATAACAAAACATGTCATACTTACACCCACCCCCTGACATCCAATGACATCATATCCCATCCATAAACCTGTCTGTTTGCTTCCTATTTACATAAAACAGCCATCATAAACACACAGGTTTATGGACGGGATATGATGTTATTGGATGTCAGGGGGCAGGCTGGGAGTTATTTCCTCTTTGCACTGATTGGTAAACTAAATGGTGAGCTGGTTTGTATTACAATTTGTCACAGGCTTGATGAAGGGGTCCTGCGTGACTCTGAAACGTTGCTTCTGTTTATTTTTTTGATACTTTAAATGGTGAACTGTTCTTTAAATGGTGAACTGTTTGTATTACAATTTGTCACAGGCTTGATGAAGGGGTCCTGCGTGACTCCGAAACGTTGCTTCTATTTATTTTTTTGATACTATGTGATTCAAATTTTGGAGATCTTGGTGTGCTGGTGACACTTCCTTCTCATGATTGCAGTCAGTTCCACCCGTTGGCCAGTTTCAAACCACTCCTTTAGCATAACTAAACAAATACCGCAGTTGATAAACAACTCCAGTTCTAGCGCTCAAAGGATAATGAGAAAAAAGTTGAACTGAATCCTCTATATATACATAAAATCTAAGCTGCTGTTATAAAAGGAAAAATACAGATACAATCAAAATATACTCTCTTATAAGGATAGTATTAACAGCGCTAATGGTATTACACAAAAACATTCAAAAGATTGAGAGTGATGAACTCAATAGTAATACAATCTCGAATGAGTGAGAATACATATAAATATAAAATTAGTAATATAACAGAGAATCCAATCTCATTAATGAGAACCAAAAAGTCCCTATGTGATCATTCAGAAAGTTACCAGCAAAAACACATAATACAGCAGAGGTTTTATGAGAGACACCAGTGACAACTGCATAAATTCAAGATTTTCTTATTAGCAGTTCATTGCATGCAGCAGACAGTTGAGATAAGGGGTTGAATTCCTTCTGGAGTACACTTTTCCATGGGTTAATACACCTTCACCACACCTCGTGAATGACCCCCTATGGTTATAAGCTTACCAGAGGTAAGACAAAAGCAAGCATGTTATCTCCTTTCTCCTTTGAATCAGCTCCTCCGCCGCCAAAGTCTCTCAATCCTCCTCAGTCAAAGTAATATAATGTCATGGTAAACACATGTAAGGAAATAGAAGGGGAGGCTCTCCATAGTGTAAAAAAGTTTAATAAACAAAAACCCACCAGGAACCCCCCTTACAATATGTACGTAGGTCCAGGGGCTAGAATGGAAGCAGGGAGTGGACAAGTCTACTAAAAGAGGGGACAAAAAGAAAAAGGGGGAGGAGGGAAGAGGGGAAGAAGAGGAGAGAAGAGAGAGGAGGTAAGAGTAGGGAAAGTTCCCCCAGGTTGAGGGTCATATGACATTACATGGAAATGCCCAAGTTGGTCGGGTGCAGGGTTAGGAGAGCATAGAACCATCACAGGGACCACACCTTAAGAAATTTAGCGTGGCGCTTGTGGAGGATACTAGTCATCTTTTCATTGATCATAAGGGATGTCAGGATGCTCTTCACCTCTGCAAACGAAACAGAAGGTTTGTTCCAGGCCCTGGCAATCACACGCTTGGCTGCAATATTTAAATAGGTGGTCAGTTTCTGTTGGTAGGAAAACACGCCCAGGATCAGGCAATAAAACAGTGCTAATTTGCGGATAGGTTTGTGAAAAAGAGTATACAAGAGTCCAAAAACCCTCAACCAGAATCCCACCTGGCGGGGGCAAGACCACCAAATATGGATTTCATCACCTCACTGGCCACATCCCCGGAAACATCTGTCACTGTGTGTTGGGTTCGGTTTGGTGATACCGGCCAACGGAAAATTGTGTACTCACCTTTCCTTTCCTGACACATCTTCATGGCAGCACACACTGGGTTGTGACTCCGCCACCCACAACCTGACAGGATTGGTTAACTATAAATTTGAAGGAGAGGCACCCCACTTCATTCTCTGTAGCTATCATCTAAAGAAGGGTGGGATTCTGTGTGCTGCCATGAAGATGCATCAGGAAAGGAAAATTACAGAAAGGTGAGTATACAATTTTCCGTTTTACTGACGCATCATGGCAGCACACACTGGGAAATAACTCGCCAGTCGGGTGGGTGCAAGAAAAAAGTAGCATTTGTTTTATCACATAGCTGTAGAATTGGCCCGAATAACGGATCTTCCGAAATCTACTGTTGATAATTGGGCCGAGTCCACCCTATAGTGGGACATGAACGTATGCCTGGAGGACCAGGTCGCTGCCCTGCAAATTGTCTCCAGTGAAACCCTGCAATATGCTGCCCATGAAGCTGCTACTGACCTTGTTGAGTGAGCGCTAATGCCTCCAGGTACCGGCAGATTTTGAATGCCGTAGGTTTTCTTGATGAACTTGACCAGCCATGATGCGAGATGACGCTATGTGACCTTTTTTGCTTCCATGAGGAATTACCGGTAGATTATCCATTTTTCTAAAAGAAGCTGTAGCTGTCAGGTAGCTGCTAATAGTGGATTTTATATCCAAGGCATGTGGTTGCCCCTGTTCTTTGGTAAAGATCGGAAGATTGATCTCCTGATTGTAATGAAAAGATGTTGCCACCTTCGTGTCGATTAAAGTGGTCTGAGGGTTTCAGTACCACCCTGTCTGGGTAAAAGACCATGTAGGGTCTGTAATCATTAATTCTTGCATCTCCGAGACTCTTTTAGCTGAAGTGATGGTGATGTGAAATGTTAACTTTAGTGTTAAGTCCCACAGTGGGATAGATTCAGTGGGATGAAAGGGGGAATTTGACAGTGCGTTCAGGACTACTGATAAATCCCATGCTGGAAACGTTGGTCTTCTTGGAGGCCTGATCTTTACATACGCCCTCATAAACTGAACTAGAAGAGGATGTGAGGCCCATCTGAAGCCCGTTTTTGCAGATAAAGCTGAAACTTGTACTTTTAGGGTACTTGAGCTTAGCCCTCTAGTTAGGCCTGCTTGAAGAAATTCCAGGATCTGTGGTGCCTCTGGAGATAGTGGGTCCCAGCTATCCTGCTGAGTCAAAGATGAGAACCCTTCTCATACCTTATCGTAGGTGACATTAGTCGTGCATTTCCTAGTCTGAAGTAATGTTGAAACAACTTCCTGGGAACAGCCCTGTTCTAGGAACCTATTCCTCTCAACCTCCATGCCATTAGGTGTAGTTTCTCTGGAGCTGGGTAAAAGAACTGTCCTTGGTAAAGTAGATCCCGAGTCAGCAGGAGTGGTAGAGTATCTTCTAGACTGAGCAGCAATAAGGTCGAGAACCAGAGCCTCCTCAGCAAAAAGGGAATCACTGCTGTTACTGAGACTGAAGACCTCCTGAGTCTGGAGAGGAACCTCGCAATTAGTGGAGTCGGTGGAAATATGTACCCTAGTCGAAAGTTTCATGGATGAAGAAGGCAGTCTACTCCCTCAGCTGATAGGTATGCTGCTCTCAACAGGAACCTCTGGTACTTGGTGTTCATAGGTGCCGCGGCCAGATCTATATCCGGAATTCCCCAAGTTTTGGTCAGAAGACTGAAGGCTTGATGGTTCAGAGTAAATTTGTTGTTTGACAGAAACTCCCTGCTCAAACAATCAGCCAGTAGGTTCTGTGCTGCAAGAACGTACACAGCTCGCAGATCCTTTAGGAACAGTTGAGCCCATTCCAAAATGAAGCGAACTTTCTCCAGTAGTGTATAGCTTCTGGTACCTCCTTGTCTCTGAATATATGCCACTGTCACTTTGTTGTCCATTCGGATTAGGATGTTCTTTCCCTTCAAGGATGATCCAAAGGCTAGGAGGGCCTGAAAGGCTGCTCTGAGCTCGAGAATATTGGACACTAGGCCCTGCGCGTGGAATTGCCATTGACCATGAGCCGCTTGGTTGCGGTCACTTCCGGTTCTGGGGTAACTATAGGCCTATGCTTCCTGAGGTTGCCGACATGCATCCACCACAAAATTGACAGTTTCACACTCTTGCGAATGGAAATTGCTTGGAGCATTGATGTTCCATTCCACTGAGTGAGAAATGAGGTAGAGTAGCAGACATGGAACCCAGGATGCTCAGACAGACTCTGGCCGGAAGGAATGTTGCTGTCATTAACTTCTTTATCTTCTGGATTAAGGGAACTACCTTTCCCTGAGCTAAACGGACTTTTTATGATAGGGTATCCAATTCTGCCCCTATAAAGGTCATGTATTGTGTGGGCTGAGATTGCTCTTTTCCCAGATGATTAACCAACCGAAGCTCTGGAGTGTGGTGATTAGTACACCACGATGATGGATCAATTCTTCTCTGCTGTCTGCTAGGAGTAGAATGTCTTCCAGATAATGATGCAGTCTCAGGCCTTAGAAATGTGATTACAGGAAGTAGGGTCTTGGTAAAGGTCCTGGGGGCAGAAGAGATGCCGAATGGAAGGCACTGAAATTGGAAATGCTGGTGGTTGACTGAAAACCGAAGATATTTCTGAAAGGCAGAGTGTATAGGAACGTGTAGGTAGGCGTCCAATAAATCTACAGATAGCATCCAGTCTCCTAAGTTTATTGCTAACAGGATTGATTGGAGACTTTCCATTTTGAAGGCTTCCATCTGGATTCTTTTGTTGAGACTTTTTAGATGCAGCACGGGGCGCAGATCCCCTGTTTTCTTCTTTACTAGGAATAGAGAGGAATAATACCCCCTCCCTCTTTGGGGTGTTGGAACCTCCAGGATTGCCACCTTTTGCTCTAACTCCAGTAGCACCCTTCTTTTGTCTGGTAATGACGGTAGTCTGGTTGACTGAAAGTAATTTCCGGGTAAATTGTCTATGAATCTCTATTTGTGCCCATGCTTTATTGTGGAAAGAGTCCATGCATCTTCTATGTGTTCCGTCCAAACCTGTTTGAATTCCTTGAGCCTGGCTCCCACTCTCACAGGAATGATGGGCATACCCTCAAAAAGATTTCTGGTGTTCCCCTGTCGGGGTGATCTTAGATTTTTGGAGCCTCAAAAAGGATGATTGTGGGTTTCTCCAGGTTCTCTTAAACTCTCTTCCCGGCCTATATGTTTTTGCCTCTCTGTACCTTTCTCGAAGGTTACGTTTGTAGGAAGGATTCTTTTGCGGTTTGGGTCTCCTGTCAGAAGGGATCAGTCCTGATTTCTCTCCTGTCACTTTAGAGATTGCCGAATCCAGTTTTGAACCGAAAAGATTAATTCCGTCGTAAGGAATTTTGCACCAATTGGTTTTTGACGCTGCATCCGCCACCCATGGTTTAAGCCACAGGGCTCTCCTTCCCATGACTGATGCCAGCATAGCTCTTGCGGAAGATCTGATGACATCCATTGACATCCACTGAGGCTTCTGCGACAAAATCACCTGCCAGCTTCAGTTCTTAAAGGGAGCAAATTATTTTCTTCTGGTCGGCCCCCTCACGTATAGATTTCTCTATATTGGCAGACCATACAGCGATCGCTTTAGCGACTGCTGCTGCAGCAACTGCTGGCCTACAGGCGCCTCCTGCCGTGCAGTATGCTTTCTTCAGGTCTAGATCAATTTTACGGTCCAGTACATCAAGGTTACTACATCCTCTATTGGTAAGGTAACGTGTCTTGCGAGGTGCATTAAAGAGGCATCGACAACAGGTGTATGAATCAGTGGATTTACATTAGGCTCCTTCAGAGGATATAGTTTTGCCAGTCTATTGTTAAGGTTGGTTCTCTTGTCTGGTCTTTCCCACTCATCTTTAATGAGGTCTTCCAATTCCTCTATGAAAGGGAAGATTCCTTCTTCAGATTGGGGAAATACTTTCGGATCTTGCGGAGAACTTCTTTAGTTTCTTCCCACCCTATGGCCTCCTTCACTGATCTTACAAAAGGTTCGACCAGGGTAAAGTCAAAACCAGTAGAAATCTCTGGGTCTTCATTCTCTGAAGATGACTCCGGATCTACAGAAGTATTGGGAGCTACGGATGACATGCTTGGGCCTGCCCTGTCTGCTTCAGGGTCCGATGTCTCTAGGATAGATTCCCGCACAGATTCCCTGATGAGGTCAGTTTACTCGCTTGCGTCCGACTCCTTCTCCCTGGTTGCTTTATTGAAGCATGCACGGCAGGCTAATTTGTCTGGCAAAGCTGGAGCGCCACACACTCAGCAAGCATTTGCTGCAGGGGGGGTGTGATAGCTCTATGATGTGAGCTGCTGTGATGTGAGCAGCTGTGACGTGAGTGGCGAGATGAGGACCTTGAGCGGCTTTTCCTAGACCTCCTATGGCTTGAGGCATGGCTTAAGTGACCTTGATGTCTGGAATTCGCTGATCTTGACCTGGAGGGGCTGCCAAAAAAATCGCAGCTTTAGTGGTCATGCTCTCTTTTTCCTCTTCAATACTTACCCATAATAAGGGACACCTCTTACCTTACATGCTGAGGGTGGTCTGCTTGGGCAGTTGCCTCCATGAACAGTGAGCAGGTAATAGTGATATTGCAGTGCAGGAAAAAGAGAAAAGCTTCTAAAAGCAGAAAGGTAAGTGGTAGAGAACATACCTGAGACTAAGTGGCAGTAAGGACAACAAAATCCTAAGCTGTCTATAAACCATCAGTATTTACTGACAGTAATCCAAGGGTTTTTCAAATCGGGCACCGTATTCGCGGCCGAAATTATGTAATCGTGCGTGCGCAGAAGCATTCTGCCGGCACCCGCGCCATCTTGGAAAAGGGCAAGATGACCTGCCTGGCTACCTCACTTCCTCTGGTGCATTCACAAAACGTCGAGAAGGACGCAGCTGTCATGTTGGAAAGATCTCTGCCTCTCGAGGAACTACAGGGCCCAGCATGGCCTGGATAAAGGAAATAAAGAAAAATCTGACAGTACCTAGTGCAGAAAGTAAAGGTAGGAGGCCACTGCGATAAATAAGCTTCTTTAAAGCTTGTCAATGCCAGAAGATGTGCCCCCGAGACCACCAGATTGAGGTTCTCTCCGTAAAGGCTCCTTTAGATACTGCACAGGAGAGACTTCCATCCAGGAGAGGCTTAACCTGGTGGGGCGAATGCGGTAAGAGGTGCGAAATCTATCTCAATCTTGTCAGGTGAGGATAAAAAAAGAGAATGAAGTGGGGTGCCTCTCTTTCATATTTATAGTTAACCAATCCTGTCAGGTTGTGGGGGCGGATTCACAACCCAGTGTGTGCTGCCATGATGCGTCAGGAAAAGGACCTTGTCTCCAGAGTGGTCATATTGAAGGATCTGGATTTGTTCCAATCTGCCAGATCAATAGGGGGTAGGTCTCGCTCCCATTTGGGCACATAGGAGGCCAAACCTGGGGCTCTGTTTCAATTGAGGGAGGAATTTATAATTGAGATGGTGCCTGGGGCACCTGGGGAGTGCAAGGCTCTTTTCTGGTACAAAAAAAGTATATTGCCCTGGAGTGAAGTTATCCAGTGTTGCAATTGGACATAGAGGGAAAATTCCACAGGGGGGTTTCATGGGTCTCCCGGACCGAGGACCGACGCACAGTTGGGGATGTCCAATAGGACCCAAAGAGGAATCTCTGTTATGGCCTGATACATGACCAGCGAAACGATTTGCCAGATAATATTTTGAAATGATCAGGACACCAAGTTCACAGCGCAGTCTATGAGTATACAGGGTAGTACAGGAAACCCTGGGTCATTTGTGGGCCAAAATAAAGGAAAGAAGTCTGTTCTGGAGCAAGCGCAGGTAGAATGCAGGGACCCGGACTGGTAGGGTCTGGAAAAAATGTAAAGAAATCCTAAAACAAGTAAAAATGGCATACTTTCTATGCATTTATTAATGCCAACAGACTAATGTCGTGTACACGACCGGACTTTTCGACCGAACTGGTCCGACAGAACAAATTCGTCGGACAATTCGATCATGTATGGGCTTCATCGGACCTTTTCTGTCGAAAAATCTGTCGGACTTTAGAAATAGAACATGTTTCAAATCTTTCCGACGGACTCGAGTCCGATCGAAAAATCCGTTCATCTGTATGCTAGTCTGACTGACAAAAAAGGACGCAAGGGCAGCTATTGGCTACTGGCTATGAACTTCCTTATTCTAGTCTGGTCGTATGTCATCACGTTCAAAACGATCGGACTTTGGTGTGATCGTGTGTAGGCCAGTCCGTTTCGTTGGAACTCCGTTGGAACTCCTTCAAAAAGTCCTTCGGAGTTCAGCCCGACGAAAAGTCCAGTCGTGTGTACACGGCATTAGGATTATACAATAGTCAATACTGATTGAAAGAGTAAAGTTCCACTTTAAGCAGTTTGACAACAACATGGCAATAGATATGAGGCATATGACCATAGGATGCATACAGTTATAAAATGTAATGTTAAAGCAATAAATCAAAGATGATGATTCTCTTCAGGTACGGATTTGTTTGTATTTTATTTCAAAGTACAGCATGTTTGCATTTGCATTTCAGCCAACAATTAAAGCCAAAATACAAGAGCTTATTTAATTAATGAAACTCATACTGTATGTCTTAGTTATAATTGGTAGTGCTACTCTTTTGACCATACCATACATTTTTGTTCAGTGGTAGTGAGTGAATCAGTTAATCTGAACCAGAATTTGACTTAGATGCCAATCTTTTCTGGTCCTTCAATGTGCCTTTTAATGTGAACAGGTACAGACCCCAGAGATTAAATTATTTGTGAGCATAACTAAAGAATCACGTTAGAGATCATTTGCCATTTTATTGGGGGCAGAGAATAAGCAAATCTTTCTTCATTAGTGTACCACCAGCCACAGGCAGCCCAGAATAGCGGTAAAGCTTGCTCATTTGTTGTTGTTGTCATTTTAGACCCAATCTAGGATCCTGACCTCAGGCTGTGAGGCAGCATCAAGATAAAGATGTATATTTGACATAGCCAATAGACCTTAGCTATCCTAGATTTTTCTGTGACACCAAATAAATTTGTGTATCATTGGGCATGATACCAGCAGTTGGTGTTACAGGGACAGCCTGAAAGGTATATAGTAGTTTAGTAGTAATTTGTGACATTCAGCTGGAAGGTCTAATGCATCACAGTTTGCAGCAAGAAAGGCAGCAGGTGCAGAGTTCTGCAAATATGTGTCTTCATGCTGATGACTTTGCCATGTCCCCAATAGGCATAATTTAATTCAACTGATCAATTACATTGAGGTAGATTTACTAAAGAAATTGAGAATGTTCACACAATAAATTGTGTGAATATTCACTTCAATGATCCAATCATACAAATATGAAATAAGTAAGTAAACATGAATTTGCTTTTCACATGACTGGATAATTGAAGTTTCCCGCCCGCCATATAGCAGAATGATGGCCGGAAAGTGGTTGCATTATCCTGACTGGGCATCATATGATGTCCAGCAGGATAAGCCACTTGCGTGCACCTGTGGCGATCGGTGGTGTTTTGTGTCAGTCCGACACACTGCATCTCCAATCCCTGTAAAGAACTTGACGTAGGCTCTTACGTGGCTATACATGCTAACCAGTGCCGCCTATAAGTGCCCATAAGTGCCAACTATGAGTGCCCATCAGTGTCACCTATGAGTGCCCATCGGTGCCATCTGACAGTGCTGCATATTAGTGCCACCTATCAGTGCCCATCAGTGCTGCTTATCAATGCCACCTATCAGTGCCCATTAGTGCTGCAAATAAGTGCCTCCTCATCAGTGCCCATCTGTGCCACCTCATCAGTGCCACCTCATAAGTGCCCATCAGTGCCGTCTCATCAGTGCACGTCAGTGCAGATTCATCAGTGCCCATCAGTGAAGAAGAAAACTTACTTATTTAGAGAGTTTAAAAAAAGAAACAAAGAAAAACTTTTTTTTTTCAACATTTTCGGTCTTTTTTTATTTGTAGTGCAAAAAAATAAAAAACACAGTGGTGATCAAATACCACTAGGGTTGTCCTAATACCGCTTTTTTGAAACCGAGTACAAGTACCAATACTTTTTTCAAGTACTCTCGGATACTGATTACTGATACTTTTTTTATGTCATGTTTTAGGTGGCACTGACAGATGTCATTGGTAGGTGGCACTGGCAGGTGTCTGGCACTGATAGGTGGCACTGACAGATGGCACTGATAGGCGGTACTGACAGGTGGTTGGCACTGATAGATGGCACTGATAGGTGGCACTAACAGATGGCATTGATAGGTGGCACTGATAGGTGGCACTTATGGGCATTGGGCACTGATAGGTAGCATTTATTGGCATTGATGGGCAGGCACTGAAATGACATGAGAGGAAAGGCTGCCTGCGACGACCATCTTAGTACTCCTTGTACTCGGCCGCATAAAAGCAGCAGCGGCCATCTTGTTACATGTCCGCTGCTGGCTTACTGCGGCCGAGTACAGGGTGTACCAAGATGGGCGTCAGGATGTCCAACAGCTGACGTCGACCCTGAGCGTCACTTCCTTTGTTCCGTCCGCTGGCTTCCGGTTGCGCCGCCTCTCCCAGGTATCGGATCAGACATCAGGAGCATTTGTGTGAGTACAAGTACTCGCGCAAATGCACGGTATCTGTGGTGATACCGATACTAGTATCGGTATCGGGACAACCCTAAATACCACCAAAAGAAAGCTCTATCTGTGGGGAAAAAAATTATAAAAATTTTGTTTGGGTACAGTGTTGCATGACTGTGCAATAAGGATGAGCTCTGGCGTGTTCGCACACTCCGCATGCCAAGCCCGCCAGGAAGTCGGCACAGCGCTGCGCTAATCACAGGCAGTGAGACATTTCCCAATCTCTGCATCCGCACATCAGGAAAATGTCTCACTGCCTGTGATAAGCGCAGCACCGTGCCGACTTCCTGGCGGGCTCTGCACGTGGAGTGTGTGAACACGCCGGAGCTCATCCTTACTGTGCAATTGTCATTAATGCAACAGAGTTGAAAGCTGAAAATTGGCCTGGGCAGAAAGGGGGGAAAGTGCCCTGTATTAAAGTGATTAATATTCACATTATCTTTGTGTGAAACTTCTCAACTCATTTAGTAAATCACTGTGTTATGTTAATTTAAAATACAATAGTGATCTGTTATTATGCAACTGTTGCATAGTGCATATAGATCGTTATATCAGTCTTCCACCCACTTTGGTCAGAAGCCAATCAACCTACCAGCACCTTTTTGGATTGCATAGGGAAATAAAACCATCCTGAATAAACCCATGCAAGCACAGGAAAATTTACAAATTCAGAAAAAGTAGAATGCAGGTGGGCTTAAGCTCTGAACCTAGATACTTGGTCATGCAAGATAGTATACATACACATTTAAGCAGGGCTTTTTTTCTTAAACAATAGGTGCTGGAACTCAACCACGACCCCCAAAAACCCCTCCGCCCACACACACCCTCCAAATCACATCAAATAGTGGTTGTGGTCAGTCAAATTTCATGAACAGTAGCAGGGTCCTAAAGGGGCATTAAATACAAGGACTGCATTACATACAGAGTGCAGAGTTCTGGGGGGTTACACACAGAGTGCAGAACTGTCACTTGTAAACACAGAAACCGGACTTCTGTGTTTACAAGTGATTGTGGTCAGCAGCCCCCCCAAGGGTCTGAGCCAGAGGTGGTGAAACTGAGTTCCACCAAGTTCCCCCTGAAAAAAAGCCCTGCATTTAGGATACTTATATGCCTCCTAACCTTCCTAAAATCCTTGTGTAACAATGTAGCTCTTTTAGCAGGTGTGCAGAATCAGCAGAAGTCAACAAGGACTGCAGAATGAATAAGACCAGGTGCTATAAGCTTCTTTCAGTTTACCATGCTGCATGGTAACTAAAACCAAGTAAGACAAAAAATGCTATTAGAGTTTTTGTACACAAATGCTTCTAGTGGCATGTACAACTGTTTGAAGCACCACAGGAACAAAGATTCAAGGCCTGCTTTGGCATACATAGAAATATAGCCTTTCTTTACATTGTCAGTGTCATAGATAAGTCTTGCAGTACATATTCCTCCTATATCTCCTAGCAGAAAGCAGAGTTTTGCCGTTAAGCCACTTGAAATCCTGAAATCTCACTGCAAATAATTTAGAGATGGACAATGTCACTAAAATATGAGTCATTCGTCTTGTTTTCCATGAGTCACGGGGAAACTTCTCATCATTAGCCCCCAAAACCCAAAGGTGTTTGATTGCTAAAATATATAACTTAGTATTTTGTTGCCGTAAATCACTAATAAAAAAATAAAGCAATAAGTTCCTTCAGCTTATACTGTATGGACAAGCCTCTTGAATATTTTAAACATATGTGTTTTTCTTTCCCTTCTGTCAGCTTATCAGACACAACTACTTCCAAGCTCATTTTATAAAATGAGTGATAAATACGGCCGGATGAGACTTACATATTGATTTAATGGGAACAGTCTTTTCCGATTATATGCTTGGCTTAGGAAACGAGCAATGTTTTTGCACCTGGCTATCCCAGCCAATACATCTACACTAAATAGGCCAGTGATGGCTAAGATTGTAATCACTATGACTGATCACAAATCATAGTTAAGTCGACTTCAATTGTGATCAGCTATGGAACTGCAAGTTAAAAAAACCACCCACAAATCTACTCTAAAAATTTAGACTGACTACAGTAGGAAGGATTAGAGAAAACACTTTCACCATACCAGATGTGTAACAAAATAAGCTGTCCTTGCAGAATATGTTCCAGGGCTAAAAAAAGAAAAACAAATTGTGGCTTAGTCACATGCGCAGTCAACTTCATATAGTCATACAGTTTAACTTACTGATACCAACTTGTTAAGCGAGTTATGATGAAAGAGTCACAAGATAGTAATGGATCATGTGTGAAAGCTGTGTGAATCTTGTGTGAAAACATTTAAGCCGCCTTAGGCCTGGTTCACACCTATGCAATTTTTAGTGAGTTTTCAGTTTTGCAGAAACACATTACAATCCATTTAACATGGTTTCCTATGGATGTAGTTCACATCTGTGCATTTTATGGAAAGGGCTAGCAACTTTTTTCTGGTTTTTGGTTCCATAGACTTCAATGGATAAAGTAAAAGTATTGAAAAATGCAAAATGCACCTGGAATATGCAAACTGAAACCTGCATAGGTGTGAACCAGGCCTTAGGCTGGATTCACACCTATGCATTTTCAGTGCTTTTTGCATTTTGCAGATTTGCACTACAGAACGTGTTCCATAGGAAACCATGTTAAATGGACTGTAGTGCAAATCTGCAAAATGCAAAAAGCACTAAAAATGCATAGGTTTGAATCCAGCCTGAGGCTCGATTCACACCTATGCATGTTGCTTTTGAGCGTTTTTGGAGGTTTTTTTTTCATGCTTGGCACGTTTTTGAGCAGCGTTTTTGTAGCGTTTTTGCCGCATTTTTGCCGCGATTTGCGTTTTGCGTTTTTTTTTTTTTTTTTTTTCATTTTTTTTTTACAGTCTTAAAAAAAAATTACAAAAAAAAAAAATAAAAAAAAAAAAAAAAAAACGGCAAAAACGCACCAAAAACGCATCAAAAACGCTGCAAGAACGGTGCACTTGCGTTTTTGATGCTTGTCCATTGAAAACCATTACATGCAAAACGCTGCTTTTTGCATGAAAAAAAGTCCCCGACCCTTTCAAAAAACGCAGAGATACAAAAAAGCATTGATGTGAACATGTTCCATAGGAACCCATGTTAAAAAATTCCCGTGCATTTCTGCAAAATGCAAAATGCATCAAAAAACGCGCTAGTGTGAATGGGGCCTAAGGCTCGATTCACACCTATGCATGTTGCTTTTGGGCGTTTTTGGAGTTTTTTTTTTCATGCTTGCCACGTTTTTGAGCAGCGTTTTTGCGGCGTTTTTGCCGCAATTTTGCCGCGATATGCGTTTTGCGTTTTTTTTTTTTTTTTTTTTTTTACAGTTTTTTTTACAGTCTAAAAAAAACTAAAAAAAAAAAAAAAAGGCAAAAACGCATAAAAAACGCTGCAAAAACGCTGCAAAAACGGTGCACTTGCGTTTTTGATGCTTGTCCATTGAAATCCATTACATGCAAAACGCTGCTTTTTGCATGAAAAAAAGTCCCCGACCCTTTCCAAAAATGCAGAGAAACAAAAAGGCATTGATGTGAACATGTTCCATAGGAACCCATGTTAAAAAATTCCCGTGCATTTCTGCAAAATGCAAAATGCATCAAAAAACACGCTAGTGTGAATCGAGCCTCAGGCTCGATTCACACCTATGCATGTTGCTTTTGAGCGTTTTTGGAGGGTTTTTTTTCATGCTTGCCACGTTTTTGAGCAGCGTTTTTGCCGCGATCTTGCCGCGTTTTTGCCGCGATTTGCGTTTTGCGTTTTTTTTTTTTTTTTTTTACAGTCTAAAAAAAAAATTAAAAAAAAAAAAAAAAAAACGGCAAAAACGCATCAAAAACGCTGCAAAAACGCTGCAAAAACGGTGCACTTGCGTTTTTGATGCTTGTCTATTGAATTCTATTACATGCAAAACGCTGCATTTTGCATGAAAAAAAGTCCCTGACCCTTTCCAAAAATGCAGAGAAACAAAAAGGCATTGATGTGAACATGTTCCATAGGAACCCATGTTAAAAAATTCCCGTGCATTTCTGCAAAATGCAAAATGCATCAAAAAACGCGCTAGTGTGAATGGAGCCTAAGACAATGGCATCAACTTTGGGTAACCCTCTGTTGTCTATACCATCTATACCAGCTATCATCAGCCAAACTTGTCATTTGGTCGGAGTGAAGTGACAGGAACAGACACGTGTTGGCGGTAGACACGTTTATTTTGCTTGCTAAGTTGGTGGGCAATGGGCATCATGACTGACGTAGATCCACATCACTGGATGATGTGATTGAGGCCTGATTCACACCTATGCAGGTGGCAGTTTGCATATTCCAGGTGCATTTTGCATTTTTCAATACACATTTTTGATCCATTGAAGTCTATGGAACCATAAATCAGGAAAAAAATCCCTGGCCCTTTCCATAAAATGCACAGATGTGAACGTGATCCATTGGAATCCATGTTAAATGAACTGTAGTGTGTTTCTGCAAAACTGAAAACACACTAAAAAATGCATAGGTGTGAACCAGGCCTGAAGGTGGATTTACATTGTGTTTATTTTTTATTTTTTTATAAAGGACAAAAAGTGTCTGTGTATATTTATTTACATGCTTTTTGGGAATGAGTAGGGGTAATCATTTACAATGGGAGGGGATTGGAATCTGGCTGCTTCATTATTGTTAAATAGGGCTTCCAGATTCTGATATATGGAGAAAAGACCCCTGTCCTCATCAACATGGGGACAAGGTGCTTTGCAACCTCATGTGGAGGATATGTGTCCTGGTATTGTCCAGGAGGGGGGACTGCATGCTCATGTCCTCCTTTTCTGCCTGCCAGACTGCATTCTTAGATAAGGGTCTGGTATGAATTTTTTGGGGGGCTCACTCTTTTCTTTTTTTTTTTGCATATGCTACGTACACACGATCGAACATTCCGACAACAAAATCCTGGATTTATTACCAACAGATGGTGGCTCAAACTTGTCTTGCATACACACGGTCGCACAAATGTTGTTGGAAATTCCGAACGCCAAGAATGCAGTGACGTACAACACGTACAACGAGCCGAGAAAAATAAAGTTCAATAGCCAGAGCGGCTCTTATGCTTGATTCCAAGCATGCGTGGAATTGTGTACACACGATCGGACTTTCCGACAGCGGATTTTGTTGTCGGAAAATTTGAGAACCAGTTCTCAAATTTTTGTTGTTGGAAATTCCAACAACAAATGTTCGATGGAGCCTACACACGGTTTCCGTCGAACATTCACATCTGTCGAACATTCACATCGAACATTTGTTTGTCGGAAATTCTGACTGTGTGTATGCAGCAATAGGGTTCCCCTTTAAAATCCATACCAGAGAGTCTGACAGAGAATTTGCCCTATTTTATGTTTTTTTTTTTTTTTTTGCATGGGGTCTCCCCTTTGAATTCATACTAGACCTGAGGGGCCTGGTATAAATTAGGACTGGAACCCCATGCCTTTTTTTGTCAGGTTAACTTCAACATCTATATTAGACCCTCATCTAGGATAAGGGTATGGTATAGATGATTGGAATCAGCCAAACAGAAGAGAAGCAGCTGGGAGCTGTCATTTTGCCAGCAATTTAGATCCCTTTCACACTGAGGCAGTTTTCAGGTGTTTTAGCGCTAAAAAAACACCTGAAAACTGCCTCCTATTCATTTGAATGGGTGTTTTCATACTGGGGCGGTACGCTTGTGGGGCGGTAGAAAAAGTCTTGCAAGCAGCATCTTTGGGGCATGTTTGGAGCGCTGTAAAAGGTGCTCCAAAACTCCCCTGCCCATTGAAATGAATGGGCAGAGCTTCCAAAGCACCTTAAGGCTGGATTCACACCTATGCATTTTTAGTGCTTTTTGCATTTTGCAGATTTGCACTACAGAACTTGTTCCATAGGAAACCATGTTAAATGGACTGTAGTGCAAATCTGCAAAATGCAAAAAGCCCTAAAACTGCACAGGTGTGAATCCAGCCTTAAAGTACTTTGAAAGCACCAAAAAACTGGTCCTTTTTTTTTTTTTTTTAAAGCGACCCACTAGCTCCCGAAAAGCGCTGCTAAAAAACTGCAAAAATGACCATCGCTTTAGCAGCAGTTTTAGCGGCGCTTCAGTGTGAAAGGGGTCTTTAACACACTTGTTTCTTTGCAAGTGTTAGTTTTGCTGTAGTAGGTTGTATACATCATACAGATGCACTACTTCACAGGCAGGGTCAGATCATCCCCCAGGCATTGTATTAGGCTGGATTCACACCTATGCAGTTTTAGTGCTTTTTGCATTTTGCAGATTTGCACTACAGAACGTGTTCCATAGGAAACCATGTAAGATGGACTGTAGTGCAAATCAGCAAAATGCAAAAAGCATTAAAACTGCATAGGTGTGAATCCAGCCTTAGGCTGGATTCACACCTATGCAGTTTTAGTGCTTTTTGCATTTTTCAGATTTGCACTACAGTCCATTTAACATTGTTTCCTATGGAACACGTTCTGTAGTGCAAATCTGCAAAATGCAAAAAGCACTAAAACTGCATAGGTGTGAATCCAGCCTTACATGCAATTTTTAAACATTACTAAAGTTGCTGCTCCCCACCAAATGGACATTTTTTAAAAATAGTTTTTGCTTTGGTACATGTCCCCCAGGGCAGCGCCCTGCCACTCTATTTGGCTGACAATTCCTAGCATATTAGCCTAGAAATGGTCATTACTTTTTTTAACATTCTGCTCCCCTTGACCTCAATGGGATTTGGATTCCGCACCACTACCAAACCCTGGTATGTTCTCCTCACCTTAAATCATATTTTTTTTATTGCCATCTCTTTCTTTGATCATATACTTTTTTCACCATATTTTTTTAATACTTTTAACATTTCAGCACTGCTGATCTTCTCCAGCCTCTTTTAGTGATAAAAACGGACCATATCTGTCTAATGTATATCGGCAAAGCTGCTTGTAGTCTCTGACAGGGGCACATGTGACAAGGTGACAACGTGAAAGCACAAATGCAAGACAGACGTTACGCCATAACAAGAATTGCCTGACAAGGATCTTTTGTAAAAAGATTGAAAACTTTTCAAATGACATTAACATGTTAAAGCTAATATGAGATTTTATCTAATTTAGCTATAGGCATAACTGGGAGAGAACTGTCACCCTGTAACAGGAAGTGCATGGTCAAGGATATTCTTGGAGAAATTACATCATCATGTTAAAGTTTATATAGGATTTTAGTGATTGGATTGAGATCTACTTAAAAAAAAACATGCTTAAGGCGCTTGTAGCCATATTACTGCACTCACAACAAAACAATTGAGTATCAGTATAATCTACGAAACTTTTTAAAAAAATAGTTTAATATAGGTATACACACCAAATAAAGAGTATGGATGAAGTCATACTGGGTGCATACTGGGTGCAGACAGATATTGTAATTTTCATGAGACCAAATAATTTGAGAAACACGTATAAACCTGATCTTAATAGAAAAAGAGTGGGATATGACATTAGGTTCTAGGACATTTAGTTAATACACTGAGTTGTGGTTGGAGAAGTATGTTTTTCAAAATTAAAGTGGTTGTAAACCCTCGTTTTTTTTGTTAAAAAAATAACAAACATGTCTATACTTATCTACTCTGTGCAATTGTTTTGCACAGAGCAGCCCTGATCCTCCTCTTCTGGAGTGTCTTACTGGCGCTCCAGGGCCCTCCTTTTCATAGGGTGCCCCCACGGAAAGCCGCTTTCCCTGGGGGGCATCCGTGCAGGCTCCTACTTCTGTGTCTATTGACACAGACAGCGGGACTTGGCCCCACCCATCGCTCCAGTGTCACTGAATTTGATTGACTGCAGTGGGAGCCATTGGATCCTGTTGCTACCAATCTGTCCAATAAGGAGAGAGACAGCGGCACTCGTGCATATCGCTGGATGGGATCAGGCTCGGGTAAGAAAAAAAGGGGGGGTCTTGGGGGAGCTGCAGCACAGAAGGTTTTTCACCTTAATGCATATAATGCATTAAGGTGAAAAACCTTGAGGCTTTACAACCACTTTAAGTCAATATAATTTCAAAACAACTGATGGAAGTGGGGGACATTTTTGTGGAGGAAAGGGGATGGGGGACTTGGTTTGTTGGGCTGAGGGGTAAAGGATGGTGGGGGGTGGAGAATTAGGTCTTCAGGATACTACTGGTCATCTAGACAGGGCCATGACTATTTACAGGGAGCTATAGACAAAGATTTTAAAGTTTTAGCCTGTGTATCAATGTTAGCCAGAGCTCAGGTGTTACAGGAGGAGAATTTAGAAAACAACTACGCTGTCCATGTGCTTTTGTAGTTGTTTAGGCAGCCCTGTGCTATTGCACAGGCCTCTTCCATCTGAGAAATTTGGTTTAGCTAATAGTAGGCGTGCAGTCTCTAGAAAATATTATTTTGGTTGCAGTAAGAAGGTATTTTGTAGGGATCGAGTGCTTTCGCATTGGGAAAATTACATCATGTAAAAGATAGGTCTGAGGAGTAAAAGCTGGGGTATGGTGAAGCTGTTTTGTAATGGTTTTGCGGATGGCATTCCAGTAAGGTTTGATGAGGGGGCAATCATACAGTACCATAGATGAAGAATAGTGTCTGTTGTACCACAACTCCTCCAACATCTGTCAGATGTGTCAGGGAACATTTGTCTTAATTTGTGGTTGATTCTGTACCATGCCAATACCAATTTATTTGGGTATTCTTGAATGCTCGAACTAATGGAACATTTGCATTTGAGAATACATATATTTTCTTCACTCTCCCAGGTGATCTGGAGGTCCTTTTCCTGTTGGTGTTTAAAAAAAGAAGGAGGAGCTAATTCATTTCATGTTAGGGCATTGTATAGATATGTAATTGTGTCTTTCACTGGGGTACCTAAGTACAAAGAGGCTCCAAGGTATGCAGTGGTCTCAAGAAATTGTGTTTGTATCTGTGATTTATGATATAGTTACATATTTGAAAATAGGACCAGTATGGCAGGGGGAGGTAAGGCCTAGGTGTTCTAGATCTGCCCTATCTCTAAATGTTCCTTTTGTAAAGAAAATCTTTCACTCTAGGTGTTTGTGCATTGCTATTGAAGTTGGTCAAGGGCATAGAATAACCTGGTGGAAACTCTGGGTTGTTAGAGAGTAGGGTCATAGGACCTGAAGAGAGGCCACTTTCAGTAGCCCACAAGCATTGTCTGTGATATGTCTTCTTGTGATGCTTTTGATCTGTAAAATTTGGGGATTCATAGGATTATATTGCATATGGAGCCTATATGAATTATTTTTAGGGTAACCCAATCTTTAAAGGTGAAGTAGCAGTACCCATGGCCAATTTTGGTTATCAGGGTGGCATGATTGTAGAGCCTAAAGGTCTATCCCTCCTGATTGTGTAGATAAAGCGAGGAGGGACTGTTTAATTCTTGGCCTTTTTCTATTCCACACATACAGTACATAGTGATGCATATCTGTAAGGTCTTCAGAAAAGACTGAAAAAGTGGAATTGAGATTGTTTGGAGAGCATTGAGAAGTTCAGAAAAAATATTCATTGTATGGCATATCCAATTTGTTAAGGTCACGCTTTATGTTTTGAAGCAGTAGGGGAAAATTAGCTTGAAAGATCTTGCTGGGTTGGGCTGGGATGTGGACCCTAAGAATCGAATGGCTCTAGGTTCCCAATAAAATACAAAAGAGTTTCTAATCATAAACAAATAAACCCTAAAATGAAGATAGGGATGAGCAAAACACCAGTCTCAAAAAATCATTACAAAGTATACAATATCTTATTTTGTTTGGCTACATACAAAATGTGTATCATTTTAACTTGTGCAAAGAACATCTAAATGTATACACTCTACTCAATATTTCTAAAACCATCTAAAATCTATGTTAAACTTGTCAGGTATGTCCTTATATCCTATATCCAGATACTGTAGTAAGATGCAGACATGTAAATGTCAACAACTCCACAGTGTGCAGGGGGGGTTAACATATATCAGCACTTTTCATGCCTCATCGCACACAAGACATGTTGTAAGCATCACACTCTTGGGATTCAATGAACACTTTGAGAAGGACATGCGCATATCCAAAGCTGTAGGCAGGTTCAGCTGTTATGCACAAAGGTAATAACAAACCAAATGCACATCACAGGGGTACATTGGAATGGCATGTACTAAAAGCCAAAACAGGATTTATTTGCTTATGTTTAAAGTGGTTGTAAACCCTTACAGACCACTTTTTACTACAGGTAAGCCTATAATAAGGCTTACCTGTAGCTACCCTGGATATCTCCTAAACCTGCATGGTTTAGGAGATATCCCCTGTATCACCATGTGCCAATGCACTGAAGCAATGGCACGTTCATGTGGTTGCTTCAGCTAGTGTGCTGTTACCGGTATGCGCGGGAGTGACGTCATCGTGGCTCCTGTCAATCACAGCTCCGGAGCCCGCGATAACCGGAAGTAACTCCTAGAGCGATGTCGCCGGCCGGAGCTGTGTACGGGGCTCGCTATAGGGGCTTCAATCTAAGGTGAGTATTTCAGAATGAGCTAGTATGCTATGCATAGTATATGCATACTAGCTCACAATGCCTTTGTCTTGCAGGTTTTTTTTTTTGTGAGCCCTATAAAAAAGAGATTATTTTTTTGAGGCATCATATCCCTTCCTTCTTTTTAAAGGTTTTTAAGTATGTTTATTATGGGAAAGGGGGTGGGGGGCGAGGATTTTAAGGGCCATGGATTTATCAGAATAATTTTGAGATTATAAAGAAATCCAAAAGTTAGGAAGGCCTGATAAAGATATGGTATCAGCTGGGTTGGATGGGTGATAAAGTTGAAAAGGTCATTTGCGAAAGCTAAAACTAGGTACTCTCTTTCATCCACTTTCACCAACCTTAAAAACCAGGGACAAGTCAATGGTGCAGATAAATAGTTTTTTGGATAATATGAAAAGTAGAGAGATATTGGTAAGTTGTCAGAAAGAATTTGATTTATTTTAAGTCTTGCTGTGGGGTTTGATCAAAAGCTTGATATCCATGAAACCATAGATTGGGGTAGTCCTATTTTATTTAGGGTTTCAAAAAGGAAGTCCCACATCATTCTGTCAAAGGCCTTTTCCGTTTCTGTAGACAGCAGAAGGCCCTACACTCCTCTTCATTTCATGTACCTGGCGTAAATACTGCTTGGTTTAAGCCCACCAAAAATGGGATGGCTTTGAGTAGCCTTGTTGCTAGAATTTTTCCAAAGATTTTGCAAAATCTGCCAATATGCTATTTCAATGTTGTATTTCTTGGTCACTAACCCAGAACAAGTGTGCTGCAATAGGGGTAAGAGAGAAGTAAGCACTTATGTACTTGTTTGATCAATTACACAGAAAGTAGTCTTTGATTTAACATGATAGCCAAGTAAATAGTATTCTTATGCCGTGTACACTTTTCAACCGGACTGGTCCGACGGACCGAATCCGGCGGACAATCCAACCGTGTGTGGGCTCCATCGGACCTGCAGCAGACTTTTTCGGACAAAAATCTGATGGACTTTAGATTTGGAACAAGTTTCAAATTTGTCCGACGGACTCGAGTTTGGTCGAAATATCCGCTCGTCTGTATAGTAGTCCGCGCTAGTGCAACTATTGGCTCCCGGCTATCATTTTATTAATTTTAGTCCTGTCGTACGTCATCAGATACAAATCCGTCGGACTTTGGTGTGATCGCGTGTAGGCAAGTCCGTTCGTTCAAAAGTCAGTCGGAAGTCCGTCAAAAGTCTGTTGAAAAGTCCGCCCGTGTGTACACGGCATTAGAAGGATAGGTAAGCATGAGTAACCTTTGTATTGCTCTCACTAAAGGTTTCCTTTTCATTTCCTTTTCTTTTCCATTAGCTTAGTGAGTGTAAAAATTCACTTTACAAAGAATATACAACCATGCACATGGAAGAAAAAAAAAAAACAGCAAAAAACTGTGAATTTGATTGATTGTTGGAAATCAGCAGAGCTTCACTAAGCTTCAATAATTCCGCATACACACGTTCGGGATTTTGGTCGGAAAAAGATATGATGGCTTTTCCGACTGGATTCCGCTCAAGCTTGTCTTGCATACACACGGTCACACAAAAAATCTCTGAACTTTCGACCGTCAAGAATGCGGTTTTGTACAACACTACGACGAGCTGAGAAAATTAAGTTCGATGCTTCCGAGCATGCGTCGAATTGTTTCCGAACATGCGTGATTTTTTGCGCGTCCGAATTGCATACAGATGATCGCTTTTTCGGATAGGAACTTTTTCCGACCAAAAAATGGAGAACCTGCTCTCAATCTTTTGCTGGCTGGAATTCAGCCAGCAAAAGTCCAATGGAACATACACACAGTCACATTTTCCAACCAAAAGCTCACATCGGTCTTTTGCTGGCGGCATTTCCGATCGTGTGTACCGGGCATTAGGGAAAAGTGACTTTAGTGAATAAACCACATAGTGCCAAGAATCCCAATTCCTGTTGTTTCATATTGTGACTTGGATATGAAAGAACTGTTCATTCGCTGCACTATTGTTAAACGTCTTTGACGTAAAGTGGTTGGTGGCCCAGGTTTACACTGAGCTGCGGGAATGAAGCCGTGAGAGTTCAGCTGAACTCGCACAATTTTACTCCCGCATGTCAGTCCTGATTTTGGCCGCGATTTCAGAGACATCTGTGCAGGGCAAGTGCTAGACTATTTTGTGCCCTAGGCGAGACCAGCTACTTGCGCCCCCCCCCTCGCAAAAAAAAAAAAATCTAAATGAATTCAATAACTTAAGCACCAGAACTGATCCAGGTGGACAAGAGAGGGGGTGTGGCCAGGTGGAGGGAGGATATAGCCAGGTGGACAGGAGAGGGGGGTGCAGCCAGGTGGAGGGATGGAGTCAGTTGGACAGGAGAGGGGGGTGCAGCCATGTGGAGGGATGGAGTCAGGTGGACAGGAGAGGGGGGTGCAACCAGGTGGGGGAAGGATGGAGCCAGGTGGACAGGAGATAACGGTGCAACCAGGTGGACAGGAGAGGGGGTGCAAACAGGTACAGGAGAGGGGGTGCAGCCAGGAGAGGGGGTGCAGCCAGGTGGAGGGAGGATATAGCCAGGTGGACAGGAGAGGGGGTGCAGCCAGGTGGAGGGAGGATATAGCCAGGTGGACAGGAGAGGAGGGTGCAGCCAGGTGGAGGGATGGAGTCAGGTGGACAGGAGAGGGGGTGCAGCCAGGTGGAGGGAGGATATAGCCAGGTGGACAGGGGGTGCAGCCAGGTGGAGGGATGGAGTCAGGTGGACAGGAGAGGGTAGGTGCAGCCAGGTGGAGGGAGGGTATAGCAAAGTGGACAGGGGTAGCCAGGTGGAGGGATGGAGCAAGGTGGAGGGATGGAGCAAGGTGGAGGCACGGAGCAAGGTGAAGGGATGGCGCAAGGTGGAGGGATGGAGCAAGGTGGAGGGATAGAGCAAGGTGAAGGGATGGAGCAAGGTGGAGGGATGGAGCAAGGTGAAGGGATGGAGCAAGGTGGAGGGATGGAGCAAGGTGAAGTGATGGAGAAAGGTGGAGGGATGGAGCAAGGTAGAGGGATGGAGCAAGGAGGGATGAAGCAAGGTGGAAGGAGGACGGGTGCAGCCAAGTGGAGGGGGTCACACACCAATGATAAGGTCTGACTGGAAGCCTTCATCCCCAGCGCTTCCCCCACCACCTGACAAGTTCTTACCTTGGGGCACTTCTTTCCAGCTCCCTCCACATGTCAGGCAGTGGGCGGCAGTCTGTGTCACCAGTCACACATGAGAGACCTCCTCCAGCTCCCCCCCCTGTTCAGCTGATCATTTGGTTCCCCCCAGGCTCTGGCGGCCGGCCGCGGAGAGGCTGGATAAGCTGCAGGAGCAGCTTTGCTTTTGGCTTCTCGCTCCTCCAGGACAAGTGGCCCGGCAGCCTCGGCCCAGCCTGTGTCCTGTGGCCAGTCTGGGCTTGGGTAGATCCATCCTGGCTGTCTTGCACAATGCCGCCCGCCCTGCTCCTCCAATGGCTGCACATCACCCAGGGGGGGAGGTGGGGCGGGCAGAGTGCTGACACACATGACTGCTGGACATCAGCATGGTTGCCCCTGGCTTAGTCTGGGGAAGAGGGAGATCTGCCATGCCCAGCGACTCTGCAGCCAGCCATATGGAGCACCTCCCGCTACACTCTGCACCAGCCACCACCCACAAGGGGGAACCGATCCTCTGGAGGGGACCAGCAGCTGTGGCTGCGCCCCTAGGCAGCAGGGTGCCCTAGGCGACTGCCTAGTTCACCTAGTGGGAGCGCCGGCCCTGCATCTGTACAGATTTCTGCACAGATGTCAATGTAAATCGCAGAGCAAAAGTAGTACAGAAAATACTTTTTTAAATCGATGCAGCTTTGCAAATGCAGCATCGCACCTATTAAGACGGTGCCATTGACGGCAATTGCCACCAATTTGATATGCGATTTAACATGTCAAATCGCATGTCAAAACGCTCTAGTGTGAACCAGGGCTAAAGGTTGTAATTAAAAAAAAAAAACACATAAACATGTTATACTTACCTGCTCTGTGCAATAATTTTGCACAGAGCATCCCTGGTCCTCTTCTTTTAGGGTCCCCACCGGTGGTCCTGGCTCCTCCCCCCTGCCACATGCCCCCATTAGCAAGTCTTGTACTATGGGGGCACTCAAGCAGGCTCGCTCCTGAGGTGCACTCCTGTGAATGGACACTGTCTATTCACACACAGAGCGCGGCTCAGCCCTGTCCCCACTCTATTCTCATTAACTCAATGGCTGTGATTGACAGCAGCAGGAGCCAATGGCTCCTGCTGTTGTGTGAACCAATGAGGAAAGAGAGACCCTGGAGAGCTGCTGCTCTCATGCACATCACTGGATTGAGATGGGGCACAGGCAAGTATAAGGAGGGGGGGCACTGGACCCAAACATTTTTTTCATCTTAATGCATAGAATGCATTAGGGTAAAAAAAAAAAACATCAGCCTTTAGAACCACTTTAACCACTTGAGGACCAGCTGCCGCAGTTATATTGCGTCAGGTTGGCTCAGGTTGGCTCCCCTGGGCAAGCTGTCATAGCTGTACGTCGGCCGCTTTAACCTCCCTAGCGGTAATCCCGAGTGTGGCTCAAGGTGGATTTTCATTACCAAAAGCGGTAACCCCGAGCCACACTCGGGATTTCATCGCAGGATCCAGGCAAAGTTATTTACCTTGTCCCCAGGATCCTGCGATGTCTCCCCGCTGTGTGTGAGAGCTGTGTCCTCCGCTCGATCTATCACAATGCTGGGCTCCACTCCCTGCAAGTATCACAACGCATGGGGACGGAACCCGGTGCCAAATTAAAAAAGTGAAAAACACATATTACATACAGTACACTGTAATCTTACAGATTACATTACTGTATCAAATTATTTCACATCCCTTTTGTCTCTAGTGCTTTGTCCAGTGCCCTGCATGCAGTTTTATATTATATATACTGTTCTTTCTGCCTGGAAACTTGAGAATGTCCATAGCAACCAAAAAGTGAAAAGCGGTTTTAGACCAGCTAGAAAACAGCGATAATAAATTAGAATCATTTGCAGAACTGAGCGATAGTGATTCGTGGGGAAATTCGTCATCAAACACTGAAAGTAATGACAGCTACAATTCTGCAACTGAGCAAATTTCAGTGTTTTTGATTTGATTACATTATTGAATACATTTTATTATTATTATATTATTATTTGTTAGAATTATTTATAGTTACTCACTATATTATAATTTATGATTTTGTGTCTCAAACTTTGTCATACCCGGAATGTCTACTAGACTCTTGTTTGGACAGATTTAAGTGATTCTTAAGAATTACAGGCCTACAATATAAAACGCCAAATTTCCATGCAAAACAATGTACCTCTTTGAGCATCAAAAATCTGGAGGCAATGCGCATACCCAGTAGTCGCGATGTCTGTCGGTCACCCGGGATCGCCCCTTGAGAGCGACAGGTCTGTCGATGTAAACACAGATCTCCCTTCTGTCAGGGGTGAGGAGACTGATCTGTTGTTCCTACTGTTTAGGAACAACAATCAGTCTCCTCCCCCCGGCAGTCCCATCCCCCCACAGTTAGAAACACTCCCTAGGACACACATTTAACCCCTTGATGGCCCCCATAACCTCTAACCTGCCAATGTCATTTATACAGTAATGAGTGGCTATTTTTTGCAATGACTGCTGTATAAATGTCAACGGCCCCAAAAAAGTGTCAAAAGTGTTCGATCTGTCCTCCGCAATGTCGTAGTCCAGAAAAAAATCGCTGACCACCGCCATTACTAGTAAAAAAATTAAAATAATAAAAATGCCATAAATCTATCCCCTATTTTGTAGACACTATAACTTTTGCGTAAACCAATCAATATATACTTGTTGCAAGTTTTATATACTTGTTGTTTTTTTTACCAAGAATATGTAGAAGAATACATATCGGCCTAAACCGAGGAAGAAATTTGTTTTTAAAAATTTTTTGGGGATATTTATTATAGCAAAAATTTAAAAATATTGTTTTTTTTTCAAAATTTCAAAATCTTTTTTTGTTTATAGCGCAAAAAAATAAAAACTGCAGAGGTGATCAAATACCACCAAAAGAAAGCTCTATTTGTGGGAAAAAAAAGGACGTCAATTTTGTTTGGGTATAGCATCGCACGACCGTGCAATTGTCAGTTAAAGTGATGCAGTGCTGTATTGCAAAAAATGGCCTGGTCATTAAGGGGGCAAATCTTCTGGTCCTTAAGCAGTCTGAGAGTGCACGTGGGTCTGCGAGTGCACGTAGGCTGCGAGTGCATGTAGGCTGTGAGTGCAAGTGTTCTGCGAGTGCATATGGGTCTGCAGGTGCGCGTGGGTCTGCAAGTACCTGTATATTGTCTTGTTGAGTACCTGTGTATTGTATTGTTGAGTACCTGTGTATTGTATTGTTGAGTAGTATTGTATTGTTGAGTAGTAGTGTCAGGAAGCTAGTTGTTAGGTAATTTGGACAGGGTATAATTCCCAATCCTCATTAAATTGGTAGGTACGATTCCCGGCGGGTGTGGAGATGCGATTCAGTGTACATCTTGCGGCATGTATGTGTTCCTTAATTATCTGATCCAGGGCGAATACTGCTGTAAGCACATTGTTTCCCTCGAAAGCCCAGGTTCTGAATCTAGGGAAGCAACTGTCAGCACTGGGAAGACCCTCCATACTAAAGGAGAACATACCCGGCAGGTGCCGGCAGGGGCCAGCACAGTGGCGGGTAGAGACAAAGAGGTGCAGGCACCAGAAAAGAGTATATTGGGTGACAGTCAGAAAGGAAAGAGGGGGAAGTGCCAGGGAGGTTGATCCTGGGCTGGAGCATCCCAATTAGTACGCTCCATTGAGTGACATTGGTGAAACCAGTCAGGGACCAGCACTGCTGGAGCTGAGGGACTCTCCTAGCTGCCAGGAGAACTCCTCCAGTGAGAGTATGGTGGGGGAAGCGAAGGGAAAGGATAGACAGTTTCTGGTGGGAGGGGACTTAATTCTTAGAAGGACAGAGAGGGCAATCTGTGATAAAGACCTGAAGCACCGAACTGTATGCTATCTACCGGGCACTCGGGTTCGGCACATCATAGATCTGGTGGACAGATTACTGGGAGGGGCTTGGGAAGACCCGGCTGTCATGTGCACATTGGCACCAATGACAAAGTCATCCTAAAGAACAATTTTAGGGACTTGGTAGCTAAATTGAGGAAAAGGACCTCCAGGGTAGTATTCTCAGGAATACTACTGGTACATCGAGCCACACCAGAAAGGGAGGGAGATTAGAGAAGTAAACAAGTGGCTGAGGAGCTGGTGTAGTAAGGAGGGGTTTGGGTTCCTGGAGGACTGGGCCGACTTCTCAGTCGGTCACCAGTACTATAGAAGGGTCAGACTGCACCTAAATGAGGAGGGTGCAGATGTGCTGGGAGTAAAGATGGCCAAAAAGTTAGAGGGGTTTGTAAACTAGGCGACGGGGGGGAGGATCCAGAGGAATGGATAGTCAGCACGGAACATAGTCCAGAGGGTAGTATTGGTGTCAGAGAACCATCGTAATAAGTGCTCATTCCCGTGCGCCAACCGTCAGTCTTCATTCCTCTGATACGAACGTGTGGCAAGAACAAACGAGTCCCGGACCAAGCATGCATGTTGACGCACCCACACGAATGAGTGTGCGTCAGCGTGCGCACGTTTGTACGCCAACGAATTATGGCACACGGTGCCCTATTTAAATGATCAGCTCACTAGTGTCAGTGCTGGATTGTCTCAGCTCATTCCTGTATTGCTGTTGCTGTCTTGCTTGATTGAGCCTGATCCTGAACACCCAGCTTCCTTGACCATTCTCTGGGTTTACCCCTGCATCCTTGTTTACCTCTGCTTCCTGCACCGACCCCGGCTTGGACTTCTGACCACAATTCTGTCTCCTGATCTTGTACTCCACTGCCAGCCTGTTGATAACCACTGCCTGTCCCCGACTATGAGCCTGCCTTCTGATTGTGTACCTCGCTGCCAGCACGTTGCCAACTCCTGCTTATCCCTGGCTCTGCAAGTGTTCCTGTTGGACTTTTCCTGAACTAGTCCGGTGAACAGCACCTCACCTCTTCCACGAAGGCTCCAGTGTTCCTGATCCTGCCTGCAGGAACCTGCACCCTTCCGCCGCCCTAGAAGTTCCTGTCTCAACCTCCAGGGGTGCTAGGACCGGGACGGTGCAAGAGGCCACCCTTGTCATTTCTTGCTCCGCTGTAAGGTACGTGACAATTGGGGGCATTAGTGGTAGGTTGACTAAAGCACAAAAACCCAAGGTAAGTATAGTAACAAGTCCTAGTTACAATCTCGAAAAACACCCAATAATAGGATATTATGCAACCGGTCTAAACTACGTGGCATGTTCACCAATGCCAGGAGCCTGGCGGACAAGATGGGTGAACTAGAGATACTAATGTACAAGAAGGATTTGGATTTCTTGGGAATTTCAGAGACTTGGTTCAACAGCTCTCATGATTGGCTGGCAACCATTCAAGTGTATATTCTTTATCGCAGGGATAGAGAGGGTAAAATAGGGGGAGGTGTATGCCTGTATATCAAGAATAATGTATAAGTGAATGTGAGAGATGACATCACTAAGGCAGCTAGGGAGGAGGTGGAATCCTTATGGGTAGAGCTCCAAAGGGATGAAGCTAAGAGGAAAATAATACTGGGAGTATGCTATAGGCCCCCTAACCTGAGGGAGGAGGGGGAGACGGACCTACTATCACAATTTGGATTAGCAGCAAGGATGGGAAGTGTTATCATAATGGGGGATTTTCATTATCCATTTCATTATCCAGACATAGACTGGGTGGAGGGAACCACACATTCGTCTAAGGCTCACCAGTTCCTAAATGTCTTGCAGGACAATTTCATGGGTCAGATGGTAGATGCACCAACTAGAAATAAAGCATTACTAGATCTACTGATTACCAACAATACAGACCTGATCACGGATGTAGAAATACGGGGAAATTTAGGAAACAGCGATCACAGGTCAATTGGCTTCAGTATAAATCACACAAATATGAAACATAAGGGGAATACAAAGACACTGAATTTCAAAAGAGCCAACTTCCCTAAACTACGAACCTTGCTAGAAGATATAAATTGGAATAAAATCTTTACGAACAAAGAACACGGAGGAGCGATGGGTTCGCGTCAAGAGCATATTAAATAAGGGCATTAGCCAGTGCATGCCATTGGGCAATACATTTAAAAGAGCGAACAAAAGTCCTGGATGGCTTAATGCCAATGTAAAAATGCATATAAAAGCAAAAGAGAAAGCCTTAAAAAAATACAAGGTTGAAGGATCATCAGCAGCATTCAAACTTTATAAAGAATGCAACAAGAAATGTAAGGGTGCAATTAGGGAGGCTAAGATAGAACACAAAAGACACATAGCGGAGAAGAGCAAAAAAGGGAGGACAGACCATATTGGCCCTATACAGAATGAGGAAGAACATCTGGTTACAAAGGATGGGGAGATGGCGAAGGTCTTGAATGTATTCTTCTCCTCAGTCTTCAGAAGGAAATCGCGGGGCTTCAGTAACCAAAACTGCAGTGTTCATCCTCATGACACATCACAGGAAGCACC